>NC_136713.1:7465529-7840529 GCF_947650265.1 Symphodus melops
AATAAATCCCCAAAACAGGTCTGTGAAGTTTCTTGTTATAAATCTGCTCTGATCTTGTATTTGATCATGTCTATAAACCCCTCTATTTCAGCCCTGCTCGGAAAAAGCTGTTTCTGTGTCTGTAGCTTTAAATGTAAATGAGCTGTCTGACCACGCCCCCCTCTACAGAAGAGCTGAGCTGGCATGGGCTTTCTCGCTCAATGTCCTGTTGCCTACAGTAAGAAGGCAGGCTCAGAGGGTGTCACCCACCTGGAAAAGGGATTGCTGCCCATCCTATCTACAAATGGCCTGTTTGGACACACATTTTTGTGGAGCACCCACAAGATGCAGAGGACAGAACTTTCTCTTAATTGGGGGGTTTGTGTACAGACTAGGGACACATATCAGTGTTAGAAAACCATGGTAAAGTGTATTTTGCATATTATGTGACCTTTAAGGCGTAAACAAAAGCCAATACTGGTGTTGTTTTCTGAACAACTTTAGTTGGGACATATTGCAAGCCCAGATCAAGTCCCTTTTTTTGCAGGTTTTAGGTGCTTTATCACTTTCAAGAAAGCGCTAACCCCCTGTAGGTTTAGGATGTGGCTGTATAAGCTGTCCTTCCCCCAGCTTCAATTAATCTCTGTTACCATAGATTCCAATTGTGAAAGAAAAGCAACAAAAAGTTATTCATTGCTATATCTCACTTTTATTAACTATGTGGCCAAGACATGAATTAAAGTCACATGTGTTATTTAAAATGATGGATTGTATATGTGAGGGCAGTGGCTTATCTCTGGGGGTTGATTTTAATGCATCCTGGAAAACAATACAAAGCCTATGACCTCCAGGAGGCTGGGTGAGCCTTTGTTTGTGCCTGAATATATCGCAAATAAATGGTGGGTGAATCTTTTACGCGTTGAATAAGCAATGAGGAGAAAACACTGGTATCATCATATTTAGCAAAGTGTCTCTGACGGCCAGAAGTTGACCCCAATTCTAACTGAGGTTGTTGTTCGGCTTGACTGGATTTCACCTCAGGTGAACATTTCATATGCTGACGCACATCCAATTCAAGATGCTGTTGTGGCTTATAATCCTTTTGTCTATACAAGAGTGTATTGTATTTCAGATAAGAGTTTTTGCTTTGTTTGTGGATTTCTTTCGGGCTTTTTTTCTAAAAGTCAATTTTGAAGAAGGCCTTCAACTTGCCAAATTTGGGAAATTCAATTAAATTAAATCCATCATGAGCCTGGGTCTGTTGGAGATTTCTGACCGTTAAAGTTTTTTTTTTCTTGCCACGCTATGACGAATTAAGCTGGACTCTTGTAATATAACAATAAGTAAGGTCTTTTACCTGCTTTTTGTAAACAACAATGAGAATGGTCTTTTTACTTGCTCTTTTGTAATGTTAACAGACAAAGAGAAAGGTCCTCTATCTGCTTTTTGTAAAGTGTCTTGAGACAACAACTGTTATGAATTGACGTTATACAAATAAAGATTGATTGATTGCATTCAGCTTCACAGTTTCACTGGGTGTAGGTAGGGGCAACTGTGGCCCACTCGTCGTCTCTCAACCGTAGGGTTAAGGGTTTGACCCCCTCAGCTCTTGCAGCTGTATGTCCGATGTGTCCTTGGGCAAGACATTTAAAGTGATGGACTTGGAAATTACATTTTTAGTTCCATGCGTTACGTAAGTTACATCCCTTATCACTGATTGGATCTATCCATCAACATTGACCATTAGGCCAAGTACACGGTCTTGGTCTTGTTACTTTGTCTGATTTCAGACCCCGACCAAAAACGTAGTGTGGAATATAGCAACCAGAAATGATGAAAGCTATGTACTTACAGCATCTTATTTTAAAGTTTGGGGTCACTGTCAATCGGCCATATTTGATATTTTGGAATGAAAATCGACCGACTGCTTCCCTTCTAAATGAATTAGCTTCATGACACGTCATACTGTAAGCACCATATGTCATTAACTGCCTCCAAGACTAGCTTTCATCATGCACATTGTAATGCTTAAAGCACATCACAGGGAACTGTATGTGTGTGTGTGTGTGTGTGTGTGTGTGAGGTAGGGAGCGAGCTGAGGAATGTTATATTTAAAATACCAATGAATAGACAGCTGGCTGACAGTTCCCCACATCAAGGCTCAGGCATTAAACTCCAGCTCCAAATGAGCTATCTATGCCTGGTGGCCCTGCCATGTTCAGCATGAGGTAGGAAAGAAAAAGCTGCTGTTCATATGAGCGTTGACAGCTCCCTAGATAGGCCAAGGTTAAAACAGTGTTTTAACTGGATTTTTTTGGGGGGGTTTCTAAATCTTTGATCAGAATAAAACAGTGTCTCGAGAAGCCTGAACCTTGAGAGTAATTGCTGATGGAAAAATGGATTATTTGTAAGCTGAACCTATCAAGCAATTACTGTATGATTGAGGATTTGGAATGACTAATGTCTCTCTTAGGCTTTAACAATAGGACCGATGTGCTCCAGATAAAGCAACCTCCAAGCCTGGCCGACATGATTCAACTGTTGGATGAAAAAGAGCAGACGATTTGATCCAGTAAAATGCTCTTCGAGAAACCCCAAAAATAGTTTCTTGGAAATGCTTCGTATTGGATAAAGTAAGAAAAGAAGTATGCATCAACTTTTATAGCCATATGCCATTGTATTGAGAGAGTTGTAAATGCTAGTAGTGTTAAGAGGTCAAAGTACATTCAAAGTCATAGAGATGTTCCAGTACCATTTTTTCTTCCCAATACTGATTTGAAGAACCCCTCCATTGCTTTGGAGATAAATAGGTTAACATACTATTGGCTACAAACCCTGAATGGGGAGACTTTGCAATCCTTCTAACGTAAACCCAATTTCTGTTCGTCAATATCACATAATAACTTGCATTTTATGGGATTGGATTGGTGGATTTACTTACACTCTTCCTGATGCCCAACACTTTAATTTGTCAGTATTTAGATCAAAAAGCAAAAAGAACAGAAAACAAGGGGTCCATAAAAGCAGGGTAGGAAATCTGCAAAATTCCAGTCTAACTTTAAAGTCTAGATTTGAGTGTAGTAAATTAGCTCACTAAGTAAAGTCTATCTTTGTTAAACGCCAGACGAACACAGCGTATAAATAATCCAAATTCCTCTTCTGTGACATCAACCCCTAATTAGAAATTTCAAAAGTGCTGACAGGAAATCAGTGGTTTGCGAAGTGAAGTATTGCTACCAACGGGTTCCTCCTAATTGAAACAGGCGCCACTGTGCATTGCTACGCCGAGTCCCCTGCTGCACAGTCAAATTCCAATTTGCCTGAGATTGCTACTGCTACAGATAATCATCCCCTTTAGATGAGCTGTTCTTAGCAGAGCTCATACGTTTGAATATGGTAATAAAGTCACTTGAGGGGGCTTAATAAGGGCGGTAATCGATAAGGCAATTTAAGCTAAACAGTGGAGTTAATCTCTTGCTACATGTGTGACACAGGTAATGACTCGTTGGTATAGAGGGGAAGAATGTAATGGATGTATTTACGTCACATTTAAAATGAGAAAACTAATTAGCCGCTGGCTGTTTCTCTTTCTCTAATGGCATAATTGCTGCACAGAGGCTTGTAATTGGGAAAGTGCTTGCTTATACGCCAGTGGAAGGGCAATGAGTGCTGTATTAAAAAATATATTGCCAATGTCTGTGAGAGAGTCATGGTTGCCCATGACCATCCACCATTAGAAGGTCATGCATTATACTATCATGGAAAAGCAGGTACGAGGCACATACATTACCTTCTCATGGGTAGGAAGGCAAATGTGTGGTTGTAACATTTTATTGTCAGAGATTTAGTTCTTGCATGTTCCAGACGTAGTGCAAAAGGGGAAATACAAGATTCAGATCTTCCTGGGTCCACTCAATCTCTAGCTGACATGCTCCAACCTGGGATCCCTGCCAGAGATGTAGTGGACCAAATCAAATTGGCTTTTTGATTAAAGGGATCAACAATGGCATTGCAGTCCATCCTGAAGGGGGGAAGAAGTCTTTGACAAGTTAAACGTTCAACCACTTAGTAGTTGCTGAGTAATTTCCCCCAAAACTACATATGCCAGTCTACGGGGAAAGTCAATGGACACCAAAAGTCAAAAACATTGATCTTCTGGGCACCATCATTGTCTGGAAAGAAAGTTTGTCGAAATTCATCCTCCAGAAATCGTGTCACATTATTTAATAAATGGACACAAGGACTCATCCTATGTTTTACATGGTACGCTGTTTGGCCTTGGCGTCAAGTCTTATTTCATTCAATGCTCGCTGTACTAAGCTAGACTTCCAAATTTTGGAGTACCTCTGCACTTATCCGCTTCACTTTTCCATCAACAACCAATCAATTGGTGAAATTTCCTTGAGTAAATGCCAATATTAAGCATGTAAAGCATTTAAAAACAGACTCTACGGCAACAATAGAGGGAAGCTGAAGTGCCGCAAGCCTACGTTTGTAACCTAGCAACAGTTAGCACTGTAGAGAAGAGCTTTGAAATGGATGGTTTGGGCGTTGCCAGCTAGAAAAACCCCAACAAAACAAAAACATCTGTTGATGGACACGAGGACATTATCTTAAAGCCATCTGCTTTAATGGTGTATACATACTCAAAGCTTTCTTTGTGCAATTTTACACTCCAGTTCCATAATGATCTCTAACATATAGTTGTTTAGCAGTCCTTTTCCTTAAGTGAGACAGTAATCACTGTTCCAGAAGTTCAGCTGTGCCTCTGTCTCTATACCGATAATGTCCATCCAAGCTTGATGTAGGGACCATTTCAGTCCTGAGGGCAAGCTTCCTGTTTCTGTTTGATCTAATGGTAGGGATCTTTTAAAACAGTTTGACGTATGTTACAGCAAAACACATGTAACATAAAGTCATATGAGGCAGACAGCCTTAAAACTATGATCTAGATTAAGATGATAAGCCAAGCCTTGTATAAATGATCTTTACTTGACATTTTGGCAGTGTAATCAAAGTGAAACTGCAAATGCATGCCATAAAAGTTTGATCACTTAATTCTTATTCCATATCTTGTCTGGCTGAGTGTGCATGTGAGCGTATAGGCTCGTGTGCATGCATTTTTTTTCTTTTTTTGCAAAGCAGTTGTCGCTGGGACTCAGCTGTGTGTGGGTTGAAGGGTTCCATTGTGGCACGCTAAAAGCCAGGTTAATGCTTTCCATGCATAATCTGAAAGCCGGGGCAGAGGCAGTACATCTCCTCTCATTTATATCTCACTTGCTTGTGCAACATCTTTTCTTCCATGAGTGGCAGCTCTCCTTCGTTTTGTCCCCCCCACCCCCACCCCACCACCACCCACAAGCTGCTTCGCACCTCATTCGCAGAGATAAGCATGTTCTGTCTAGCTGAATCAGGAAGTTTAGCCCGTCTGCTTTTGGGACGTGCTCTCGTCACTTACAGGTAATGCAGCAGAGGGAGTGAATCCTCATTGACTGCTGCATTGATTTTGAGTTTGCGTCACTGTAACTGCTCTCTGCATGGGAATTCAGACAGGGAGTATGATACTTGTCACTCCACAAAAAAAAAGTAAAATGTTGACTAGGGCTCAAAAGTGTGGTCCTGGAGGTAAATGTCCCTCTTTGTTTTCTCCAGAGTATGAGCCATAATGTTTTTAACTATCCATGTTAGAATACCAGCTTTTCTCACACGTTCACCTAAACACACAGCACAACATTTTTGAAGAATTTAAATGGTATTTATTCAGCATTGACCTTCACTTTTTATCCCCAAGACTAAATCACATGAATGATAGCAAAAATCCATCATTTTCTACTCCTTTTCACATCTGCGTTTTCTTTCATTTCAGACTGTATTAAGTATTAAAGAGTCTAGAGGTGATAGCGCTTGCCTTTGACACCATCTGAACTTGCAAATTTGGATTTTGATTGAGCTGAGGTTGAATGCAAAGATTACCATGAAGCCCAGGTTTTGCAAAAAAGAAGAAAATATTTCACATTTGATGTTTAATGCACAGACTTTATAGTTATTTTATTTATTTGCCAATAGGTTTTTTTGCAATCAGCGTGATGTACTGTGTTATCCCCGATGGTGATGACACTTTTGATTTGAGAGCAATTAGATCTCAGTTGGGTGTCTTGCTTCCCATTTAGCCTCTTATAAACAAACTGTTATAAAACTCCTAACCAGGAATAGACTGATTTGGGATTTGGCAGGGTACAGCATGAACTGCACTGACAACTTCAATCTCAGACATAGAGCTTTCTTAACACTTGGCCACTAGTCAATGGGTACTGAGGTTGGGTCGGAAGCAGCACAGGCTTATCATAAATATAGTAGAGTTGAATTGTTTTTGCATAAAATAAAAACTTAAAAGAAGAGGCTATTGTCATTTTATGTAAATATACACCCTTTTTTTGTAATGAAAATGAAAATATTCAGAGAATAGTAGTCTTTGGGACTTTGTTGGGACCCTCCCTCCCTCCCTCAGGCTCACCTTGGTCAGCCATGCTTGTAGTCGCAGAATGTGCCAATGTCCATTCTAAAATTAAAAGTCTTACGACATCATTAGTCATCATTGACTGGCAACCTTAACAATCAGGCCAGTCACTTAGGTACGTCTGCTTCCATTTGTCTCCTTCTTTCTCTCGGCACTCTCGCGCGTCAGCACTTCCTCCCCGACGCAATTTGAATAACCTCCCATCGCTGCAGTTTAGCGTTCGTCAGACGGGGGACAGTAATCATGCACTTGGCTTGGCTCCACACGTCAGGAGAAGGCTGGCTGCCCTTCAGTCAAGAATTTGGTTGTCGTGCGAGAGGACCAAAAAGAAAAAAAAGGGAGACACCCACGGGGGGAAAGTTTGCTATCTGCTTTGAACACCCCTTAAATCTCCAAAAACTAATTAAGGAGGGAATTCTTACCTCTGAAAACTTTGCAGATATCAGATCAGTGGGGTATTATCCAGGGTCGGATGCATCGGAATCATCTGATTAGAAAACTATAGCATTGATATGTTTTTTTCCTGACACAAACAGCTTGCAATAACCCTTGTTTAAAAATTGATCTCGGATTATCTGCAGCCAAGCGTTCCTTCAGTTCAACAACAATGAGACTTGTAAGACTGCACCACCTTTTCTCGTTGAGAAAGGGGGTCACATTCAGGACAAAAAAAAAAAAAAGCATAGCCACAATGCCATAACACACCTGGGATTTCCTTCAACATGGAGGGATACAAGTCTATTCTTGTAGAACATGAGTGAAACTTCCCATTTTTCGGATTTAATTCAGCTCCAGCGTGTCAAACCGACTGAACAAGGGTGTTTTCTTTCAGGTCTACGATAACCTTGACTTGGCTCTATGGCGCTTAACAACCTTGTCGGCCTCCATCGTCTCTGATGTTGCTGCATATCAGTGTCGGGTGTTATTCCCCGCCCTTGGTGTCGCCTCTTGGGCCGTGCCTTGCTATTTTATCCGTGTAATCACTAGGCAGCCCACTGAGATCAGACACACTGTCCGAGTGATTCCCCTCACAAAAATGCAAGCTCAAATAACCCTGAACGAGTGTACGAAAGGATGGGAAGGTGTTGTGTGTGTGTGTGTGTGTGTGTGTGTGTGTGTGTGTGTGTACTTCCTTTACTTAGTGTGTGCAGCCGAGAGTGCAATGAGTGGTCGAGTGTCAGAAGTGTGACTTTTTTCGAGAGCAAACACTGCTGGCAGCTCTCCATAGTGATCAAGTCACGCGTCACTAAGCCCAGCGTGGATCCCCTCTGAGGTTCGGTTGAGTTAAAAGTCGAGTGGATAATTTTTGTGTGTGTGTGTGTGTGTGTGTGTGTGTTGTTGTTGTTGTCGCGTACTGTGTATGTGCTCCTGGAAGAATAGGACTTCTATGTGTGTTTTTGTGTTCCTGCGACACCGCTACGCCGGGGTCACAAGGATGCCATTCATAGTCACAGTTTGTGACGGGTGTCTGACAAGCCCCACAGGAGGGACGGGCTTGATGTGCTGATACAGACAAGAATGTTTTTCCTTAAAGTGTTTTGCGAGAGTGCAGATCAGGGAACACGCGCTTAAAATGCAATGCAGAAAAAAAAAAAAAAAGAAGTTCCACATGAGTGTTTTGGTGCTCTGTTGTGATTGGGACTTTGCACATGAAAAACCTCCTGATGAGCTCAGATCATGATAAGATAAAGCTCTCCACGGAACGGTCATGATCAAAAACAGACACTTTTATCTGCCTTTCTTATCAAGCTAGTTTGATGTTGACGTCCATTTTTAGGTTTGCCGAGCAGACTAGACGCAGATCTGCATCTGAGTCGGTATGTGAGTCCTTTTTCTTCGCTACCTCCAGCGTGGATGAATGGGTAAGCAATCAGATCGGGTGAGGTGTAAATCCAAAATGCTGATTCATCCTCCAAGAAGCCTCCTTTTTTTTTTCTTCTTTTAAACAGCAATGAAGCACCAATGTGAAAACACCCTTAATCTGCACACGCACACTTTTGATTTACTGACCACAAATACCTTCAAGTTGAAGCTTTGAGATCATTCAGCTAATATCACGTCTGCAACAATTTAATGTCCAATACGCGGGTCAAGTGAAGCATAAGTTTAAGACTTCACTTTGACGTTACTGTCTCTTTAAATGGTTCTCCAGTACATGTAGATGTTTTATATTGTTACAATGCAAAGAAAGTGTTTTTGACTGAAAGCACACAGAGAAACTCCCTCTGTTTGTTATCTCAGGATAGAGTCTATTCGCTGAACCGCAAGGTCAGGCATCCAAATTCTAAAAGGAGTAAGTGAATCTCATGAAAAACTAGCCCTAATGAAGACAGCATGAGGCTTATTACAAGGTCAGATGCGATTTATATCAAGTCCAAATCCTCCCTGAATTATGTATTGTATTGAATTAAGTTGAGCTTCAACATTTGCAAGTAACTGTTAATATCTACAGCCATGTGTTCAGATTTGTAATCACATTTTTGTGGAAGGCAGTTACAGAGCTGCAGTTTGTGAACATTTATAAGGCTGCCACTCTAAACTCAAAGCAAAATAAATTATTTGAAAGCACAACAATTTGCTATCCCTTTCCCACCATGATAATCATGATTAAAAATCCAGTAGTTCCATATGACTGACCATTGTTCTGCTCAGAATATTAATGTGATATGTCAAGTCTGATTGAATTCTATTTCAAAGCAACTATATCCAGTTATTGAGAACAATGCTTCACTTTGTCAGCAATGCAAAACTGTGAAATGAGCTTGTGGAAGTGACGAATCAACAGAAAAGATCACAGCCTGACCGATTAATCGGCCAGCCAATAATATCGGACGATATTTGCATATCAAGTGACTATCTGTGTCGACTAATTATATCGCACATATGTGCTGATATTGCTGGATTTATTCACCAGTCAAATAGCGTTTTTTGAGTTTAATTGTATTACACTATTGCGATCTCTATTTCACCAGCAGAGGGCGCTATGTGGATTACAACAAGCATGAGTGTTAAACTGTGAAGCACATACATGCACAGTTACTTTCCAGTCTTTTCCATGAGTCTTTGATAACTGCATTTGATCTGGATCAGAACAATATATCTGTATTTGTATATCTATCTATCTCTACAGATTAAAGATTGAGCTAATAAAGATATCGGCCAACATTTTGGTATTGGACCCTAAAAATCCATATTATCCACAATGACCAAATGACCTATAAAGATTTAAAGCTAAAAAGTTAGTTTATGCTCACTGTTCGGCTTCCCTCACCTCAATTTATTGTGCTGTTGTTGGCCTTATGTACGTCACTCTTGGCTTTTGCCGTTTTCGATCAACTAGATGAGCTGTCAGGAAACACTTTTTGAACAGGACAAATCAAATAGATTTTTTAGAGTGGGCAAAAATCTGTACAAACCCCGAAGGTCCTCACTGTTGCTTTAAATATCAAATGTTACAAAAATGTTCTGCATAGTAAGTAGAATAAATTATTTGCAGTGATAGTGCTTGTGCAAAGATACATGGTCTAATTAACACCTTTAAAAAGAGAAACCAAAGATGAAAACGATGACAGAATACATCATTTATGCATGTCAAGCTGATTCTTCCCCCTTTGGCTCAGATTTGCAGCTGCCCTCTTCAATACAGTCATTTGAACTCATGAACTCACAAAGCTCTTTCTGAACATTTCTGTATGAATCCCGGGATAAAAGATGAATGAGCGAGACCTTCAGTACGTGACGTGAAAAAAGAGCGAGAGCGTCGACGGCTGTGAAATAAAATGTCGCCGATTTCGTATAGCTCGAAGCAACAAGTCTTTTTGAGTAATGAATGGATGCTTTCCCCCTGGATTTCTTTGCTTTCCCGGTTTACTTCTCCTTCCAATTTTTGTGTGGGGTGTTCATGGTGGGAGAGCTCTCACACTTGTCTCCATTGTAAACCCTGAAGCTAGGATAAATGAGTTTAAATGAAAGAGTATTTGCATCATTGAGCAAGATTTTGGATGAATGAGCCACAGCTCGTGATGAGATTCTACTCCAGGCTCACTGTATAATATAAGTCAATTCAATTCTTCTGAATAACTCCAGTGTTGGTACATTTGGATGCAGTTGGTGGCAATAGTATAGATACTTGAATGCTTTCATTATGACATGGTAGATAAGTATTCCTTCATGTTGAAGTTGAGGCTTTTACACCATTAGCTTAGCTTAGCTTAGCACAAAAAAAAAAATGCAGGTAGCCTCGTTAAGCCACAACAATTCACAAAACAATTGTGTTTTGAGTGTATACAATTTAATAGACTTAACCATTGTAAAACCACAAATGTTCCTTTTTAACAAGCCTCTGTTCGTGCAGAACGTTGTCTTGGACCAGCACCATGACTTTCTGGAAGTTTTGTCGTCATGGTGAGGTTGGGCTTGCAACAATGGAGAAATGCCATTGGATGAAAGACAACTTTTGTATTTGATGAGCAACACAATGAATCCACAAAAAGTTTCCTTCTTTTTACTCCTCCTAACGTGGCAGTTGAATTTTCAGCTCTCTATTCATATACGTGGAGTTTATTCATTCTTTTTCGACCATTTATCAAGGCGACTGCACCCAGCTCGTTTTGTGTATTCAAGTTGACTTTCACTGCATTTGCAGCAACTTCAATTCCTGTTGCTGTTTACCTGACATTGACCTCTTTACCTGTGCTTTCCCAATCCTCACTTCAGCAGGCATTATTGGGGTCACAAACCGGGTCGAATTTGAAAAATACCATCACAGCACAGACGAGACAAAAAGCATTGAACTTCTAAACACACTCTGAACTTTTAATAGTGTGTTCTTGGGGGTCACTGCTCAGTGAGGGTGGAGGCAGTGTGTCACAGTGTGCCCTCAAGTTGGGCTGCGTCCCAGAGGATTCAATATTCCATTAGGACTATTATTTCTAAAGTAGATTAATCCCTGTCATTTAACGCTTGGCTGATGTCCATTTGAAGTCATTATGAAGAAGCAGTGACATTGTTTCATAAATTATTCACAACATTATCTGGGACTCTCTGCACTCCCCAAGCAAGGCTTTGGGGCTGGATCAGTTGCCGCTGGAGACAAACGTGTTCACCTTGATGAAATGAATGCACGCATCATTCTCACCAATGCATGCCGGCACAATTTAGGACATCACATTGGTTATTTGGGCCATTTTTTGTGTGTTGATTATAGGTCAGTTCATCTGTAATGGGAACATCTTCCCTCCAGCAAGGAACTCAATTTAGAAACAGCTCTGACATTATAGACTAAGCTGTGCTAAGTATGGCAGTTCATTGTCAAATATAACAATGTAAAAAGCAAACTTTTGCACAACCTAAATGCTGTATCTACCTCCCTGTGTTTGCTAACCAACAATCAATATATGTTCCCTTGCTGGGTACATTTGTGGCATTAGCTTGAATACACTGTTTTTGATCTATTCTTATCTTTGTCTCCTCCCTGCTGCAGCAATAACCCAGTTCCCCACAGGGATAATTAAAGTTTAATTTAATCTAATTTAGGAGGTGGCTTTCCTTTAAAATTCAACAGACGGAGAAAAAAAAACAACAACTTCTAATGCTGGGTCTGCAAACTGTAAGTGATGCAGAAATTGGTGGGGAAATGCAGTTTCATATATCTTTCAGGAAATGACATCTAATCTGCTTGAATAAAAGTTTAATACCAGCACACGATTGGCCAGTTGTTAAAGCTCTAATGTATCTGTCATCACCGCCTTTAACAGCTCAGCTTAATCATCTAGGATTAGAGTCAGTATGTTGTTGTTTTGTTTTTGTCTTAAGGCAGAAGGCTGGACATTTTTAAGAATTGTATTTATCGTATTTCAACTCCCAAGAAAGGACCAAAGACTACAATGGATTAACATTCATGACAGCTCTTGTCTACTTCACAAAAACCTCATATTGTGCAATGAAGTTCCCATCAAACTCTATTGTTGTCCCAGACACACAGTTGCACACAGTTTGTTTTCCTTTGTCATAATGAACATGGGAGCTATGGTTCTTCATCAGTCAACTCTACCTTTCTAAAAAAAGGGAGCTATACCTCGAGTTTTTTAAAGTAAAGCTAATACAGAAGTGCCTCCATCCTGCATGCTACATAAGTATAAAGATAAGGATGTTGAAACATTCTGATACAGATTATAGCTTCCCAGTGCTGATTTGCTTACAGATACTGATGGTCAGTTTGTGTTTCTGGAAGTAATAATCCCCTTCATTTACTTCATAGCATATTAGCCAAAATGTAATGTGTAACAATGATAAATGCTCCTGTAAATGCACTGGCTATGTATAGTCACCATCAGAAGTAAATAATACAAATTATACACAGGGACAAAGTGGCTTGGTTGCACAATACAACAAAGGGTATGGACTCGTAAGTATTGAGACTAACAGGTTGATTGATTTGGCTTCATCACAGAATTTGTTGCCAATTATATACAACACGGAATGCATTAGCCTTATCCTGTAAAGGGCACTGATAAATGTAAGGCCATCAGTTGTCAATACTTATAATGCATAATTGACCTACGACTTTCCTAAAGTTCGTGAGTAAAACTGCAGCATGGCCAAAATCCTTATCCAATGAGATTTTTTGCAGGAAGGGAATCCGTGGAATGTCAGAGTTGAGCAGAGTTTTCATGTTGAGAATATAGTGACGGTGATTGCAGCATCTGAGTTTGACAGAGGGGCACTTTGTGGCAGACCCCAGAACTTGCTGGAGGGTTTTTTACTTATCCCTGGAAACACCTTGGGATCCCCCTTGAGGTTTTGGTCAGAGCTGCCCTGCTTAGTCTACTGCGCCCGCAACACAGGTTTGGAAGAGCAAGCCTGGACAGAAAGATGGATCTTTTCCAAGTAGAACAGATAGTCTTGTTCGTCTTGTTCGTGGGATGGCATTATGTTTTGTTGACAGGTAAAGAATAGATCAAGGGCACAAAACCACTGACTAATGCAACCGTTCAAACTACTCCGTGCATGGCAAGAATGGCTGACAGTTTGTGATCATTAATCAGCTGTCATGATCAGTTTAGTTTAACTTATGTAATGTTATTTGACTGACGTGTTTCGTTATTTTGCCACTTGACGTCTCAAAACATCTCACAGCTTGGCCTGAAATCTTGGCATTCAGCCATTTCCTTGAACATGGTTGAGATGATAAACTGCAAAAAAACAAGCTTAGGTCCCTCTAAATATGCTTCTTCATCATATTTAGCAAATCCATCTCCCGTCATCTTTACCTGATTTGGACTTTGACATTTGCCACATCTCTTTTTTTTTTTGTTTATTCCCAAAGTCAGACAGTGATGTTATCATGTTCAAATGCACAACATCTGATACATGTGCTCATTCCTTTTTTCTCTACGGCCTCAATACTTATCAGGGTCATGACAGTATTAGCTGCTGAAAGTACTTCCTGTTGATGCTGCACGTGGTTACATGCCTTCCAAAACTCTTTATCCCAAGGCTGGATTTAATAGTTCAGTAAAGAGAACCGTGAGAGTTTTTCTTTTTAAGTTAACATCCAGATAATTGACTTTTTTTATAGAAACAGAATGTACAATTATAGATGAAAGCTAAGCCTGAAAACGTGAAAATAATGGTGTATTCATTGATTCTTTTACCCCGGAGCAAGCTGTAAAACCAACGTTTGGACACATTAGTCAATTTATCCTGGCTATCTTATGAACAATACTCCACTGTTCACTCTTTTAGTCAGCCAACTCTGTTATAGAAGGCCTAGAATCGTTACACTTTGTCCCAGCATCTCATTTACTCAGCTAAATCCTTGTTTCAAAAACACCAAAAATGTCAGGTGAACATGGCCGTTGGGGGCAATTTTATCTGCCAAACGAAATAGTACCTTTGCATAGGAGATCAGGACAAAGTCTTATGTTTACCACGTGGTGGTTTCTTCAGCCACTCTTTGACTTTGGCCTATGACAGAAATAAAAAAGACACTACAAGACACTCAACATAAACTTAATTGGGCTACCATATGAGATAGATCTTGTTTTTTTCTTTTTTATGCGACCCCAAAAGACAGTTTAAAGCAACACTATTTGACCACATTGTGTGGGAATATGTTGTTTCAGATCTATAATGGTCTCCACCATCTCCTCAGGTAAATACAAACAGGACCTGGCCAGTGTTGCAAAAATGAAGACAATTTGGTCGTGCCAAAAACTGTGGTTGTTGGCGCCAAGAAATCCTCATGTTTAAAGTAAAAAAAAAAGAAAAAAAAAAGAAAGAGCGAGAGCATGGTGGTGACAGTGTCTAGAGACCATGTCCTCTATATTTTTATGGCAGAGATTGGATGTGTTTCCCCTAGCCAATGACAGCACACAGATGACTTCAGAAGTGGATAGAAGAGAAAAATGTAATAAATCAAAGCGAGGCAAAACGCCACACGGATAAAGCTTGTTTCAGAATGAGGGTGAACTTGTGTTGGCTTTCATCAGCGGACATGGACATGTCCCGCTTTCTGTTGGACAGAGAGATGCCAAATACAGGCAGTTAGCTTGTGTTATTGTATAAAATTGGGCTCGGCTTACAGATGTTTAACTGCCATAAGGTAGTTCTTCAGAGTCAGGGTTCATAATCAAGGTAGGATGTATTATAAACATAATGATTTGAGCAGTTTGAAGTGGAGCTCTCTTTCCTGAGAGTAGAGTAGCAAAGGGGTGGAAAGTTGAGCTTGGGAATTTTGGAAATATTCCAAAGATTTATGCATGGATATAATACAGTTTGATAAAATGAGTCCAGTTAAATCCCATGGAAAGTTTCCAACTTTGAAAATTCCTGAAATTTTGTAACCCTACCTGAGAATAATAAATTCCCCCTTTTCTTTTTTTACTCAGCCTGTCACCATTCTCCCTAAAAGACAGAAACAGCCCCAGAATGACTTTCAGCACCTGTGTGTGTGTGTGTGTGTGTGGGGGTGGGGGGGTGGCTGGCTGATATGCTCATGTCAAAACACTGCATCTCAACTGGTGACATGTGCACAACAAAACTTTCCCTTGTAACACAGGCACACAATGACACACCGCACCCATCTCACAACTCATTGCCCTCCTGTTCAATTCATCTGTCATCTTCGGTGCACTTTTCCCCCCAGTGGCAGTCAGTCAACATTTGCTTCTGCTCCTCGTTTTGTCTGACTGATAAATGTAGATCTGTTGTTTGTGCAACCGCTAATGGATTCTAATGAAGCATCTGTAATAATCTGTCAAGCTTTATAGCCGGTGGACACAAAGATACTCAATCGTGCAACTCCCGAACCTGAGGCACTGAGGAGAACATAGCACTCAGGCTGCATGCGGCAGGTTGTCACCTCACATTACCTTGGGGAAAATTATCTAATAAAATAACCTCCTGCTTCTCTTCCACCTCCCCCTCCACTTCCTCTCCAAAGAAAATAACATGAAGATGTTTTAAAGCAGTGGTAGCCTATATATATATATTCATACGACAGCCAGTTTAGAATTTCTTTTTTTAAATATTGCCAAGGACGTGATGGAATTGCTCTTTATTAGATGTTTTGCTGTTATGCAGAAGAAAAACAAAATCTGCCGTTGAGCTTATTCATCTTTCGTGTTTGCCTTATTTTTCTTTCTTCTGTACAACAGCTGAATTGAGGAGTAAAGTATAGGTAAGGTGTCTTACTTTTTGGGAGTGAGGAACCACCAGAATGAGCCCACATGGAACTAATCAGTGAAGCCACCATTAAGTTTATAGCTTCGCCACAACTCAAGAAAGCTGCATTATGTCTCCTGAACCAAAACCCGTTCAGAGAGCACACACATAAAACCATCAACAATGATATAAAACAGAGACATACACTTTGACATGTACAGATCATAATGCACTTTGAGTTAATTCCAACCACAAACTCTTTGGACACAGTTTTTCAAGGCGACAACCTTGATTTTTCCCATTATCAATTCTCAAGGTTCCCAAATCCACGCGGACATTCTTCAGCCAAATGAAGACCAATGAAAGCAATCTGAGCTAACTCCAGCTGCATTGAAGTTAATCATAGTTGGTAGTGCTGTTAAAAGGTGGAACTCTCCGGTGTAAAAACCTTTTAATTTACATCTAACGCTAAACTCTCCTGGCTTGTAAAGCTTACATCTTTTTGGTGTTATATTTAGGCGGTAAATATATCAGGTAATCCCCACCAGTAAGTCTCCCTCCATCGTCTGGTCTAACATCTGTACATATGGGAGCAATATTCTGAAGCTTGGAAACAGCGTTTTATTAGGTCTGTTTCAAGTCATTCTGCCTGGACTGGCTGCCATCTTTTTTTTCATTTTTTTTCATCAAACTGTTTGAATTAGTGTTGACCTCGAATTCGCTGCCAGAGATGGAGTCTGCGCTGATGTGGAGTGACTTCAGTTGGTTTTTAGTGTAACTGTTGTTTCTTTCTTGTTTTTTTTTTTTTTTTTTGTGCAAACGGAGAGGTATGAGTATAGCAGTCCTTTTGAGTGGCACATCTGAGCTGTGAACATCTGCTTCTCGTGTCCGTCAGTGCTGATCCAGCACAGAAAAATGATGTCGCAGAGGAGGAGAGTACATGATACAGATACTGCTCAGCCATGGATATGTTGGAGCTTCCCGTTAAAAACCACAAATAAGATGATTTGATCAAGCATATTGAAGTTTGGAACTTGGACTTAACCGCAATAGTTTTGTTAAAGTTAGCTACATTGGTAACGTGGATTGTTTTGGGTGGAGTAACAGATTCTTCAATACCAGACTGGGAGAAAGTATTGACCAAATTGTTATTGATATTATTACATAGAAGTATAAAACGGCTCTCCCAAAGAAACGTTCCCAATGGTCCATCCCGAGATCTTATCAGGCCTGGTGTCTTAAATGTTATCATTGTTGTTGTTTTTTTCTTAAATGTAATTGAACCCTGCCCAAATCAGCCAACCAATGGATTCAAGTGACGTTTAACTGGAACCGCAATTGGTTTGAATGGTTATAAGCAAAATACAGACGTCCAATTTTTAAAAAGACTTGATCCAACCCTTCAGGACCAGTCATTGTTTCTGGCAGATCTGACACAACATATCACATGAATCTGTGCACGTCGGTTAAAGTTCTCCGACGGTCTGATTTGGATTCCGTCCAACATTTTACGGCGTCTCCTTAAACTTTCGATGCCAGTTTGACCGTTCCAGGAGGTGTTCGGCATCACTCATGGTGATCATTCTGTGTCTGGTCGGAGAAACTCATGAATCATAATTCCCGTGCTGAGGCTTATGCATTATTCACGACAGCTTTTTTGCGGCCCTATGGCTTCATGGCGGAGCTACAGTTTCTTGTTGATGCTTCCACCTTAAAACAAGAGCACTTGGACTGAAACGCTTTAGGATTTAAGCCAATGCAAGATAGAACCTCAAACCATTGCCAAGTTCGTTGATGCTTTCTATTTTTGGACGCATTCATGCTGTTTTGCCACTTTATGCTTCTTTCAGTTATGCGTGTCACTGAAGTAGCTAAAGTCATTATTACAAGTGTTCACTTACATTCTTGCCTTAATTTAAAAGACATTATTTAACAATGGGCATTCCCTACTGGCAGTATAGAATTGTCTTGGCTTTCCAACAAACAACAAAGAGGATCATCTTATCTCATTAATGCATTTTCAGTACAGCCCATTCTTCTTTTCCTTTTGGGTTCAAGGACAAGCCTCTGCTTCTTTCCCACACATTAGCTGGATGGAAGCTTCCCAGCGTCATCCAGGCATTATTTATCAAGTTTCAGCTCCATGTTGGGCTCATTATTGATTTCTTGAAGTGGCACGCCTCCATCTTGGCCACTGAACGTCGGCACCGGAGCCTTTTGTGTTCCCTTCAAACGAAAATTTCAGTACTTGAGCGTACGCTATTTAGATTATATATTTAGGATTCAGGCGTCGAGCTTGAAGTCAGCCTCCTTCCTTATTAAGGAGGGTAACCTTCTTCCTGCTGCCAAGCCTCTTCCAATTACAGCGGCTACCGCTGATGAAATGGCTGTGCAACATGGCCACTTGTCATTTGGCCAATTATTCTTAATGAAGCACACAGAGGGAAGGATAACTGTGCAGTGCCACGCTGTGTTTGAAATATCTGCACAGGGACAACAGTGTAAGCGTTTCGGATTAGACAGATATTTCTGATTGTTTTCCATCCCTTCTCATAGCCTGTGGAGACGACTGATACGTCAAATTATAATGGCCTCTAAAGTGGTTGTCAACATGACTTTGGGATATTAAAGAATGTGTGTCACAGAGGTTCTCGAAGTACAAGAAATTGAGTGCTAATGTTTTTCTTAATTGATATTTCTTGTTTGATTAATCATTTTGTTAGATTTCTCCCAAATGCAAACCACTCTTAAGATGTAATAGCTCCCCCCCCCACTCACTCAGCCTCTATTCAGTCAGAGAAGATTTGCTGAGCATGGATGCTTTCCCTGTCAATGCCTTGCCACACATTTGCACAGCTGGGAGCTGCTCTGTACAGCCACAGTTTCCCACTTCTGGCCGCTGAGCTGCTCCACTGGAGCATTTAGCAGTTTAAGTGTCTCTCTCGAAGGTACATCATCGGCCGGTGCAGAGGGAATGGAGAGAGCTACTTATTCACTTGCAGTACTCCTCGAGCGTTTTGTACGTCAAATCTTAAAGCCTGCTAATGCGTTTATTTAACATATCGTCGCTTTTCCTGCTGGCGCCCAAGTCTATTGTCTCGTCTAGAAGAGGATTTGCATATGATGAGTACCCTCAGGAGTCTGAGATCGACATACTTTAAAGTCATGTGACTGTCACACAGTCCATTGGTTAAATGTATAAGGGAGCATACAAATATTAGTAAATCAGTAAAATGCCTTTTAGTCGAGGCTTAAATGTTGAAATAGGAAATCTATCATGATAGATAGATAGATAGATAGATAGATAGATAGATAGATAGATAGATAGATAGATAGATAGATAGATAGATAGATAGATAGATAAAAATCAGCAGATACAACCCAATCAATTCAAAGATATACAAGGGATATGCTTTAATGACAATTAATAACAATTAACAAATACAACCTCCAATCATTAAAGAATTTGAGTAGTTGTTCTTCAATAAATGCGGCATAATCAAATAAGAATCCAAGTTGGGATGCTGGTTTTTAGTGCAATATTAAAACCAGAAAACTTCATTTTTGGAGCAACCATCAGATATTAAAATTTTAACGGCTCTGTAAATCAAGTTGGGGATTTTTAAAGTTTCATTAACCGCGTCATGGTTTCTCCAAGGTGGTTTAAAGTTATTCAGAGATGACTGTCTATTTTTATGCAGCTTCCTCTCTCCCCCTTTCTTTTCAGGGATTCAAACCAGAGATTTATTGGTTGCAACACTTCAATTTCGGTCTCGTAGATCTAAGTAGTTGTGCTATTTTTTTCGGGGCACTTTGATTTCGTATGTCACATTTAGTTTGCTCATTATGAGAAGGACAACTCAGTTGCATTCATGCCTCCTGTGTCTCCCAGGGAGCTTTGTCACGTCTGGCAAAATTTGTGATGTCAACCAGGATATTTTCTGCCTGTGCTCTAAGACACAGTTTTTAACAGTCAACTTACATTACAAACTGGGGTCGTTTTGTTTGAAAGTCGTGGGAGTTGACGCTTTATACGTCACTGACGCCATTTTCACAGCTTCAACAGTAAGGGATTAAAGGTCACACAGTATTTTGACATTGATTTGATGTTTGAAAATTCTTGTCCATACTTCTTTTTAATGCACGTGGAGGTGGATAACAGATTTCAGTAGAAGTTTTGTTATTGAGTTCATCATCTAAACCTGTAGTTTAAACTAACAACAAAAGGTAACTTGTCATATTGGCAGCGCTATTTTCCCAATGTTTCATTTTATGTTATAAATAATTTGCAATTTTAGATAAGATTCATGGCTCAAAAAGGAACAGCACTCTATTAAAAATTAATCACATTCATTTAACGATGCAATTTGAACAAGTGACCTCTCAGGCATGCAAGGTTTGTTGTGCATTTTCTTTTAAAGACTCAATTAAGTAGAAAAGGTAAATTTATTTTTCTTGTGTTATTCTTATTGTGTACGAACCGAATTATATTAGATTATTCATAATACACAGTGTGATGTTACCGGTGAATTTATGTCGGACTTATTCTATTCTGTTCCATCTGTATCGCAGTGAACCATGTTGTGTAAGTCAGAAAGCCAGGTGCCTGTTTCAGACTCAGTTCAGGTCAGAAAGGTCCAAGGCAGGCAGCAGAGTTCAGCAAGAATACTTGAAGGGTCAAAGAACATTGTAGACCGAGAAGCCAGGCAGGAAGGCTCTTCTTTGTGTATCCAAAAAGGGCAGAGGAGCAACTGGATTAGGAGAATCCGGTAAGGTGTGAAGGTCTGTCAACGCAGAATAGTCAGCAGGACAGGGAAGAAAAAATTCTTTGCATCAATATGCTCATGTACGACATTTTGATTTTCAGTAAAGGCAATTGATTTTGATTTTCAGTCATGACACAATTTCAGTACTTTTGTCAATTGTGACTGCGGTAGCTGTTTGAAGGTAATAGGGGCTGTGTCTTTAGCATTGTAGTGTGAACAGGTGCAGTTTATTCACATGTGTAAAATCTATTTAACTCATGGTAGTTAAACATCCAGCATGTTTTAGTTTTTTCCATCAAATCAATATATAACGGAAACCAGCTTATCTCTGTGTTTTTTATTTTTTTTTGCAGATTGTTTCTGTTTTACATTTCAATAACAGGCTCTAATGTGACCGACATCACAATCATCCTTTATGCTTGAGCGGCTCCTTGGATAGACAGCCATATGGATGCAAATTACATGACAGCACTTTGCCTTGAATGACGAATCTTGCGCAAGAAGCTTCAATTATTTTAAACGGCAGTAAATGTTTGTTCAGAAAATGACATCTGAGAGCTCAAGGGCACACATCTTTTAAATGTAAGTTTCCTCATCTTGGGTGCTACTTTCCATTTATTTGAGTTCTTTACAAGAAATAGTGTACCTGCAGAAAACTTACCGTATCTGCTTTGAGGAGAGTCTTAACAAGAGTGACAAATGCAAGAAGAAGGTGTGATGGTTGAATGTGATTTCAAGGCTACTTCGGTGTGCTTTTAAAACTATGAGCTGAGATTTAGTAATTTAAAAAGTGGTAGGTTTATTTTTTTTCAGTAGTTTTAGAAAGCCAGTTCGCAACAAAGGTCGCATCACCCACCTATCCAAGAGCATGCACTTGCACATGCACAGAAAAGGCACAAAATCTACTCGTGCACACTCATGATTATGCGCACTGATACCACCCACCAAACAGCAGAACCCCCACGCAGACTCAACTCGAAACAGATGCACACTCTCGCCCACACACACATGCACACACACACACACACACACACACACACACACACACACACACACACACACAGTCACACGCACGTTCATGTGCTAACGTGTGTGTGTGTGTGTGTGTGTGTGTGTGTGCACAAACAATCAAAGGGATAGGTGGGCACTGCCTCAGCTTTCAGGTGGATTTATTTAAATTCAAAGAGTTAAAAGAGGACAAACAGCACAATCGCCTCTATTTAAATTCACATCCATCCAAATGCGTGATTTAAAACAGTCATCTTAAGCCTTACACAATTGACCGTAATGGGTTAAGGGCTTAATTCATGTGACATGGAAAGTTGATTATGAACGCACTGAACTGAGATAAGGGATTTCCTCAGAGTGGTAATCAGACGTGAAGAATAAAATGAGAGAAAAAGAAGGGAAGAAAGCGGGGAAGAACGGTGGAAGAAATGACCTAATGTCTGATTTTTCAATTTTATTGATGCCATTTTGTCGCTGTATTTATCTTCTGGCTGCACACTGACATTTACTCCAGCATACAAACAGCACAAACACTCATTTATTACTATTGAGGACCTCTTGGACAACTTCCAGTTCTATAAAGCAGTGCCCACACCTTGACCACTCCGTAATACAGCTTGCTGTGGGTATAATCCACAATTTCCCCCTCGGGGATTAATAAAGTATATCAAATAAAACAATGTCCAGTAGTGGAAACAAATGGAAAACCTTAAAGGTCACACAGTGGGCTGGGCAGTTTGACTGCTGCTCATTCTGTTTTTGCAAGTGTTATCTTTGTTTCTTCTACTAGAAAATGGCCCTTCTCATTCGAGAAGATAAACCAAACTTTGCAAAGAAATCGCCCCAGTGGTGGCTCCATGTCATTGGCTGTAAAGTTTGAAACTTCAGAACGAATCATTGATGCTGACATTGGCCACTTTCGACCTAAATGCGTGCATGCTAAAGCTTATGTAACTGCTCACATTTCAAGTTAACGGGAATCCTTTGTGTCTTTCTTGACTGTAAAGAGACAATCCAGAAACATTTTGCTGAATACATGACAAATTCAGCCCGTATTGCATCAGCATTTTTGCACATGTTGTCTGTAAGGTTTTGCAAAAGAAATCTTGCATGGTTGGTAAATATGTTCACGTTGACCAACTTAAACCTACATGAGCAGTTTGTGTCCTGCTTGTATAGCTTGAGAAAGACCAAGAATTGCATTGTGAGATCACTTCCTGTTTCCTGCCTGGCCAAGTAGAATACTTCCTCTGATTAAATAGCTAGGTCCACCTTTACATTACCATACTGCTTTCTTACAAATGACTGCAATCGAATCTGCATTTCTAAAGAAGATCCAATTCCAGTTGGGCATTTATATCAAAGAGGTTGAATATAGGAGCCAAAAGCAATTGATAGCTTCCTCCTTATTTGGACTCCAATTTCTCCGTTCCATGGATGTATTAGGAGCTGAATACTAATAAGATGGAGCCTCATTCATTCCAATGTTAGATTCTCTCCGGTAGCACATGCCAAAAGAAAAAAGTTCGGCCTCTACATCTTTGGCCTAAAAAGGATGAGCCCTTCAGTCCTTTCAGGACAAGTTTGAGTGATTTCCTTTTGGCTCCTTGCGCACATGAACAGAATAAATGATGCGACCCTTATGGGCAAGTCTTTTGGACTGGTGACGCGAATTTAACTTTTGCAGATGCTTCAAATGTGATGTAAAGAGAGTCAATGGTGTGTGTGTGTGTGTGTGTGTGTGTGTGTGTGTCACTTAATCTAAAATTTGGATAACATCTGGATGAATGGACATTATAAGATACTTGCCTTTTTTTCAGCACACACAAGATTAACTTTGCAGTCATTGAGCGGCGAAAAAAAAGTTGTGAAACAAACTCTGCAAAGTTCAACTACGCGCAAGAGATGCAGATTTCATTTGTCAACATAAGTAAACCCATTCAGTAGCCTAGTAAATGTCCAGATTTCTTCAGGAAACGTTGTTGCATCACATGCTCGAAGGACATTCAAGATTCAAGGATTCAAGGACATGCCCTTGACACCGTGACAAAGTCAGGATCTGTTGGTATAAAAAGGACTCATTTTTTTCATTGATTAATTCGAAGGAATTGGTTTTCCTATTATGCTAATAGGTGACAGCTACCTGTGACAACCTACGTGGTGAAAAAGAAGAACATTTGCGGTTGTAACCCATCAGGAATCCGGAGTCTATCCTTGTTGTAATGCCTGAGAAAGGGTGCTACATTTTGGGCCACCTTCCCAAGATCAACTTCTTCAATGGCTTGCATTCAAGGCAACAGGCAATATTGAAATCTTATTGGCCACCCCAAAATCCTTAACTATGATATGGCTTTTTGCCTTGCCAGAGGTGGGACTTTAAACACTTAGGAGGTGTTGCATCAGGCGGCTCATCGTTTGAAGTGTGCGTGTTTAAAACTACTGTTGCTTCGTACGTACATGTTGTTTTGAGTCCTTGAAGAATCAGGCTAAGATGTATACGTTGCCATTCTCATGTGTTGCTTAAAAGTCAAAGTGGTAAGTGCAGACACAATCAATGCTCTTCATTCATGTGTGTGCACACTTCAGGCCACCCTGGCAAAAGTCAGTCCCCCCCGGCCAAAATGTCTGGACGCACCCCTGCAATCGTAAAAAAAAAAACCCAAAAAAACCCCACTTAGCCGCTTCTCGATAACATGTTGTAAGCTTTCATAAAAGCCGGTAAAAGGTGCAAGCTGCCGTACCCACTGAAAGAAGCAGTTTTTCTTAAATCGCGTGACTTGCGGGGATAGAGGAAGACCCAGTCTGTCACATCAAGTGCACTCCATTAGAAACCATTAGCTCTCATTTGTCTGTTTTGCTTCTCCTGAGGGGCTCCTTCCACATAACCAGACTCCCTCTGAGCTGGAAGAGACCTTCCTTATTTGACTTCAGGGTGCATCTTTGTAAATCCTTTTTAAAGAACTGCTGACATCAGACTTCTCTCTCTCTCTCTCTTGCTCTCTCTCTCTCTCTCTCTCTCTCTCTCGTTCTCCTCCTATTTCTTATTCATCTGTTTATGTTTTAATAAACATGACATGAGTGTGCTGCGGGGCCATTTTGTTCATTTGGGTTGCATCTGTTTTTGCATTCATTCTGTTTTCAGCTGTTGCTAGCATTGATGTCAATCTTTTATTCAACATGGAACAAAAAAAAAAAAAAAAAAAGGTAAAGGGACTTTCATTAAACAGCCATGACTTACAAGTTGAACATTTGAATATCCCATTATGACATGCTGCTTTTTTTTTTTTGCTTCCTCGCTGCTACATTAAGAGGACCAGAAAAGCATGTGTTTAATGTGTGTCTGGCTGTGGACAAAAAAAAAAAAAAAAAAACATGACTGCACTCCAGCTGATGGAGTAGTTCCTTTCATAAATCATGAGTACATCTCATAACTTCAAGACTCTGGGAATACAACGCACAATGTCAATGGCTTGTGTGTGTGCGTGAATGTGTTTTCCATCTCCAGATTGAATTCTTAATCTTGCCATTCGCCGTTTCATCAGTTGTTGTGGGAAATGATGCATCACTCCCTTGATGTCAGATATAATAACAGTAGCTCTCCGAAGTCAGATATCTTTCTGCTGAGTGCCAATAACAGATAATTAAAAATGCTTTGCTAAACTTTAAGACACCTCACAAAGCATAAACAAACACAAGTGCATGACTGGTATGTGTTTATGAGCTCTGGAACTTCACCTCATGTGTCACAGAAATATGGCAAGGTGATTCAGTGTTCTGCAGAACTGACACAACACCTTCAGGCGTGTTTCTGCTTGACTGCTCCCGTGGGAAATATTGTCCCTTATTTCTTTTTTGTTTTTATTTCTCTTAGAAATGAAAAAAGAGATAGAAAAATGTTCCTTGAGCTGTAAGACCAAGCATGAATCATTGATGAATGAGCCACGTCCGGCATTCGCTGGTGATGACTGGTTGTGATACTTTGGGTGCCAGAGCTGCACTTTCATTTTATCAAATGAAGACAGATTTCTGACATCGTGCACTCCCATTTCAAATCTCCAATCCCCTCAGACCCCCCGACGCCCAGCGTAATTGAAGAAATACAGTCTCGCTTGAGCCGGGGCAGGTGTCATACGCTTTTTGTTGCTGCCCTTGAAACGCGGATTTTTAGCGTTTGATTGCCAAAACATGCAATCAGCAGATTTTCTTGTGAAGACGTGAAGTCACCTTTGGATGGGTCAGGTAAGAGCACGGATTCAGGATTGTGAGAGACAGCTCTTCTTTCAAGAAGTTGACCTTAACCCCAAGAGGTTTTATAATCAACAATGTCCAAGATGTTCTATCTGAGCAGCTGGAGATTAAATGTGGCCAATCGAGTCAGTATTCCAATGTTTGGGATTATGAGACTTTTGGCATCCACTCTTGGAAACCATTGGGAAACTATTTAGCGTTTGGGATTGTAGGCCAACTGTTTGAGATGTAACTTTGCTCCAAAGTTTAAATCAGTTTGATGACTTCAAGTTCTAACGTCATCATCCATGTCCCAAAAAGTCCTCTGTGTTGATCACTGACGAGGCATTCAACAAATGTGCACTTTTTTGTCCATCGTCAATGTAACCGCTTTTTTGTCATTTTACATCCTACCTCCTTCATGTATACTGATAAATACGATAAGAAATAATATCTTTGTTTTATCATCCAATCGAGTTAGCTCAAGAATGATAAAAACGCCCTTAAAAAGAATTAAAGCTTAAGGAACCAATAGAGGTGTTGATTTAGAAACACTCCTGTGGATCCCAATGACGGTTGAAGAAACAACCAAAGTGGTCAAATTTGCTGAAGGGCTCATTAGAAATGGACCTGTAAATGCAAATTGGTCCTCAAATTCATTGTCACTCGACCTTAAAAGTCCCTGAAAGCGAGTCTTTCTTCAGTGATTTCCCCACTAAACCAGAATTCTTCCAAGCACATCCACTCCTTCTCCTTTATCGAAAGATCCAGGATCTATGAATATGTAAATGTTCCAAAAGGTTTGTTACTGCTGGATTTAAGACATCTCCCAATTCATTAAAAAGTTATTTTAGTCCCAAGAAGAAAAAAAAAGTTCATTCTCAATGTGTGTGCACCATCAGGCTTTAAGTTTGCACTCCAAACCTCTTAGAGGTCGCATATTGGAGCAGAATTGGCTCCTGAACCAGTTCTGATTAAACATATCCTACTTGTAGATATTCATATAAAATGCAGGTTTAAGTTGGGCATGTATAATTCTGGACATTAAACCGCTGACTTCCAAAAAGAAGCAAAACACTTTTTAAGAAGAGAGGAACTAGAAGTCATATTTGGAAGCATTTTCTCTTTAAAGGAGTAATATGCAACTCTGACACCTAATGGTTTAAATGGGTACTGTTGTTTAGAGATTGTTTTAACATATTCCCCTGGATAGGTTATGTGCCAGCCCCTCAGTCAATGCAAACACAATGTGAAGTATATCTGACGTTCCACACATCAGCCTCCCCTGGTGTCTCATACGGTGACTTTTGGTGAAAGACGGGGAGAGAAAAAAGACAGAAAAGTAATATCTATGCCCGGGTATCCAGGAATAATGGAGAGTTAAACTGTCCTGCTTTCAGCATGCGGTTTGATTTGACATTCCGTCTCATCTGAAAGGGAAGGAAAAACAGTGGGTGAGCTTTGGCGAGTCGGTGTGAAAGTGTGCATTATTATTCACAGAGCAGTGAAAACGGCTGGACACCCATGCTGAAAATGTGTGATTTGTATGCCATTAAGTACAAATACAAAAATCTGAAATGGATAGAGCTCAGGGTTAAAAATGCTGCATCCCTGCTGCACAATGAAAGCTTTTTTTTTTCTCCTTTTAAGAGCAGGATTCTGGAAGTGGAAAATTTTTTTCTTTAATCAAATGAAGCATTTAAAAAAAGAATCAGACGCTATAGAATAAAAGAAAAACTCAATCATATAAGTGCTCCAGGAAACTTGAACATTGTTCCTGATGTTGCCTGAGTGCGAGAGCAAATATGTGTTCGGGATGTTTTATTATCAGCAGCCGCAGCATGAGTCAGACTGCTTCTTTTTTTGGCTTCCAGAGTCCACGATATTACATGGAGGGAAAGAAAGAGTAGAGCGGTCATGTTTTGGATGATGTTTTCCTTTCGGGACTTTAATGCGAATTCAAATTATTGAAGAGTGACTTGACTTTAGTGGCAGCTTTACCTATTTATCTAAACTTTTAAAAGGCCGTGGGCTAATTCGTGAAGTCGGCGCAATTTTGCATTTTTATGTTTGTTTGTTTTTTTTTCCCCACTTTATCTCACTAACAGACACAACAAGCTACTAGGACAGAAATAAACAGAGTAAGTCCATGCAGCCACACTGTCAGAGGACACTATGATTTCCCTTAATGCCATTGTCTAGTCACTAAACTGAGGCACAGCTGCTTCCTGATCTGCATCTAGGTTTGTGCGGCTTCACCGAGGGGACATCTGTGTACTGCACCAAGCATGTCATCAGCCAACACTGGCCCAACACAGCCCTAGGGGACGGAACTGTTGGCTTTGTTTTTGTCAGGGTTTGTATTCCGTTGGATTTAGATTATGCGCCCATTGGCTTTCCCTCCACGTTCAGGTCCCCTTCCTTCTTCTGTATTTCATTCACTTCCTTTAATCCGTTTTTTTTTTTTTTTTGGGGGGGTGTCTTCTTTTCACTTCCCGTCTGATGGGGGGAAAACAACCGTGTCTTTTTTCATAAATCTCTTCGACTTACCAGTTACCACCCAGATGCGTCAGCAGATTTGTTTTCAAGTGTTTGCAGCACCTGCTCTTAAAGGTTACATTCTCTGTCCAAAAAAAAGCCATTCACCCATAAGCATGATTTTTGTTTAAAGAAAGAAAAACACTCTCTCTTCTGAGTGAAGCTCAGGCCCTGTCCCAGGTGGAGAGAAGTTGTGCGTGCAGCTTCTAGCATACAACGGAAGAGGCAGAGCTGATTGATCGAACTATGTCAGAATTCCTTGTTGTCTAGTGGTCTTCTATGTCTCCACCATGTTATGAAGAAGAGGGAAAAGAGAAGGAATATCAGAAAATGTAAATGAGATGCCACTATTGTGCAATCAATCAGTGACATAAATGTTATTTATTGAGTTAAATACATGAACTGAAGCCCATTGAATATACTTTGAGTTAGTTTTAGCAGCTCTGTGAGACCATGCACTCTTAAACCAATGCTGCAAGTGATAACTGTAAAACGATAAATCTTAATAGTAGACGTAACACATGACGTGGGACTTGGACTCGACATTTCCTGGGTTTGAACCCGTAAGATGGAGTCGAGGTCTTTTTCTAGAAACCCAGTGTTTGTCGTGAGCACACATTTGTGAATTTTGCTTGTTTTTAGTGAATGAATCACACTCGAGTGTGAGTTGACATCACATCACAACATTTAGACAACCATAAGGTGTATTAGCCAGCCAAAGTCATTTGATAGTTTGTCGTAAATATACAGTGTTGTTCAGTCTTAGTGAGACACATTTCTCAGCTGGCTGATCTATATTTCTAAGGTTTGCAAGTTTTGTAATTCATGGTCTTTTAGGTTTTTATTTTTGGTCCTTTTTAGTCCAATAATAAGTGTAGATACAAAATATGGAACCTTTAGCTTTGAGCTGCAAAAACCCCCCAGAAAAAACCCCCTGAAGTTTCTTTCCATTGTAGTATTGGTTTTAGGTACACAGGGTCATGTTAAAAAAATAAATTAAAAAAAAAGGGTTAAAGGAGGCACTTAAAAATCTGAGTGCTTATCATACTGCTTTTACAGTGAATCATGTCTGCAGAGTGTGGTGAAAGAAACCCCACAGAAATGAACACTAAATTGCCAAAATGGAAACAGACATGATTCCTGCGGCTAACCACTTCAACAACACTTTCCACCAAACACTCCAGAGCCATTTATTTCCCTCTGACAGTTCAGGCCTAAAAGCTGTATGTTTGACAAAGCCTACTCTCTCCCCCTGGATCTATTCATCTCCACTCAACATGTAAAAAGTCACCAAATCTCGCTTTTCAGGGGGTCCGAGAGCGGCGCCCTGTTGTACACCTGATCCCTTTTTGTATGGTAGCGAAAGACAACCAGGGGCAAGCAGACAACAGTAAGGAGAAAGTAGAGTGTATGTTACATCGCGAGGGGGTAATTGGAGGTTGTAATGGATCTGTCTGGGTTCAGAATGTTAAAAATTAGAGTTTGGAGTATGTATGGGAGGAATTCGAAGGAGGTCACAGTCGGTCACTTGCAGTGAACGCTTATCAGCTATCTGGAGACGCTATCTGTCACCCAACTGGATAGACAGGAGTCCTCTTTGACTCGGATGACATATGTGTCACTCAACAGGCATGCCTTTATGCACCGCCGCTACTCTTGTTCACTGTCATGCTGTCACTTCATATTGTACCAGTCTTGCTCTCTTGTTTCCCTTCGATTTTATTCTCTCGCTCCGTGGGATGTTTCAGCACTGCAGCTCCTTGGAGCACTTTTTCTTTTTTTTTCTTCTTCCTCTCTCTGCTATTTTCCTGTGTAACATTACCTCTCCGCCATTGTCTCTTTATGTACATGATGTTGTAGACAGCACATGAGCTTGAATTCAATGCAAGCGTCATGCATCGCCTCCACTTTGATCAGATGTGGCTATTGTCTGCCCGCCGAGACACAGTCTGGAATCGCCTCCTGATATGCCCCCACTCTGGTAAAGTGAGATGTGAGCCCCCTCTGTGCGCCCTTAAACACAGGGGGCTTTTGTATGTGTGTGCAGTGAGAGAGAGTGCAGCAGCAAGAGGGCGCATTAGCATGGTTTGCTAGCCTGCACACTAATGCAGAGAGGTGCCCTATAATAGGCAGGGTTCATTCAGAGTCACTCTCCCACAGATTTTTGCAGGAACATTCTATATGCTGGAGAAAAGGGGGAAATCCTCGGCAGATCTCGAGGGCTGATTAGCCACCCCCAGCTTTTTTTTTTTTTCAGCCACAAAGACCGGCCATATCTTATTTCCCATACCCCACAATAACAGAAAAACCCACGCCACCTCGCAGCCACCAATTAAATTAATGAATGGATGGTTTTGATCCACAACCGGTAGAATTCCACCACTTCGACTCCTGTCAACAATAGCCTAATTATTTTTTCCTTCAACGCCACGGCGTCACTTGGCGGCGAAAAAGGAATCCCACTGCTGAAACATTGACAGTTCTGCTTTCATTATGTTAAGTTTATTTGTTTTGAAAAGGCTGAAAATGTCTTTCTTTTTTTCAAGGGGAAAAAATAGCCCACATTTGATTAAAAGAGAACAGACAGGAGGGAGAGATTGAACGAGAAGAGCCTGAGTGATTCAAATGAGCGCTTTGGATATGCCTGGGGTTTAAGAGCCCTAAGAAAATACAGCCAAAAATGAAACAGGCAGCAGAGCACAGAGGGAAGGTTTCCATCCACAACACTGTAATTTCCCAGCAGTCATATTCAGAGGCACAGTTCCAAAAAAAAAAGGACAAGAAAACTTTTATAAACTATTAAGAGCCACTGAATAGAAAGGGATATGATTATAAATGCGTTCTAACTGATTTTGAGAAATTGCTTTTCAGTGCCGCCTGCAGTGCGTGAAATAAAGAAGTATGTTTTCAATGTCATTTTTCATCACATAGAAGTCAGCTTAATGTACTGTCCTCTTAGTGTGATGAATCTTTATAGAGTAAGCGGCTTAATTTTACTCATTTAATATCTCTACTAAAGCTTATAACTGTAATTTAAGCCATGAAAAATAGCTCCATTGCTATAGCGGTCTCCTAAATAGCATCAGGAGAACAAAGCTATTATCTCAAAGTATCATTTTATGACACAACAGATTACATCGCATAATCTTAAACTTTCATAAGCACAGAAGGCAGGTTGGACATAATGAGAGTAAATAAACGATGAAGCAAAACATCTCCATGTGTCCTGAGCATATGCACGCAGAAACTCGCCCCAACAAGTGAACAGACATTCCTGCATAAACTGCTGTTTGAAACGCTATAGGCCAAGACGGTTGCTGAAGTAGAAAAAAATGGAGAGCCTGAGCAACACAGCACATGAAACCCAAACATCTGCTTAACCTAAAGTTGACCTAGCACGCACTGTAAGCTTCTTAACACAAGCCAGGAGTCAGAGAACGTGTGTTTGCAAGAGTATTGACACCATAGTAACAGACATGTGACCAATGAAACGCTTCCACAGTATCTGAAATCAATGGGGAATTTGGTTTGTCAACCAATCGGCAACTGGCTAAGAAATGAAGACAGATTCAACTCAACTTTAACTGCATTTGACCGATTTGTTGTGCGGCAAGTCAGAACAATGATGGCAGACAAGACAGTAAAAAGGTGTCAATGGGGTCAGAAAAAGACATTACAGTGGAACGTCGAAACCAAGTCATTTGAATAACAAAACACAAAAATCCACTGATTAAAATGACAATATTTGATCATAGTAATTGCGTCAGTCGCAAGTTTGTCTGCATATTATTTGTCTGAATATGCCTCAATCAGTGAGACTCTTAATTTATTCCAAATGTATTCAAATATTCATTTAACTCAGTGTTGTTTCTCAGCATGTTTAATTTCTCAATGTCATGCTATGTCACAGTCCTGTTTCTGACACCAACAGTATGAGCTTAAGTATGCACGATATTGTGTTTACAGGCATCATCTGTGGATACCTGTGGATGGAAACGCATACAAGTGAATGGAAATGTACATTATGTGGCTGTTAATGAGGCTGTTTGAAATGATAATCAGTCATGAATAATCCCTCTTGTATCTCTGCTGTAGTCGTTCAGTGTGGCCTGGATGATTACAGAATAGTGAGTGCGGATAACATCTCCATATGGTCCCTTTACAAAGGCCTGAATGGATTAGCCCAGGTTAATAGAGATGCAAGACAGACACGTGTAAGGATAATACCATGTAGCAGCAGGCATGTAATCCATGATAAACTTCTAACACCTTGTGGGAGAATAGACTCATCATGATTTGAGATTAAAACCTGGGATCATAGGAGACTTTTGAGAATGAGGCATCAATCAGACATAGATCGGATTAAAAGCTGTGCCCTAAAGAGAACAGTAACCTTTTCCTATCAGCACTTTCTGATCTCTGCCAACAAAAACAAGATATTCAGTCTGAACCTGTTGTTGCAGCTTTGAGCCTGAGCTTGGCTGCTCAGCCTGCCAACTCCTGAGCTCATGATGTGTACTGGCCAAAAACGCTATTTGTATTGTCAAACAGGTGTCAGGGATTTTATTAGCTTAAGTGATGCCGCAGATAAGCCACAAACAACTAAAAAAAACGTCCAACTCTGCCATTTTCTAAATTCTCTATTACTTACTCTGACATAAATTTAAATCGGCCTTTACCAACGATGAAACTGAAAACACTTAGCAGTTTGGCAGCCTGTCTGGAATCTCTTTCAATAGATTTGTATTTTGTTGCGACCTTTACGAGACTTAAAAGTGGTTTTATGTTGTCTCTAGAGATCGAGTGTAAGCAGACACTTTAACATGCAAAATGCTTCATGGACTTCATTTTCCAGAAGTCACATTGCCTTATGCATTGTATGCAGTTCCCCTTTCTACATTCTACTGTTGGTCCCCAACAGGGATCATTTTATATTAGATAGAAACTCAAAGTAGAAAATCTTGGGAACCACTGACCAATAACTGCACAATAAAAAGTTCAACAACCAGTTATAGACATATTTAAATACATCAAAATAAAATGATGCATTTAATGATTTCTATTGTCCACCCTTCTGTAATCTTTATGCATAGACAAATGCAAAATATGTAGCAGGATATAAAACATATTTCCGTATTGAAAGTGTCCATTTGGTTCCCATTTAAAGTTGGAGTATTATTGTCTCGTCGGAAATTAGCAGGCTTTTGTTGGCGACGGGAACAGAAGTCTGTGTGGAGCCAAAGACTTGGAACAATGTATAATGCTATCCCCGAACCAATCGTCCATCATCTGTTTATGATTTAGCTCGTAATTCATCTCCACACACATCTATGATTCTATAAATGACTATGTGCAGTTATTGGCAAATGGATGTTGAAAACAATACGCAACAGGAGAACTGTCTCTGTTCCCACACTAGTTGACGCCAGTAAACATGAGTGCTCGTTAGCCTGTTTATTTATGGCCACCTTCGTAATTATGATCAAGGACAATGACGTTTTGACCCACTGATCTTTAATCTTTCATGCAGAAATTCAATTGTTATATTAGAACCTCTACAGAATTGGTCACAAGAGACTAGATTGTGGTTTGAAAACATCTGATGGTTTCTGATATTGAAACTCTGGAAACCATGAATGGCTGTTCAAATGTGCCAATCCAGCTGCTTCGCGTTGGATAATTGATCAATTCTGTGCATGCTGATTAGATGCCAAGGGACCAATCAAGTCGTAAGGGTTCATCCTTAGGGTACGAGGTATATCCACGTTAAAGGTCACTGTAATCCATATGGTTGTTGGTGCAAGAAGAATCAACCAAGTTATTGGGTTCTGATATTGATCCACTGGAAACCATCACGGCTGTACAAACGTAGCCAAAACAAACTGGTTGGAGAGGTTTTTCAATGTGAAGATTTTGAGATGTTGGTGGAGCTTGAGGAAATTCCAGGGGATAAACCAAGTACTTAAGGCTCATCCTCTTGGGGACTGGTGATAACCATGTACAAATAAAAATTAACCCTTTATGGAAGTTGATGCAATAGTTGACTAAAATCCATATAGATTTTTTTTTTTCTGTCATTCTGTAATTTCTGGCTGGAAATCGGGGACGATGTATTGTTCTTTGCAATTCTTTGAACTCATCTTAAGACATCATTGGCTAAAACTATAACATACCTACAACTCTTCAGAGATTACAGCTGCAAGCATGGCCAAGTTTCCAGAAGAAAGAAGGACATAGAAAGAAGCGACTCTACTTTATCTGTGAAGCACTTATTCTGCAGTGATTAGAGGACAGCTCTGACAGATTTGTCACTCCCTTTTACTGCATGTGTTGAAAATCTCCTGCTGGTGTCCCGGTGTAGAACAAATTTAACACATCTCCTCAGCTAAGAAGGGTAGGGTAGTCTTTATTCCAGCTCCACATTGTCTTTCAGGCTGATGAGACGGCTGTTATTTTGACAGAAACATAACACCTCAGCTTGTTCTAACAACATTGGTTGTGAAATTGTATGGATTTTCTGCCATATTGTTTCTTTTTGTTCCAATTATAGGCCGTTCATGGGAAATAGAAACAGTTTATTGGAGCTATAATGCCAACATTTTGCTGACATGGCCTGCTCAGATTTCTCTTTGGTTTAAGAGTGGGTACAACAGTGTTGCTGAAGCGGTGAAAATACAGACTAAAATATTGGATTCCCAAAGTGTGAGTTGTGTCCTGAAGATGAACTGCATAAGCAAAACACTCTTTTTTTTTTCTTTTTTTTTTTTTTTTTTTACAAATGTTTGCATTTTATCTTTTGTGAACAGACTATCATCACAAACTCTGGATGGTTTAATTAGCAGCTAAAATGTACGTTCATTGTGTAAATCATCCCATGACCCAAGCTTCGCCGTAAGAATAAGCTCAAACTAGGCCAAACACAATTATCACCCACTGAGTTTGGCACTGTTGACATTCCATTTATTTTTTCATTTGATTATATTTTCTTTTCTTTCTTTTTTTTTACAGTACATTAAAAACCTTCACTTCATAAATTATTTTAGGGGTTTTAATCCACTGCTGTAAAGACAAGTTTTTTATTTTTTATTTAATTCACTCCATTTGTGCCGATGACAAATTAGAAAAAGATGGAGTCACTGGAGTGTTGGAGAATTAACCCATATGCATGTGTGCTGGCTTACCAGCTTGCAAAACGAGTGGTTGTATTTAAGTCATGATTGGTTTTCAAATAAGTATTGAGTATCTGAAATGATTTTTGGGAACAAATGGCCGTCTGTCTTTCCATTGCCCTTTGTGAATTTTCTTGTGCCAAAACTGAACACAGGACTCTTGAAAAAGTGAAAAATTTTAAGATAACCAATTTCATCTAAATACTAAAACTTGCCTTTTAAACTTTTACGGGCATTTATGCTCCCCAGAGGATGACATCTTTCGTTTTACATGAGCAAAGGAAAGATTCCCTCTTGCACAACCATGTTGTTGACACTTTTGGGTTGATGTAAAGTCTCAGAATAATTAAATCTTATGAACTCATTATTTACAACTCTGGCTGCATTAGTGATGTGTTTTATTGGGAAATATTAACTTCTTTGTATGTGTCTATTATCAATATTAATCTGTAATGCCAGCGCTTTTTAATTACATGTTTACCCATTTCAACCAAGGCATGAGGGTAGTGAATATCAAATAAATAACAAATCTAACTATGTCAGAGAGAGAGCGTTTGAATATGGACATAAATATGCAAAATGAAAACAGGACATTTGATCTTCATGATCACATTTCAAAGGACATTTGATCCTCCTGATCAAATGTTATTGGACATTTGATCTTCATGATCAAATGTCCTATTTTTGTTGACCATTTTGTTGCTGTTCTGTAGAATTATTTAGTCTAGTGTAGTGTATGAGATCCACTGTAGTCTGAACCTCTGTTTGCACAAACGGTGACAGCTGGCTCATCAGTGATTCCGGGAAGCTACTACATGGCCAAGATTACAGAGACCCAAACATGTACAGACAGTTATGTGGATGAATCCCTCTGTGATTGGTCGGCCAATGTCCTCTGACAGGACCCTAAAGTCACCTTTTTTCGCTTGTGGCAATACATTATGATCTCTGGATCAACATAAAAATTGGAAAAAGAACGCATGGGATAATATCCAGTCAGGATTTCTTTGGTGTCTGGGTGTCAGGTGTTGGTTGGGATGACACATTCCATTGATATCATGGTAAACATTATACTAGCTAAACGTTTAGCGAACACAATCATGCAAAGATAACCGAAGGATGGCGTCAGCATTATGCTTGGTACATCCATACAAAACAACACGAACGTCAGAAGACGTTTATCTTTGCCTGCATGATTTCTTTTTTTTTTTTTTAAAGTGTTTTCTACTTCCTGTTTCTGTTAGTGTGATTCGTATGCATCGGTGCTTTTATCTGGGATTACAGTACAGTGATAAAGACTTGCATGCCCTCCTGCTTGACAACACTGGGAATAAGGATTGAAGAGGGGTTCTGTTCAGGCCAGATATCGGCCCATGTGGATAAAAGAACCAATTTATCACTGCAATACATGCAATCCTTTGAGGTGGGTGGTTGGAAAAACAGGAAATGGCAAACTATAGGGTTGTTAAACTCATAACTTCTCATGTAATGCATTTTTCATAATTTCCTGTAATCCCAGGAATTCAGCAAGGACACCAATTTGCATGTTGCATTGTAATTTCCAGAAATTAATTATGATCTTTTTGGCTGGCATGTATGAATCTTTTAGATACTGGGCTTTCTTCCAGAAGCTGCTCGCCTGAATATATGTCTGTAATGAACACAACCAGATCCCAGTAGAGAACCAGCAGCCTCAGCCGAACAGAAAAGACGCACCAATTAGAGAGAAAGGACATGAATTTGACATATTGTGCTCAAGATAGACTATGAAACACAATGCTACATTCTGATTTTAATATGACATCTCTGTAGGCCACTTGAGCACAGTGGAGTTGTTGTAAGTGTCCCTTCCACTGTGGATACAAATCCCATCTTGTGTATATTAAAAACCCCTGCGGTTCCTGTGCACAACTCATCCCTGTGGCTTCTCTTGTTACTTGTGGCGACTGTACGTTGATAGCATCTCATCGCTCCACTGCCTCAGCTCCTGCAGGTTCCAGCTATTAAAAAAAAAATGATATATGGTGTGGGTGGGTGTTTTTTTTTTTTTTTTATCGAGAGCGCGCAGCCAACCTTGTGACTTTGCCCTGTTACCCCTAGCTATGTTGATATAGATTTTCACTTTACGGCTGGCGCTGCATCCCTCCTTCAGGGCATGTAGATGAAGAAAAACTGGCTGCATATGGCTTTTATACAATGCCACCTCATGTGGCAAATCGTGCCCGAGAGCACAAATCTGCCACTTTCTCCTGTTGCATTTGTGAACCCTGCTGATTGAGGCTAGAAGTGACATGTTGTCTATATAATAACCCGCTTGGTGGTCCCAAGAGGCGACTTAAACATTCTGGGTCATGATTTCTTATACCTGGAGGTCATAACTGGTCACCTGGAACACCTACCGCTGGGTGGGCTTAGCTCACCCAGGTGTGAAACAGGTGACCTCTGGCTTTTAAGGGTCACGCTTATTCCCCAAGGGCTTGACTAAAAAATATAGGGAGGCGGGGAAGCCAAATGACAGAAATGAGAAAAACTAAGAGCAGCAGCCGTTTGCTTGAAAACCTATAAGCATAAATATCTCCCTCGGCCTGGAAAGGATTCATTTGCGCTTTTGCTGACTGGTAAAGCTTTGGTTTCCCGCGTGGGGAACCTGAGGTGAAATCCCGTCTGTTGCATAAGCAGATCTTTGAAGAGGATTTGTTTTTCCTCTCTCCTTCATAGTGCAAAGAGCTTCAAAGTATGCCCACTGATCAGAGCAGGAGCGATCTTTTTAAGATCATTATGTCAAGCTCAGTTTCCTCTCTGTTATCTGCAAGACGGCATGCTCTCCACTCGTGTTCCTGCAAATGTGTGATTGATCGACGCACGGCAGCGTGGCTCTAAAAAGGAGCATGCTGCATTAAATCTGAATGTGGAACATTAACACATGGCATCTAAATCTCCCTGCTCATAAAATATTTATCTTGAGAGGCAGCAACCTGATTTTGATCAACATAAATACACAAAAAAGAAATCCAGAAAAACGTTCGTTGGCTGTTTGGTGGCAGAAAAGAAGATTTAATGTATTTTTTTTTCTCTCGAAAAGGGACAGTTTTAACTCTCATAGGCTCTTCTTTATCACTGGTTGAGGGGAAAGCTTGCACTTTTGCTCCTCAGATTAACTTAAATGGGTAGAATTCCTGAGAGAAATCTGAGGGCACGGCTTGCTGCAAGCTCACATCTACTTGCACCTCATGGCTCCAGAATGCTAATGTGATTGGGAGGCATGTTTCAACATATTTGGGTCTGTTTACATCCTCGAATGCCAGGTGCAAAAGCGGTCTGATGACTCAGAAGTGGTTAACACCAAAGATACTTGATATCTGAAAACAAACACATCTCTATCCAGAAATCTAATCGTGACATAGTGATACTGCTGGCAAAGTATTTATTTTTTTATTTTTTTATTTTTTTAGAATCAAGTGCGGTTTTTAAAGATATTCCCTGCCACACTCTTGTGACGCCTCAGCCAGTCTCATGATTAATCACGTTGCGCCGATATTCCTGACATAAACAGAACCTAACTTGATAACAAATCATCGTCCGAGGGAGAAAAGTAATAGCTCTGGGACTGTGTTCGTCTCTGAGGTTTTGCTAGCTTGATTGTAAGCCGGCACAAATCGTCTCATGATCCTCACACGGGGCTTTTGATAGTTTGCCTGATGCACCAGCCTTGGGGCATTCCTCCCTTTCGTTCCTGCACAAGCTATTACATAAACAACACTCTATGCACGCAGGTTAGACTAAGCCTGATTACCTATTATTACTTGTACTGACATGAGTTCTTGGTAAACAGGAAGCCTTTGCGATGTTGCATTAAGTAGCTTGTTGCTCGGGTTACATAATAATGCTTCTGATGCTTGCTTACTCTAAGATATAATTAATTCATGATGTCGACTCAAGAAGGGCTGTTTGATGTGATAAAAGTTTCCTTTTAGTTGCCACAACAAATACATTAAAGGTAAAAACAAATATTGACGAGGAGGTCATCTGCATATAGTCGAATACTGATAATGCTCAATAAGTTGTTATAATAGTTATGCACTTGTGGGGTTTTTTTTCCCCCACATAACCCTGCATTGCTCTCGCTGCTTTGGTTGCGGTGCATTAGTTACTTCTGAGGGGTGACACTACATAGCATCCACTTTTATCAGTGTATGAATGGGTATAAATGGGTCGGCGTGACCTGCGGTGTAAAAGCCAATCAGAAGACTAGAAAAGCACTGAATAAACTCAGGTCCATTTATGCATGAAAACTTTGTCATATGCCTCTTGTTGCTTTCCCTCAATTCATTTATTTGAATGTCCTGCTCTCACTTGGGCCATTTGGAACAATTGCACATCAAAATCTCCAAACACTGACTACTGTTCCCCACCGGCTGTTGCCTTTGAAGAGCGAGCACTTCATTAATTAGCCAGTCTGGCTGCAGAGAATGGCGACTTGCCGGCAGAGCTGCAGCGTAGGTGTGGCGTGCATGGGAGAGGAATATTTTGCGGAATGCACATGCCAGAAGAGACATGGTCTGTAATCAGGGAAACAAATTCCTAACCTCTTGTGACAACAATACTGATGTTTACCGGTTAGGCAGCATGTGTTTCAGTCGGCATTCAATAGAAAAACATATTGCTGATTATGCTTGGTACACAAGTTTATTTTTAGAGTGGGATGGCAGCTCTGTTGAAAGTGTTTGTGGAGTTTAGTTACAGGTTTTGAAAAATTAATTATAAGGTGGCGACAACAAGAAATGCATGAAAGTACAGGGAAACTACTATGCATACATAATTTATAGATATGGCCTTGTCTTCTCCCAAAATGAAGCCCTGTGCTGTTAAAATGCAAGCAAATAGAGCCTGAGGATAATCCAGAGACAACATCAACATTTAATCCTGTCAGATTTTTGGGCATTATCTGACTATTAAGTACACACAGTGTGTGTGTGTGTGTGTGTGTGTGTGTGTGTGTATATACAATATATATATATATATATATATATACACACACTATATATATATATATATATATATATATATATACACACACTCTATATATATATATATATATATATATATATATATACACGCACTATATGTTTTTTCATATATGGTTTAATGAAATAAAAATACCCCACCAATTAGATACCATTGTGGTTTTCACTAAGGTGGCTTTCTCCTTTTAGCCCAGGTGGGAACATTCTCAGATGTATTTCGCTTGGCTCAAAGCAAAACGATCAGATGGGTAATCTGATGAGACAATCAGCCATCCATCAGCATGGATAATTTTTGGATGCCAGCCGGTACATCGGGAAAACTGAAACCAGCCACTCTGTGTTATCAGTATTTTTTAAATCTTATCAAACATCAGCCCTCTGTGGGTGTAATTGCTCATTTGATGATGTATTAAACTGATTTTACAAGCACTGAGGGCATTTGTAGAATTGATTCTGTAGGTTTGGGGAACTTTGGTGTACTTCTCTCGAAAGATTTATTCCAAAAGTTTTAATTGCTTGGCCCATATAGTCTTAATGCAAATATTATTTTTATTCAAGGCTGGGCAGGGGCGGCTGGGGCTCAGTTGGTAGTCAGTTGTCTCAACCATATGGTTGGGGGTTCAATCCCCAGCTGCTGTGTCTTGGCCTGCCACTTCCCCAATGTGTCCTTGGGCAAGATACTTGACTCCAAGTGGTGTATAAATGAGTCTGAATGGGATTAGTTAGTTCTCATGGCCACTTTACATAACAACCAATCCCATCAGTGTGAACGTGTAAGTGTGACATTTGGTGTAATGTGGTGTAAAAGCGCTTTGAGTGGTCAGAAGATGAGTGAAAAAAAACCCCTCCACACGAGCACCATTTACAATACCGTTCATGTTCTCTCGTGTCACTCGGTGTTCAAAGGAATTGCAGTTTGACTCACAGTCCAAAACACAGGAAATCTCAGGGCCATGTCAGCTCTTCTGTTGAAAGTAACGACAGCGTGGATGCACAAAACCCTAACCTTAAACCGTAAACAAAAGTGCAAGGGCTTCTTAAAAGTTGCTGCTTGTAGCTTGAATATTATTTTCCGATGTGAAGATGGTACTGATTAAAAATCCTGGTGCCTTCATGTCCATACCTGAGCTGGTCGAGCAGCAGGAAATATGCCCAAAGAATGACAGTAATCTGACAAAATGCACGTTTATTACTTATGAGAATACCCAATTTTGAGTTACATGAAAACCCAGCAATGTGATTTGTATATTGTATGTATATTTATGATTCACATGATTAATGCTCAAGCAAAGAATCAGCTCACGGTATTTAAACCTTGCACTTGCTCAGCACTTTTCTAGACAGAGTTGCGAAGTCGCTCGAAGAAAAAGAAAAAGAAACAATGCATTAGTGAAGAAGACGATGTAAACGGTCTAATGGGCACAGGGATGGGTTTCTGAGACCTCGCTCTTGTAGCCTGGATCTCTGGGGGGGAAAAAAAAAAAAAACGCTTTCAAGGAGAACACCCCATGCTGACATCAGGTTTACTCGGTGCACATTTCAAACACTAATTGCTACCGTCAGTTACTTCTTGCTACTCTAAAGAAATCACCGTCTCAACAAGCAAACACTCAAAGTTTAGAAAGTGAACGGATTAAGAGTGTTTTGAAGTTTGCATGCGTCAGAAGGTTGCTGAAAATGAACTGAGGTTTTCTTTTACTCTGTTCTAAAGGTGGAATGGCACCTGTAGTTTTGTGTTACACTGAGCCTATTCATATTCTTTCATTTGAAACGGAGTAGGCTGTAGTGCTCATTGCTGTGCTAATGCAATCCAAAGTGGTGGACTGGTTGTATAGCATGCATTGTATGTCTAGGGTCTTATTTCAGTACTCTTGTTACAGTAAAGAGCTTTTTATTCTCTGCAACATTTAATGAGCGTGATTTTTTTTTAAGGCTTTCCAAGATGTAGTTTTCCTTCTTTCGACTTTCTTTTCTTGAAAGTTAAGGTTCTATGGCTCTTTTACAGAATAATTGAGAAGTGTCTCTCCATAATAAAAAAAAAACAAACTTGGAACAAAACTACCCTTTACACTGCCAAACGCGCATTAACCGTGTCGTATTATTCTTCAAACACGTCTTTAATTGAAATAAAGTATAATCCCTGAGCATTAGATTCTAAATAGGTTAAAAAAAAATAAACCTGAGCATAAATTTACCAACAAGATGAGACATTGTTGGGCCTTAGCTGTGGATCCAAGTGCACTTTTAAAGCTCCTGTGAGGGTAATTTTGCAGGTTATGAAATTGACTGAAATTAACAGTGACACCTCTGTTTGACCCACAAAAGCAAACACAAGACCATCAGGAAGAAGATTAAGCATGGCTATGTGGTTGTTTTTTTCACGTCTGCTTTTATTGTTATGCTAGCTTGATCGCTATAGCTAGACCATCTGGGCAGGTGTGTTCCAGCAACGAGAAACTGTTTCGGAACTGCTTCAGCTCCTCCCCCCTGCTTCTCAACAAGCCAGAAATGATTGTGGGTAACATTTCCAATATGGCGACGTTCACTGATGGGCTTCAAAATGACTCTCTAGAAAACAATGGGTGACATCATTGAAACTACATCCATGTTTTCTACAGTCTGTTTTTTCCACTCTTGAAATGAATACGTTCTATAACTCAGCTCTGTGTTGGCATCTTTCTAACAGGTGCATAGTGCAGTTCAATTGGGCAATAAGTGGAAAGACAGAGTTTAAATCCATACATTTTAGCCCGAGGCTCAGAGGAGTTTTTCTCACAGCTGGGCGAGAGGATCTGCGCGCTGATTGCCTCAGATGAGTGTTTGCAGTGAGAAAGTGGAGATTAAAAATGAATGAGACGTACAGAAAGTCCTTGTTGTTATCACAAGAGATCACCCCCCTCTGAATGACCCTGCAGAAAAGTAGATCTTATTGCATTTTGTAAAGAAATAACCAACAGGATTAGACTGTCTCAAGTGCAGGTGATTTATTCAGGCTAAGCAGACGTTACCATTTGTGCATAAAAGAAGAAGCACACGAAAATGTATTTTAAGAGTTAGCAGGGGGTGAAAGGATGTGTCTGGGCCTTTCTGTAAGCCGCTGACCAAAGAGTATACAGTCCTGCTGTGCAGCGGGAGCACCCAGAGGGGGTACACAAAGAAGGAACTACATGTAAGAATGAGACGGCACATCGAAGTGATCGCCGAGCGAGAAGGTGTCATTGGCTCGGAGGCAGCGTGAGTCGAATCCACATAATACCCATGCACATAACGTCACTGCCTCAAGGTGACAACATGCAAAGACGCGCAAAAATCTCAACCTCAGGTATCATGGCTTAAAGGCAGCGAAGTCTCCGAGAGGAAACAACAAAACTTTCAAAGCCCTGTCTGTGAATACATTACAGTTGTGTTTGTTGTTCTTCCAAGAAGTTGTTTGCAGGCACAGGTTTGTGTTTGTGTGTGCGCAAATATTGCATTTGCTTGTAGGTACGGTTTGTGTGTACGCGCTTTTGCCTCGATGTATCAATGCGTTGGTTCCCACAGACCTTTCATGCTGCACAAGCGCTAAGTGGGTCAGCATTCCTTTTTCAGATGCACCAGCAGCCACAGCCGAAGAAGCCTTGCAGGACAACACCCTGTGCTGCATTGTTTTTTTGCGTGCATAAATACGAGGAGGGGACTGGACATCCTTGCCTTGCTCGACTCTTGTAAGGGGAGAATATATTAGGAGTGTGCAGGGCAGCTTGTCAAACAGTCCTGGACGGGAGCTGTAAATTGTTTAAGTCCTTGTAAACACGATTCTTCAAGTGCCAAAAGGTGCCTGGAAGGCGCCCCTCTGTTATGAAACTCAAAGGGGAGCTGTCATGCTATCCTGGTTCTTTTATTGCTACAGTACACACCTGGTGAACACAACAGCCTCTTCCCTAAACCCAGACTTCACAGAGAATGGAGGATAGTTGATGGGAAAGGTGGCGCAGAGCAATAAGCCACACGAAAAAAAATCAAACAATCAAAGTTAGACCTAGATTGCAGTGATGGAACGAGATGGCGAGTGCTCTTGCATTTAAACTTTTCCTTTTATAAGCTGTATCGCTCTTGAATGGAAACGCTTTCTCGTACTGTGCGTGGCGGGCCCAAGCCGTAGGCCAAGAAAAAACCATTAAGAACCAATTATATTACCGCCGAAATGTGAGTTTCAATTCTCAAACCTGGGTGTTGTTCTTACAGCTCGAGAAACGTTTTTCCCTTTTTCCTCCATACAAAAGTAGTTTTGTGTTGAAGGGTTTGCTTCAGATGGGAACTCCAGATATATAGTTAGATTTAGCTCCATGTAAACACACTCAACAGTTCCACTTTAATCGGATGGCGTCATTTGCCATTTGTGCAAGCGTCCACACTTATTCCTTCAGTTTATGTTTCATGATTTGGTTTAAAATGGAAATCTAAAGACTTTCTAAACCACTTCAGGAAACTAAATTTACAGTGCCTCAAATTCAATTATAATGCTGTTTTATAAGTAAAGAAATATCTACTTCTATAGACAGTATTCTCCTTTTTGCTGACCATACTTGAAATTTTTTTCCTTTTTCCTTTCTATCAAAATTAATGTTGTGTTAAAGGTATGCTTTAAAGGAAAGGGAAGGAACTCCAGATATATAATTAGATCTCAGCTCTATGTACACACAGTCGTTTGCCAAAATGTTAAAGTCGACACATATTCTGCGATACTGTTTCAAAATGTGGTTTAAAATAGAAATCTAAAGACTGTCTGTCTAATGGGTAAGCCTCAAAGAAAGAAGAAGGGACTCCAGGGACTCCACTACAAATTAGTATATAATGGAAATTCAAAACATACAATCAACAGACTCTAAAAGACATTTTTTTTAAACATTGAAAATCACTGTTAATTCCTTGAAAACAGTATTCCCTCTATTTTCTAGATGTCCATCAAACTATTTTTCTACAAAGTAGTAGTAGTATATTCGGCTGTGACAAGTCTCTACGCGTAAAAGTCGATAGGGGAGACTCCAGATGAAAAATTTGATTTCAGCTCTCGAAACTCTTTTCTGCTGAAACCGTCCGCCGATCTACGATAGATGACAGTTCCTTGGTATTTCCAAAGTCCCCTTATCGCACGCGAGATAACACTCTGCATGACTTGGGCTTCAGGTGAAATGAAACGAAATGCACATTCACAGGTTGAAGGCACGAATGCGAGGGCAGAAAAGAAAAAAAGAAAACAAATCAATGTGTAATTATTGTATTTCATGAGCATCCTCACGATCAATCAGTGACAGTGGGAAGGTGTGTTAAAAAAAGATGTGATCGTTATGTTGGATGTTTCATCTGCAACAGGCCTGCTCATATTTGACTTTGAAGCCAATGTTACTCCAAATTCATGCAGATACATGTTCTACTATGTTACCTGAAGTGATTCAGCTTTAAATATAGGGCACATTATCGGGTAAAAAAACACAGTTGCATGTACTTCTAAACACACTCGATTTACATACAGATTGTAAATGTGCAGGATTCAAGGTAATACTGCTAATGACACAGAGACCCTTTTTTAATTGAAGTCATGTTTACATCTGCCGTCATAAAGAATTCATGTTTTACCAGCCGACCTTGCCCTCACTTCAGATAAGGTCTTTCAAACTGATTAAGGATTTGCATATTCATTAAATTTCAAGTATGAGCAAATTGCAGCTCTCATGCAAGAGAATCTTTGTATGCACAAACCTCCGAGATAAACATTATCAAAGCTGTGTCCTTAATGGAAGGTTAAGTTTGAATCACAATGGCTACATAACTTTTAAAGAGCTTCTTTTGTGTTTGTCCTATTTTTGTCAGACGCACTTTTCTGCAAAGTGTTTTGTGAAGGTTCAGGAGAGGAAACACTACAACAGATGAGCCTTGTTCCATGTGAACTGCAAGAGCTCAGTGGAAGGTATGAGTATGAGAAGGAAGTGGATGGATCACATGCTGTTTGGCAGTCGCTGGGTCATGACATCACAGTGAGTCAGGAGTTGTCACAAATGATTAACAATTTGAGATGAAGACAAATGAATTGTGGTACATAGACTTTCCCCCCGCCCCGAGCTTTTTGTATGAATCATCGCGCTTTCCAGAAAAGAGATGTAGCCTGGTGTTTTCTTTTTATTGATCAATATGTTGGTGTTTGATTCAAAAGAAGTGACGAGGCGCTCACTTTATTTCATTTCTGTTTGCACTTGTTTAGTGTCTCACTTCGAATAGAGGCTGAGTCATGCTTCAGAGTGTCGTCAAAAACAAAGAGTTTTTCTTGCTGTTCCGAACTCACTGGCGGGTTTGTGATTTTTAGAGAGAGATTGGCAAAGCAGTGGTTTAAGTATGCCGTGTTTAGTTTAGTTTCGAACATCTAGGGCACATGTTGGCCTGTAGGCATATTGTCAGGAGAGGAGACACATCTAATGATATCAACAAAAGCTTTAAAAAATGTGTTATCAACATACAAATGACATGACAAAGTTCACTAGAGTGGCAATATGGACTCCCCTTCATGCAAAAAATAAGTACATCAAATCATGTGCATTGGTGCCCCATTGCATGTAGCTGGGGCCCTTTCAACCCCTGGCCCTCATGCAGCTCAAATCTGCCACTGGTGCAGAGGCCTCATCATCATCTGAGCCCAATTAATCAGTGCTTCATTATTTTTGAACTAACATGTAAGACCATCAAGACCCATTACTGACATTTATATCTGGAAAATTGGGAATATCTGTTTGGAGGAAGTGTATAATCTCTCCAGTTGAGTCCCAGACTTTTAGGATCTGGGCCAAAGAACACTCCATTTGTCAGCCATCTGCACACTCCTGCTCAATGCATACACACAACCCAAATAGGATTTCAGATAATTCAGCATAATGAAGTCTATAGGAAGATACATGACAAATACAGGTATTTGACTTAAACCTCAACCCTTTTCTGTAAGTGACAGGCATAATTGAGATATCTGATTAATAGTGCTTGGCCCTGTGTTCTAACCCTTTGCGTCCCTGAAGCTATTTCTCAGATCACTGCTGTTAGTCTGAGTCATTAGTCAGTTGAACAAATGAATAAGACGCAAGTCAGTTTACGTTAATGTGAAGCCTGGGAAATATTCTGCTGTTCACTGAAGCAAATACACAAAAAAAAAGGTAAACATAGAATACACTTGGTAATCAAATCTCTCTCTTCTCATTTCCTGCGTGTGGGGAAATCATCCTTGTTTTTCTGCGTGTGTGTGGTTTTGTGGAGGGCACACAGCAGTAGGGAGATGATAAGGGGGATAGCGTCATGATGCTCCGTTATAATTAGAACAAATGCGCCGGGAAAAATGCAGGCTTGTTCGCAGAGAATAATTCCGTTAAAAATACCCCTGCAAAACTAATGAAACTGCATCAAACCAGTCTGAGCGAAAAAAAAACAAAGAAAACAGAACCCCTTCCCATTAATATGCAGATTTCTTGGAGTCACATTTCAATAAACGTGTAATTATCCGTAGATGCTGATGGACACATGTTGCTCAGTATTGGCTAGTTTGAACCATCTGTCTGACTTTGTGTACAATAATCTGAAGTTTTAATTTTGGATACTCAAATCAGTCTGCTCTAATTACCAAGGGATTTAAAAACCAACTTGCAATATAGTGCAAAAAAACCCCAACAAGATTCTCAACTATTAGAAGTGACTTTAAAGCATTTTTTTAAAGCTCCGTCTTGTCAGTTGCCAGAGAGATGCTAGGATGTCTGTCTGGGAGAATTTAATTGGTACCTTTGAGCCAGCGTTATCAATCACAGACCTAACAGGAAAAAAAAAAAATAACATATGGGAGTGTGACCTTGCAGACGTGGGAAGGTAGCCCAAGACGAAGCTACAACCACAACTTCCAGTATGGAAATTTATTTGAATATGCAAGAGAGGTGGTGTCCAACAAACAACCCCGTCACTCAAAGCAACCATTGAAAAGGGAAGTTAGATCAATGTTGTCGACCTGAAAAGTGTGCCAATTTGAAGTGAGTTGTCAGCTTTTACTTCTTTTTTTTTTGGCAGGGTAAAGACAGAACAGTAAAGATGGAAAAGGAAACAAGAGTTAAAGTTGTTTCCGCAGCATTTGCAGTCCATGAAATGTTCCCCAGGCGATCACAAAAGTCAGCTCAATGACTCAGGGCAACCCTGAGGAAGAGTTTTTGCTCATCTTCACCTGTTATGATGTGTCTCCCTGGATCATCATGACTTTGAATTATTTAGTTCTCTAACATCAGCTATACTCTTTTTTATTATTATGCTCACTCGACAATGTTTTTGGAGGGTTGTGCATCCAATGTTCACCAGGTAGACTCAGTAAAACATGATTAGGAAGTAGTGACAGTAAAAATGTGTAACTTGGTACAATATGATGCTCAGCACTTAAATATCCATAAAGGCTACCTCAGAAGCAAAATATGTTGTTTTCAAAAAGGCTTTGGTACCATATCACTGGAAACTTTTTGGAAGAAACCAACAAGACGTGGGCGGAATGATAACGGTTTGACATAGCATGCCGTGTTCCTCACGGGAAGGACAAAAAGCAGTTTAGTGTAGAAGATTTCAAGGCAGCAGATGTACTGTACCTACATCTGCATACCCATTGTGAATACTGATAGATGTCTGAATGGACCTACAGGGCACAGAAAAGGCCAAAACTTAGTAAACCCTTGTAGCACAGAAAAGTAAAAGTTGTTTAAGTTTGGAGAAAGACATTTCAGAACGGATTGGCTTGTTTTTGCAGGAAACAAAGTGGATTCAAATATCTGATCGGACTCCAAATCCAAGACACCTTATTAATTGCGCTACTTAAACCCTAATGCCAAGAACAAGGTCATACTTTTAAAACATGGGCATATTCTGCAAAAACTAGCCGTCCTTGACAGAAATCCTTGGAGGAAGATGAAACACATCAGGGAGTTGTTGGATAATGTGAATTTTTTTTCAACGTCTCAAGCTTCAAGCTCAAAACTAAACTTCTTCAAGGCCAATTTAGGATTGCAGAGTGGATAAATCTCCAGTTTATCCTTTCAAATCTGAAGCTTTTTATTTAATTTGTACAAGCATGTATTCCTTCCAAAGTGATCTTAATGTTTGAGGAGGAGGAGACAAATCCGACCGGGGGTGAATTCTATTATGAAATTATTGCACATGTCCAGGAAGCCATAAATGGTTTTGACCTTTGAATATTGCAGAGTTTTGTGATTTGGGTTTAAAGAAAATGGCTTGGTAATTCAATAAAACCATTTGTGCTTAACAGCTTGAATGTAAAAGCTAAAATCTATTCACTTTTACCAAAGCCTCATGTCAAATTAGGTTGGATATTTGGGAGTCTTCCCATCATTTTGCCTCGCCATTTGAACTGATCAAAGACACCATTGTAGTTTGTTATGAGCAGAAGCATTTACAAGGATTTTTACATCCCAGGGATTATTGGTCAAACTCTAATGTGCTATTTAATCTCTTTGGGGAATTTTCTTTTGTCATGTTTCCTTGGTTTCCATATGGTTGGATCAATAGGACATTACATTAAATGACAATGCAGCATTTTGCTACTGTCATCTGAACATTGCTACCATTTGATTTGTAAGCACTTCAGCAGACTTTGCTGAGAACCATCAATGGCGTGTTTTAGCAGCAGAAAGACTGGAGTTATTCCTCCATCTTCATCCTGCCTCGATTCTTATCAGCTTTGTTTCTGCTTTTTAATTGTAGAAATGGTGGCTTGTGGGGATTTTGAATCTTTATGTGCAAAGTAAACTGCAAAAGAACACAACCTTCCATGCTGTTGATCCTGCTATGGTCTGCACCCATGCAGCTTGTGATAAACATGTGATTACCAGCCATGGCAAGCTTTCATTGAAGTGAAGAGGTTAGACTTTAATTCCATATTGGGCCTTGAAGATTTGCTTTTAATACCGGTTTGATGCCTTTATTTATCCGTTCACCATTTTCTCAGAAAAAAAGACTTTGTTGCCTTTGATGACAGATCCTTGACAGCCTAATTGCTGCTGTTAAAGCTAATTATGCAGATTTAAACAGGCTGTCACTTTAAAACCTCTCACTGATGCCACTCTTGTCAGCTTATGACAGTGCCATCAGTTTAAGCATAATTTTTGATTTTATCTGTTTGAAACTGTCCATGAATAATACTTGTCACGATTTATGAGAACTGGATCCAGGGGATCTATGTACTTTGTAACTCTCAAGCATGTGGGAGATGTCTTAGTTTCATGGCCTCAAGAGCAATTACACCAGAACCTGTGTATTGACTCGATGTTTGCTACATTTCTTGTAGGAATGTATGAATCAGCGTTATTTGAATTCTTATAAAACCATACAGCAGTGGTCTGTCAAACGAACCTACGAGACAAGAGAGCTCGCAAACTCCCAGGGAGATGTGAGAGGAGGAGAACTGAGAGATGGAAGTTCAAGGTGCCAGTTTCCCTGGGCTTCTAAGTCTATAGCAGCAAAACTAGGTGGTCCATACCTGTGCCAGCCATAACTTAAAGCTCTAAGCCTTTTCTTGGACGTATAGAGTGTTTCTGCCTCCCGGACCCTGACTGGTAGATTGCTCCAAGATAACCAAAGGCTCTATCTCCAATTGTACATTTTGGACTTCAGGCACCACGAGCAGGCTTGCATTCTGGCATCGTATTGTTCTCCAATGGTAAAACGGCACTTTGAGCTCTTTAAGTTGAGATGTTGCCTGGCCATTAAGAGCTTAGTCAGTTAGAATGAATAGTTTAAATTCTTTTCTAAATGGTACAGGGAGAAAGTGCAGAGAAACCAATAAAGGAGTAATGTGGTCCCTTTTCCAAGTTCTTGTTAGTACATGTGCTGCAACAATTTGGATTACTTCTATCTCTTTGCATTAAATGTTTGGTTTGCATGGCATTTTAATGACAATATACAAACTCTAGTAGCCAATGATTCTGGTTTTAGAGGACTGTTGATGGTTAATTAAGCTTATTTTAGGGCATATTTTAAGGTCATGTTTGAGCTAAATGGTGTTAGGCTGTGTGCCATTGAAAATGCATTCTGGTCACTGCCCTCAACTTTTTAGAGTCAAATATTACTCTGCACTGGGCAGACCATTGCACAAACAAGTCTTGTGTGGCAGCCCCCTTTTACTGTGGTAGGTTGACCTTGCAGGGTCTCACAAAGCCCAGACCCCTGCTGTAGAATAAACATCTTAAAGTACAAACCTCTCCCATAAATACTCGTCTTTAATCTGTCTCAATCCCCCTACAATGGCAGACAGACCAATTCAGCCCCCCTCCACTCCTTCCAAAGAGAAACACAAGCCTCTTAAGCTCACTCAAATTTCATCCCTCTCAAGTTTTGCCTGGAGTCTCGTTTTCACTGTCCAGGGATTGAGAGCTGCCATCTGTCTGGGTCATCCACGCTCGGCTGCAAACTTTTGACTCTGGAGGCTTTTTGATCACACACAGTCTCTTGGCTTATTGATATTCAAATAACCCTCACAGGGGGATTTTTCAAAACACTGCTTAAAGATGCATTAGCGGCGGAGAAAATGGGATTCCTTTCACCATTTTACAACTTAATATCTCAATCTGGATGATTTCAGATCTGAACAACAGTGTGATTAAGTTTTCATTGCCAACAATCAAAGAGTTGTAATCGTGTCGTGGTCCATGGGGTTCATGTAAACTAAAAACGAGATTGTAAATTTGAGCTAATTCCTCACAGACTAATGATGTGTATTTTGAATTGTGATGTGATGTCCCTTTAGTCTCTTTGTCTTTCCATTTTAAAGTCTGTCTTGCAGCTGCCCAGAAGAGGATGAAAATACAAAGGAGGAGCGCTTGTTTATGTGGAAAAAAGCTTTTCTGAAATGATTCTGAAACTTGAAATGATTTTTGCTTGAGCGTTAAATGTGTAGTTTTGTATTTATTTTGTGCTGTTGTGATGACGGGAATCATCTTCTGATGACTATGACCATGCAACTAAATCAATCCGTTATATTTAAAGAACCAAGCAAAGTCAATGTTCAGAGACAAGGAAGCACATAGATGGAAAAAAACACAAGGATTTTAAAATTGTGGACATTTCCATTTGTGCCAATCCATCTGTATATATTTGAAAATGAATTTCTTGTAGATCAAATGGAATGGCCCAAAAGACTATACATTGATATTGCCATCACAAGAGCAATGTTGATAGCTTGGCCAAGTGAACTTCTTTTGGGATAACCAGAAGACGGACACTGCAACCAAGGGAAAAAAACAACAACCAGGCAGCTCCTGCATAAGAAAACATTGTATAAAACTCATAATGCTGCTAATAATCTACTTCAGTGTAATGATGGGAGCATGTTAAGCACTGGCTTTATTATGTGTGTTTTTGTCACGTCCAGCTTCACAGTGAAGAACCCTGCTGGGATAATAACTGTAATGATAATTGTGGATGTGATGTCCCCACTGGAAATGATCTTCATTTGTTGCATTATATTGTCTCGGTGCATAAACCCCTGGACATTTTCTTCTCACAAGTTTTATGACGCTGGTTTGGTGCAGTTCTTCCTTTTTTAGAGCCACCATTAGAACACATTTTAAAAATGGAGTCCAATTAGGCCGAAGAAAAATAAAGTCAGACTGATTCTTCTGCCTCTTATTCACCGTTATGGTATGAATACTCCCTGCATGAGCTAACAGCCTTAATGCTCCCAAGCTCCAATAATACTTCTCTAAACTTCCCATGCTCGTTCATGCACTACACGCTGACAACAAAGACAACATCGAAGTTTCTGCAAATTATCTCTTGATCGCGAATCTTCTGTTCTTTCTTGATTCTACATTCTTCTGAGAGCACAAGGTAATTCTCCCAATTACAGACTGGAAAGTGTTTGTAGGCAGAGAATTTCAGAAGTTTATTTCAGGCCACAACTTAAGCATTGTGATTGAATTACCATTAAGGGTAACAATTTAATGACAGTATCTTATTTTGAGGTCATAATTCAAACGTCAGGTGACACAATGATCTGTTCTTTCTATTCTTGCTACAGCTTAGTATCACATTTCCCCAGGGGTTATGAGGCAAAGTATCAATTGAAGCAGGAATGTGTGGAACGGCAGATAAAACAAAACCAAAAAAAATGCCTGGGGTGATGTCACGCTCTGAAGGTTGACACAGTCGAAGACTTGGCTTCTAGAAGACAGATAGAGCAGAAGCATTGACCCAACTAGAAAGCCGCTGAATCCTCCAGGAACAACTTCCTTATGCTTTAAATCTGGCCATAAAGACGGAAAGACATTTTCCAGTGATATATTAGGTAAGATGTATCTCCAAATTCTGTTCCAACTCGGCTGGAAAGGTGTGAAACTATCACCGGCGGGGTTTCATTTACCTTAGGTGAACTGTAGCAATGTTGCTGTACTCTTTCTAATCTGAACAAAGCATCCCACTTGCCTTGCACACACTTTGAAATAAAAGTCAAGCTTTCCATTAACCACTTTTAGACCTTTTTTTTAAATGTTAACCCATCTCCTATTTCGCTTTTAAGGCATTATTTAACACCCACTCAACTCCCACTACAATGTTTAGAAAATTAAGGGCCTTAGGTGATGTCAAGGGCAATTGAGAGTATATGTCTAAAGGGTTTTTTTCTTGTGCCAGCTCTGCAGAAACGTAGTTACTTTAAAGCATTACCGAGGGATTTGTGTCCTGGGAAGTGTACATAAAAGAACAAACAATGGGTTTTTTGATAACTCATTCACCAGCCGGTCAGGTACAGTAAGGTAACGCAGCAGATGGGCTATGAAATAAGTTTGGAGCCATAAAATGCTACACTAGTTCACAATGATGATTTCTATGATGTGTTGCAGCTTTCAGATACTGGGCCCACGGACTCATTAAGCTAATTTATTACCTAATATGTGCCATTTATTGCTGCAATTAAATATGCTGTGTAGCAGTTCATGACAACAACATATGTCAACGTGTTGGGCCTAATAAATTGGTCCCCATTCATGTCCTGTTTTTTTTTGCTATGTACTCCTTTTGTTTTTTGTCTGACATTTCTATTGTGCCATTAATCATAGTGTATTCTTGTAAAAACAGCAGCAGAACACAGACTTACTGTACTAGGATTTACACTTGCACAGTATGTGCAAATCACAACGTCTTCATATGTGACACTATACATATAATATATATAAGTAAATACCCTGTGGAAAGATATTGAAGGGTAATAACTTCTTAAAGAAAGAGTGAAATCAAACTCCCTCTGGGTGTGTTGTTCTTAGCTCTGTGTTCACAGTGACAAGAAGCCACTTCATTCAAGTTGTTTACTCAGAGCCTCAAACATGTTATGTTCAGATTTTTTTTTTTTCTGTGTGAACCCCTCCCTCTCAAACAGTTAGCCTTCCATCACTAGTTGCTAATTTGCTTATTTTCACATTCACTTTTGGACATAGCTAAGCTGGCTGTTTCCCCCCACCCTGATTCAAGCTATAGCTATTATTACTCACCCCTGTCCATAGTCTTCATGCTAACCTTAGCTAATTGGCTGCTAGCTTGTCTTAAAGAGTACATAAATAAGACTGATATTTTCATAGTATCACATGTATGTTTATTTAGATACATTTTATCTTCATTGCATTTCCTTGAGATAAGGGTGCCTTGTTAGCACTCTTTTTTTCTTTTCTTTTTAAGACATTTTTCTTTTTGATTTTGTTCAACTTGGGATTCCTTTTTCATCCGCCATACAATTGTTCTTGTCAACCCCCTTCTAAGCCTAGATATATCTTTTTACTGTCAGTCTTTCACTTAGTTATTGTCAGAACTCCAGATGTTTCACATCCATCTTCGAGAAGGAAAAAAAAAACTCCTGGTTGACAGCCCTCCTGTTGGTTACTGTTTTGTTTTGTTTTTTAAATTGGCTCCTGGCAATGGAAAAAAAAAAACTTTCACAAAAAAACAAATCTTTCCATGTCACATAGAATTAAATAACACCAATGTGCAATTGAACGATAAGACAGAAAACTCACCAAGTGATGTCAAAATACTGATGTAAAAGATTTCATAAATTTCTCTAGACAAGCCATATTTGAGTAGATGTTCTACTTAATAATACAGTCTTGTGCTTATATTCCTGTTGGCATGGCCAACCCACGGTGAGCTGAGCCCAGCATTCTGGCCCAAAGATAGACGTCACTGTGCATTATGGTACTAATGACTCAGTAGAAAGGACAAGGGCTGGCAATTAGAGGTATGTGTGGATGTAGACATAAAACACAAGCTCTTATCTGCTGTTCTATTGTTAGAGGGTGTTAAAAAAAAAAAAAAGGACTGGATTACTTGGACCTGCGGTTGCATAGCTGGCAGTGGAGATGCAGTGGCATAATGATTATGCTGTTTGTGCCAACGGATAAGAGAGTGGAACAAAGAAATAGAGCTGGAAAGAAAGTGGAAAACAGTGATAGTATAGAGTCCCTGCAGTGGTGAACTTACCTTCTTTTATTTGCTGTTATTTGGCGAGACAGGTTATAGAATGCGCAGGGTTGAAATCGAGTTCATTTGAATAATTAACAACATAAGATGAGTACTTAAAAAAACGGATTTTGCAAGTTTTGCTTTTCATCCAGATACATCAAAGTAATCTCATAGGTAATTGTAATGTTTGAATTTGCATGCATAATTAGGGTCAGACTGATATAGGAATTTTGGGACTGATACCAATATCGATATTTGGGAGAAAAGAAAATCAGATACAGATATATCTGTGATATCTTTCTTAGAGCTATGATAGATCTGTAGAGATCTTCACATTGTAGAGATCTGTTGCTATTGCTAATGCTATTTGACTGCTGAATAAAATTAGAAATATCGGCACATATCTGTGATATAAGTTGCTCATACTGATAGGGTATGACCGGCCAATATTATCATCTGGCTGATTAATCGGTCAGATTTTATACAGTAGGCAAAAAGCATTGATGTTAGAAGAATATGTGCAGGGTCTGCATATTTTTCAAACATACCGGAGGAAGTATTTGGAGAACATGTGAAACCTTTGACAATATCCTGTAAGACAACATTGTTTTACGAACAGCATGGATTTTTGTGTAACTCCAGCAACAGCAGTGGTAGAGCTGGGAAAACCGCATGCCATGGTGAACATGTTGTGGGAGAGAGCAAAAGAGAGAAACTAAGTGGAGGCCAGCAATTTTGACTTTAACAGTCATTTGCATAAACTCATGCAAAAGTGAAGTAGGTGGATCTCTTGAATATGTATGACTGTCGTGAAAAGAAAAGAAAAAAGATACATTAACTTGTCATGCTACAAGTTATCCCTGACTTTAGGAAGTGCTATTGTAAATGCAAGAACTATGATTTTAGCTTGGCAATCACATTTCCCCTTGGGATCATTAAAGACACTTGGAAATATGTTTATGCATTCCAGAACCTTTTTCTTTTTTTCTTTTTTTTTGTGCAAAAGTCTGCACCCCTTCTGCAGAAATCCATGCAGCCAGGGCTTAATTGATCAAAAAACAGCTATTTTGGGGTATCTACATATAGCACCAATCAAACACAAGTGTCTTTGGTGGCTTCATTCAATGCTGACACTTGGCAGTTAAGTTGCAAAGTGTCACTGCTTAATTCATTTGTGCTTCCCCATGCAGCACAACTAATATGATAGCTTCCTCCATTTCCGGCTGTCTTATCAGCACTGTCAAGACGGTTTAAAGTCAATGCCACAAATTTGTGTGTCAGGAGTTTAACTTTTAGTGAAAGCCCGGCACTAATGTACTCAGTCTCTGCCATCAAATCCACTTATGCGGTGAAGCTGGTCCAAAAAAAACTGAAGTAGGACTGGACTTTAAGAGCCAAGTTCACAAACGTCAGAAATATAGGTGGTAAAAATAAGCTGTGGTAACTTACCTGTGTAGATATTTGTGTTAAAATGCATCATGCAAGAATTTTTTTTGCAAAGGCCAGTCCCATTCACTCTTATTTACATGGTCAGGTTTCTTGGGTTTTCTGTGACATGGTGCCACCCTTGCAGGCCCTTCGATCTTTATCCAGAATTACCACTGCAGGGAACTGTAAATGGCCATACTAGACTACCTCCTTTGGAAAACATGCTTCATGCTTAAGAGCTGTAACTTAGGAGCTGACAACAAGACCAGACCTCAGGACGGTAGAAACGTTAGCGTTGTTTTAAAGTCTGCAGAATTCAACCCATATTGGTGGAAACATTACCAACAAGGAGAAGATGTGTTAGCAAGAAGCTAACACATCCTCAAGTTCACTTAGGTCATCTGGGGCCCCCTTGGGTGTGGGACCAGAGGTTGTTTTCTTGGGTTGCTTGCTCTGCCCTAAAGCACACTGACAACGCAGCTTATCTACGTATGTGTGAAACTTGAGCAACAGCAACTTCTGACTGACATGGGAGTAAAAAATAAACTTGGACTTGTTGGTTCATGCATAGTTTAAGAGCTGTTGGGTTGCAACAGATTGAAGGCCTTGCCTCATAAACATAAGGTATAGTGTGGGATGCCTATACAGGTAGTGCTTTGTTTGCCTTTGGAAACCCTCCATTTGGGAGAACCTGATCATCCAGAAGCTGCGTTTGATGACGCTGCTGGAGCAAAAGTTTTAACTTGTACGCCAAGCCACATACTCTCTCTCAGCCTCAGGAGACAATAGTTTGATTCATTAGTCATGGGAGAGAGGAGAAGCAATATGTATAGACACTGTTTTTCACTGTAAGGTCTTGTGCAGAATATTGAAAAATAAGCACATGTCAAATGATGTTGATGGTGTAGTTTTTCGAGTTTGTGATTGAACCAGTTGACTCTCTGCAGCTGGAAAGCCTCCCTCCACGCTATCAAGAAACTGCCGGCTAATTGCTGTTTGCGAGGTGAGGGAGAAGGAAAGAATGGGGCTTACTTTGTTTGTCTCTGTTTTTCTTCAACTTGCCTACCATGCCTGAGGCAGAACTAACAATCCACCGCAGTGATGGTTTCCTATGAGCTGACATTTAAGCATGAAAAAAACCCTGTGCCAGGGATTAGCTGTCCCAAAGCTGCAGTCTATTGTGATAAGACAAATTGGGAATATCCAAGCCAACATATCCAGTTGGGCCCAATTTGGCTTACCTGGGTAAGGTGGCCTTCAATTTTTCATGGGCTCAAAGAGGGTTTTAAGACAACTAGTGTTGGGGCCCACTGTTGGAAATCCATACTCCAATACTCCAATAGCAAAATCACTATAACCACCTGTCTAATGAAATGCGATTCAAGGGCCCCTCTGGCATAAATGTCTCTTTTATGAAGCGCCAATGTTTTCATTTTTTGTTGGCATGGTTGGTACTTTATATTTATGTTCTTCTCGCACAAGTTGTTGGTGGTAGTGGTAGAAGGGAGTTTTCTTAATTGAAATGTGTTCTTGATATTTTATTCCACTTCTTTACCATACGCGAATTGGCAAAATATCAGGAACAGACTAGGTTGAGATGGTCGTGTACTGGAATATGTTATCTTGAAAATAGGCTATTAGTCTATTCTTTATGATTTAATGGAGAAGTGTATGTAATGTTGTAGTCTTAGTAAGGGTTTTGAAAGAAAAATCCATTGGACTTTTCATTTTGGAAGAAAACAAAAAGGTCTCCACCTCCAGGCCAGTGCGATTTTTAAATGTTCTTGGACGAGATGAGCCTAAAGCTAATTGAGCTACTGCAGTGTCCTGCTGGATAGCTTCACAGTCATATCTGCAGAATGTGTAAAGTCCATTTCTTTGACTTGTCCAAGTATTTGCGTCACACTGCTCTTGACTGGCCCTGGTTCAAGCCGCTTGATGCACGCACAAAGACAAACAATGGGCTTGCCACCTGTGCACCTTGGGGCAACGTTGAAACCCAGCACTGTGGGGAGATATCTCAAAGTGCTCACCTGGACTCTACTCTAGCCCAGAGATCCTTCCAAACGTGCTTCAAAAATATCTTTGAGTCTTGCTGCCAAATGATGGCTCACGCAGAGATCAGAACCAGAGAATCCTTTGTGGTCTCAGAAAGAAGACTAAATACACACACAAGCAAAAATAAAAGCTCTTGAACTTGCCTGTAAGCAGCAGTGGGATGATCAAATCAAAACCAAGATGTGTTTTTTTTTGTCTTGATCGGACGAGGCAGTACGTGCAGTTAATTACTCTGAAAAGAGATGCTACAAATACAAGTGGAATTTGCAACTCACAGTCTGTGTACTACAAAAATATATGCAGTTATTTCTCATGCTGTTTGCAGCATCAAATTTATGCCGGACTTTGATGTTCCACATTTAACTTGGAATGATCATATTTGCATTTTGCACGGTGCAGACTGCCGACTGCAGCAAAAGTCTGATTCTTGATCTAATTTAGACTTTCTCTTTTCAATAAATAAGTTTGAAAATAAAAGTAAAAAAAAAAAAAGACTTAAAAAGACAGACCTTGTGAAATGGTTAGTACTTTCAAGTGAGTCCAAAAGTTATTTTTTGGTTTTTTTTCTCAGCACAAGAAAGAGCAAAGGCTGACAGCTGAAAGATGAAATGAAGACAGAACAAAGGCGAGTCGCATTTAAAGGGATGGTAACTTAGATTATCTTCAGGAGGCAAACAATGCAGAGCTACAGAGCTGAACATACATCACCCTGACTAGCATTTCAATTACACAGAATGTCTTATGGCAGTGATTCTTTAAGGCTCACTTACTCTCAAGCTTCCATAATGAAGTGCGATCAAAATGGAGTGTAATGTTTGGGCCCTCGGCGTCTCTTGAAACATGTGCATTTCAAGTCATATTGCCCGGATCCCCCAGCAAATAGAAGATGACACACTGTTGTCCCCACTGTGAATAATAATTAGCCGCTGGCAGCAGCAAATAACAAAAGTAATAATTTGCAAAATCAGATAGAAATGAGCGTCTTCATCATAACCTCCACAACAAGTGTGTACTCCTGCAGCATATCGCTGCATTTTATTGTCTGAACTCCACTCTGTGCAATCAGGAACATAAAGTGAATTCAATAGTCAGGAGGTGATACATCAGTCAGTGTGCACAACTCTGACCTGAAGCAACCCAACAAGCTTCTTATCCCTCACTTGTGTGACACAGAAAGGAAATATGGGAAAGTCTTTCTTTCCTCCCACTTCTGTTAGGCGCCGGGAGATAAGGATGCAGGCCTCGTGCTGCCACTTGAAAGGTAAAAGGGAATGCCTTGAGATTCTATTTATTACCCCGTCACGCTAGAAGCTGCTGTAGCGTAGATTGTACACGGTGACATCACTGCACTGCTGTCACTTCATGCTCTTGTTTTTAGCTCTGGATGCAGCACTAAAAAAACACAGGTACATTAGCTGTATGAGTCAGTGGATGTTAGTAATATTGAATGGGTGGAGCAAACCGGATGCCAAGTGGTTCATGCGCAAGCTCACTGTGCGGAGGCAACCCTGGTTTAAATCCTGTGGCTCCATTCCCACATCTCTCCCTGAATTTGGACTCTATCCACCTTCCTATACCTCTCGAATAAAGCCTTTATTTGCTCTGGTTTTGCATGTGCTATGTGTGCTGGTTGGCGACTCTGCAGTTTGATAGTCTGAAGAGCCACATTGCATTGTGGGACAGTTGAGTGTGACACGTGAGAGTCAGCATTGCAAAGCTCTACGTATTCAATTTGACATCAGTGCAAAAATATTTAGTTTAGGGCCCAACCGATGACTTTGGATATTTGTATTTTTATCATAGTTCGGTAGATTTCTGCTGAATTCATGTTAACACAATTTATCAATCTTGAGTTCTTCTGAAGTCTGCAGCTAAAATGTTGCATTAGCGACAGACCATGTTTGCTTTACACCCACCATTTTTCTATCCTCTCAGCTTGACCAACAGAAAAAAACTCTGGATATTTACTGATAACTGCATTGACCTCTGGGGTCTTTTCCCCTGTGGGCCAGATTAGACCATTATCTTACATGAAGAATATCTCGTTCTGGTTGGGCTTTGATTCCAATCAATGCGTTCGTGTTCAGAAACCTATTTTACTCTTTTTCATTTTGCTCGTTTTCTTTAGATCTTGACGAGTTTGACTCGTTGGTCAACCCCAGGTTTGCTGTGGTGATGAGACAATTCTTCTAGAGCTTTGTCATTGTGGGAAACCGGAGTTATCTTTGTGAGATGAATAAGTTGAGAGTCTGGGAAAGGGATGGTTTTTAGGGGAAAATTGGGTCAATAAGTCACTTTTGAAGTGCTTTCTTTGGCACTAACATGAGCATGCTCAATGTCGATCTAACTTCCCCTTACATAACCTTATCAGCCATCCCAACCACTGCAAGCAATTCATTACTCGACACTTTAAAATAGGAAGAACAACTGATTCGGACCAATTGAAATGGACACAGCTGTGCATCCCCATTGCTGCACAGCCGGAACTCATTTCAATTAGGATTGCGTCTGGCAGAGCTAATCATACATCACTTCTTAAAATGAACTGCGTTTCTGAGACGCTGCCGAGCTTTGAATGAGGTGACAGTGTCTGCCGGAGAAAAGCTTAAATGGAAAAATGCAAATATCAAAAAAGGAAGCAGACATCTCGATTCTGCATTTCATCGTTCAGCCCAGTTGTATTTTCTTGATTAGTCAGTCCAATCAGCGTGGCCTGTGGATAATAGACCCCCACCCTCATGGGCCACCATACTCAAAAACTGCACAGACTAGATTGAATTTAAACACAACCATGCAATGAATGACATTACAGTATGTTAGGTGTTAGCTTTTCCCCCCAGCTGCAGGCGTAGTAGTGATTCTAATTTGAGCAAAGTGGAAGCAGATGTGTAAGAAAAACCTTACTTGACGAATTTCCAAAGAAATCTTTTTACATTCTGGAGCTGTATCAGTGAGTATCTGCAGATGGAGATAGACGAAGGCTTCCTGATTGTGGCAGAGGGGTGAATGCGGCATCAAGATGTAGGAAAGTTTCCCTTGAAGCCCTTTGAAGTTCAAGGGAAACTGTGGGACCAGCGCTGGCAGCAAATTCTCTCTCTCTCTCTTTTTTTTTTTTCCAGCTAAGAGCATAGACACTTATGAGATACCAACATGAAAGCAAAAAAAGCACCACGGGGGGAACAGAGCACTGTTATTGTACAGAGATGGGTTCTTGTCAGACTATTGAGTTGTTTACATCCCAAAAATTTGACAAAAGCAGCTGTCCTCAAACACTGGCGGGATTCAACATGACCTGTCGCGAGGAGAAAGAACGGGAGAAACAGCAGAGAACTTTGTGAACAATCTTTTTTGAGACAAATGTAAAATTCTGACGCTTACATATCGAGGCATCTGCAAAGAGTTGAAACCTAAATTAAACCAAAAAAAACCAAACGTGTCATGTGCCAGGAGCAGGGGCGGATCTAGACTTTTTGGATGGAGTTGCCCAACTGGGAAACTGACTTATGCAGGGGTGGCCTGAAGTTCTGAGCTGGCATCCTATTGGACGCGTGGAAGGTAACGTCGCGGAGTGCAGCGGAAAAGTCGAAGATGTTTTCATGCCGTTGCGCGGCACAACATGTAATCAAGTAAGGGGTTTTCAAAACAGCACGCAGTGCCCATCGCAGCATATTTGAAAGACCCTTAAAAGAAAGCTTTCATGAAACATGTTTGAGCCACTGAGTGACAAATAAACACGCAGCTTATTCCTTGCTCGAAACCAGCTCTATAATAATCTTATCTCATCTATGTACTACACAAATAAGCTCCCTATTTTAACACTTCCTGGATGTTTGAATTTGTCTACATTTGACTAGAGCCACCAAACAGCGTCCCTTTGTTTGGCTGGCTTCCACCAGCATGGACATGTTTTACTTCTCTGGTATCATCAGGAGAGCGGGGTAATTAGCATGAGAAGAAAAGACAAAAGGAACAATGAAAAGAAAAGAGCAACTCCCACTCAAACTTTCCAAAAAAAAAAAAAAAAAATCAAATATGTAGATGATTGACAAGTCATCTCTTGTCACTTCATTGCTTTGATGTTTCTCTAACACGCAGAACAAATTCACTTTGAAATCCTCACAAATTAGCACCGCACTAAATCGACATACAACTCGGTGGCTGGGAAAATATGACTTTCTCCCTCTGTCTGAGAGGACCAAATGTATGTCTTCCGTCAGCGTGTTCCAACAAATCATTGAAGCTCTGTCTTCTTTCCACAGAGTGAAACATTCAAACACCAGACTTGCTGTTTTTCTATTTTGGCTGTGCCATTCCTTCAAATTGAGATATCCTTCATGACATGTGAATAAGTTCACACTTCCCCCTCCATAAGTATGCTAACTAGCATGAATGATTGATGCATGCACACTGTGTTGGCTCAGTGGAGATCAGGGAGGTTTATGAACTTTGTTAACTTAAAGAGATCCTGTGGAGTCTTCTTGTAATCAAACGGCTGTCTGTCGTATGGCCAAACACGTCTTGAAGGGTGAAACTTTGGGTTCCAACTTTTCATGGCTCAATGCCACAACTTCTCGTGATGAATTGCTGACATCACTGCGGGCCTCTTGACAAAAAAAAGACAAATCTGCAAAACCAAACCCAGTGCATTACATTTAAATATCACATCGGGTTTTTTTGTTTTTTTTAGCATTTCAGGAAAGGATGGCTCATTTCTACCAGTTGTCCCTGAAGTAATGTATCTTGGAACACCAGCCTCTATGCTAAAGACAGGATGTGTAGCTTTCATTCCCAACCACTTCATCAGAATGTTTCTCCGCTCCATCTGGAGCCACAAAAGCCTTCAAAAAAAAAAACGTCTTCTTCCACACATGCTGTAGTCTTCCCTCACCAGACCTGTAAACAGACTTTGATGTTGAAAATGGGTCGGCCTTTAAATTCACTGGTCTGGTGTCCTTATGTGCATGCTAGCACAGCATAATACAAGTACATGTAAACAAAACAGGGACGTGTTTGCCTGGACTCAAACACACAAAGGTAGCTTTAATTCTGGACAAATTCCAACTGTGAAATATTCAGTTAAGGCTTTAAGGATGCACCAATTTAGGAAGAGGACCATTTTGCAATTTGTGTCCCTTTGCCTGTCATCCCTTGTCCTTTTTTATCTCCATCCCCAAAGAACGCTACTCCAGGGTGCTTCACAGTATCATCACTTTGTTATCCTAACAGACAAGAGCACAAGCTGGTGGGCAAATGAGACGTCAGATTTTGGAAATCGAAACCACGGGCACATCCCACGGTCAGTTTTTGTGGCACAGTGCCGCGGTGGCTGTCTGCAGGCAGGCGGGAACGAAATGATGGTGGAAGTGTGTTAGTGAGAGCAATATCAACAGGAGTCACTTTGCGTTTTTTTTACACCGCGAGCTTGATCCAGCTTCTCTTCTCCGTGTTGCTCTTTTTGCTTGTTCGTCGTCTGATGTCGTTTGCCGAAACACGCATGGCAAGTGCAGTCTGCAGGCTGCAGCAGAGTGCGGCCCACACAAGCAGAGAACCTGACTCTTATAGATTATCATCAGGGTGACAAATGAGCCACGCCAAGGGGGATTATTTGTGTGCGTGTGTGTTGGCCGCTCCGTGTGCAGGTTACCCTATGAAACGCAGAGCAATACACAAACTCCCCAAAGCCGTCGACCGACATTGAAGGAGTTTGGTGCAGCTTTGAGCTTCTATGCAGTACATCTGACAGCCGTACAATCAGACTCACTGATTAAACTGTGCATGCTAATTTGTCTGAGCAGCACAGAATGTACAGAAGGATGCAGCTGATGCATATTGTCACAGCATGTGATTGTCTCTGAAAGCATCTGGCGGTTACTTGAAGGCATTTGCGTCCGACTTTATTTTCCCGCTGGACTTGTTGGCATAACGTGGAAGAAATGAGGGGGACAATATGCATCCAAAGATTATATAATTAAAGCAGGATGAACGCTACACGATAGTCAAGACGATTTTAGGCCAGGCTCCCTTCTTTCCAACCAAAGTAAGCAAAATGATTGTTTTAGTTTCTCGTGGTGCGAGGTGGCAACACCATTTGCAAATCATGACTGAAGAAGGAAGCAAGCAAACAACCACAGGAAAGGATTTTCTATCACTGCCCATGCTCACACTGTCTCATCATCCATAGTTTACTTTGAATTTCCAGCAAAGTAATCCAAGAAAACCTTTTGCCAATTCTTCCTGCCTGTCCGCCACTTTTGTTTACTCTAAATTTGCATTTAACTGCGAGACTTTTGAAAAAAAAAAAAAAAAAGAAGGGTGTTGACTCGCGTCCTCAGAAAGAATAAAGCAACATGATGAAGGAGCTTTTGTTCTCTTAATTCTCGCATAATCTTGAAGTTCGCCTGTGATCATGTGGGCTGAAGCCGATCCCAGCTGTCATTGGGCGAAAGGCATGGTACACCCTGAACTGGTATTTGAATGGACTAGCTTTTCTGAAATCTTTGTATTAAATATTATTTGTGTTATTGTTGTGCAAAAAAAAGAGAAAGCCTCACAGCTCCATTTATCCCCAGTTTAGTATTCTAAATGAATAAGCAATTATGTTTTTAAGATCATGTGGATGACATATTTGTCTAGCAAAAAAATATTTTACATATTTATCTCCCTGAACCATTACTAAGGAGCAAAACTGGCTAAATAATGTCCTGTGTTTGAATAATGCATATTCATGCCCTGGACTCTGCAAGTACGAGTTCAAGCCTGATATGCTTTAATGAGCTCGGTTCCTATGGGGAGAGACTAAATTTCTCGTTTGAGTTCCAGACAGAAAAGGTTAAGAGTTCTTCACTGCCACAAAAAAAAAAGGGGGCGATGGTGTGTTAACTGCAGCCGAACCCTCCCGCCAGGTTACGGTGTCCATAGATCATACTTTTACCTTGTAACCAAATGCAAACATATGGATGTAAGATGGCCCTTTTTTTTGTGTCGATGTTGTTGAATTATTAAAACAGTATCCGCTTCCTAGCTGGAAAATGAATATTGCAATATGCTTTTGATGTATTCAGGTTATTTGCGGAGTTAATTGAGCCATGGGTTTCATCCAATCCCATTGTATTACGTCTGACCTCATAGTCTGCATTATTGGCGGAGCTGCTGCGATTGCGCTCTAATTAAGCATGTGTCAGTTTGACTCTACTGACTTGCTCCTAATTGAAAAAGCACCGATTCGTTGATTATGATTAAACCGTCATAATTAAAAGAGTAAATCACCTTTCAAAAATCCACAAGCTATTTTCTTTTTTTTTCTTTTTTTTTTTTTTTGGTTTTGCCTCAAGCAAACATCCTCAGGGGACAATCCCCCTTCATGTGGCCTCAAACCTTTCCTATCTAACATGTCATTGTCATTATTAATATATAAATATACATATAACATCCAGACATCTTCCTCCCCCTCATTTTTTTTTTCTAGAAGAGCCATCCCTTTCCTTCTATCCGCTTCGGGCTGCACAAAGTGATCTTGTCACATATGCTTTATTCAATTCCATTGCAAAATAAGAAAGTCGTCTGCATAAAGTCGAAGTCTCTCACTGCACGGAGTTACTAGAGCAGGAACTGTCATGGCGCACACGTCTCCATGCTGTTCTGCTGAACAGTTGTGAGGCAGGGAAGTTTTTTCTGGTAACTTTTAAGCGGTTAAATCACATCTAATTTTAGCAAATGCAACCATTTTTTACCTCTCATTTTACTTTCGGACCACCTCACCTGTTTGCACCTTATCGCATCATCTGCCTTTGAAGTAGTCCCTTGGCTCCTGCTCCATGATCCACTACTCTGTGGATGTAAGCTGCACCATGTGCCATGTCTCATTTCCTGCATGCCTGTTACAGAGCGCATTTGTTTCATGACAAAGTACACACTTAATGCACATGAATCATGTAGAACGCATGTATGGGTCCCTCAGGAGGGCTGATGCAACTTGGAACATGGCATCGCATTTGATAGAAGATATTTATATCATAAATGGATGCATTTATGGCAGACTTTCTGACCTCTTTAGATACTTTTCACTTTGCCTCGTCTCCATGTCAGTGTTCAACGCCATATGCCCTGACCTTCCATTTAGCAAGGTCAACCTGGGCCATTAAAAGTACATGTAGTATACTGGAGGTTCGTTTTATCAGAGCAAATTTCCTTGGTATTATTGAATGTTATGTAGCAAGTTCTTTGCAGTATTTCTGCAAGTGAATGGCTTTTTTTCTAAAGGCAGGTAAAGTGCTTTGACTTGTCGATTCCATTTAAAAAGTATTCTTTTTTGCTTCAAAGGAGCCAAAATAGGCAAAAAGTTTTGCAAACCGTTCTTTATTTTTTGGGGCCTTCAGATGCCTAATGAAACAACGGCTGCACACAGACACAAAGCCACCCCCCTTGAAGAACGCACATTTTCTTCTGCTGAATCAATTATTGATAACTCTCTCTTTCTGATGCTTCAGAAATGTATGATCAAGGTGTGCATGGCCAGAAAAGCTCAAGTTAAAGAAAGAGGGAGAAAGAAGAAAAGCTACTGGTGCTCAGCAGGTTTTTTTTTTTGTGTTGAGTTTTCCATTTCAAAGTGTTGCAGTTTAACTCGCAGTAGGCATCTTTTGTCCCTCTTCAAAATAAGTGTGCTTACTTTGGAATGAGCGTCAGGAAAGATTAGCTCCATAGTGTTTTTTTGCTTGATTCAAAAGAAAAACTAAAGCTTTATTTCCACCGTAGGAACCACGAACTTCAGAAAGGAAACTGTTTTGTTTTTTTTAACTCATGTTTGTGCTCACGTTCCTGAAGTGGACCCAGTAGGGAAGGTCACCCCGTCTGACAGAGCAAAAACATGGTGCGTACAGAGGGGTTGAAATTGGCTGCAACAAGAAATCAAACAACAGAGGGCTTGGGGAACCTTTAAATCCCTTGAAAAGCAGCCCCTGTTACTTTTGGTGGAAACGCAGAAAAGTGGAACTTTTCAATTTATCACTACAGTAAAGTTTCCTCTCAAAATGTGATGTCCTGAAAGTGACATAAGCAAGGGACTCTGTGGGAAGGGTCCAAATTCACTCAAGGCACTTTGTCGCTGCACTTATTTTTGCTGTGCAGCAGAACTGAACACGCACTACCGTCACTGGCCTAAAATTGCATAAAATTGTCCTGTTGAAAAAAGAGCTGAGGCGATGTTGTCTTTCTGTGATATCTGGACTTTTCTTTAAAAGGGAAACAGTAAGTAGAACTAGTGGCGTGTCATGTGAATGCCCGGGCTGATAATCAGACAGAGCTGACTGAAATAGCCGACAGGATCATTTCAAGTCATCAGAGAAGTAAAGAGAGAAAAAATGGTTCCCTCCGGCTGTGGCTATTTCTGTCCTCTCTTATTTATTTTTCTTCATATGCGCGTCAAATCATTACGTGTTCGCCTCAGACGTCAGGCGGAGTGAGTTGAAAGGGATGTTCCATTGATTTCTGGACTCTTCACACACAAAGCAATCAATAAATCAACCACTGAGAAGCAATAACTTGAGGTAAAAAAAAAACACTGTGAATAAACAGTACACTGATGGAGAATGACTAACCTTTAAAACTTGAGCCAGTCCTTCTTCTTTTTTTTTTTAATAGCCTGTCATCATTATACAACTGTAATGTGCGGTGGAGAGCAGCCAGTTTGAGAGGTCAGGAGCTGCAGCAGCTGAGCCTGACGGTTCTGCATGTTGAAATCTGGCATAGGGGTATTTTAATTTGAAGGGCACTTGTCCTGGCGGTGTACCAGCAGTGGTCTGTGTGTCATATTAGGGATGATGACACAAAATGACAGCAGGAGTCCATTGTGACATCTTCTCACATAATCACAGTAATAAAGCCACGTTTAGTTTGATGAAGTATTGCATGTAGTTTCATCTGTAATGGAAGTCTCGCTTTGGTCGTTTTTTTTTTTGAGGTGGGAGTTTTTAATAACTGTATCGCATCTCTGATGAAAGGCAAAGTAGGTACTGCTATCCAAATTGAAAACATTGGAGAGAGCCGTCTACCCTGCCCCCACCTCCCTAGAGTCGATGGGCTACGCAGGTTGCTATGTTGCAAACACCGCAGCTCCAGTGTTTAGCATCAAACTCATTTCACCTCTGCTGCTACCTCTGAAGACAGGAAATCGTTGCGCCTCTGTGATGTTCAGATTGAACGTGAGACGCCACAGGGGTGTAAATATCGCGGCTTTAAAAGGCAGTCTGAATAAGTGCTTAAGACTTCTTTTACCCTTTTGACCCTGAACACGCAGTTTGTATCCAAACAATAAGAAAGGATGACGTCGAGGGTGGAGGGGAATCATGGGAGTGATTCTCCCTGCTAACCGCCTTCACCCCCCCAATAAAAACAAACTCAGATATGACAAGACCAACGGATAGAACAGACCTTATCACGATGTATCCGCGTACATACAGTAACATTACGGCAGCTTTCAGCTTCTTTGACGTAGCATCCAGTGTTTCCATGGCAACTATGAACATGGCAATCGCTATGAAAGACACATGGCGTTCCGACTGTAAAATAACAGATTTCTTTTCCTTTGATAACTTTTGGGGAATATGTAAGGATAAGAATCTAAACTTAGTTTGCTCTCACTTTAACCCACTCACTAATGACTTCACTTTTCTTTTATGTATCTCTTTTTTTCTATGGATTTTCTGGCTTACTTTATGTATTCTGTTAACATGTTTAAACTTTCATATCTTTTTAAAACGAAGCTTTTCATGCAGCAGCTATGATTTGATGTGATCAGTGGACACAAAGAAGTTTGGGCTGCAAATGCCATCCAACTGTGCTGTCAAAGTCACATTTTTCACTTTGGTTCATTTGTAAAAGTCAAAAGGTAGCCCAACTGAGATAGCACTCGTGTTATGATTGCACAGGAAGTCAAAGTAACGATTATTTCTGCAGAAGGTGACAGTGACGAAGTGGCTATATATAAGGCTGGAGCTCTTTTGCAGTCTAAGAAGGAGTTTCTAAATACATCCCTTAAAGTGACGTAGGCCTATGCATTGCTTTTTAAGGTGACAGAAATGCATCACCAAGCAATATTTCCTCCCCCCACCACCGCCACCCGCACCACCACCACCACCACCTCCTCCTCCCCCCATCCCTCCACGTGAAGCTGTTTAACGACGTAGCTGGCGACATGCATCAAAACCGAGGCGAATTGACGCGGCCCGACGTGCGTGACATTGATATTCATGGCGATCACGCAGGTCATTTTGGAGGCGTAGCGCATCGTGGCATGGGGGGGAATATGCTGAAAGTGCAAAATGAGGCAGATTTGTGAGACTATATGGCGCGTCTGGAACCAGAAGATGCCCTTGGATTACCTCCCCCCCCCCCAAACCACCCCACCTTCCCCTTTAGTGGACTCTCAGGAGTGTTGGTCTGTCTGTGTCTGTGTGTGTGTGTGTGTGTGTGTGTGTTTGTGCGCTTGTGGATTCATGCCAATTTGTCATCATCTCAATATGCCTTCATGCTGATGAAGACTAAAATACCAGTTTGCTCCTCATGAATATGTAAGCGGCAGGCCACTCGGAGGGTTTGTCCTTGTCGGCGCATCTTTACGCTGTAATCAGACAGTGTGTCTAGTTGGAGGATTAGCATTTCATAATAAACAAACACACTTAATCGGATGTTCAAATATATGCGCAGGAGCGACAAACAAAGAATAGGAGAAAAAAACACATGAAGCAGCGAGAACTTCTTATTTCGTAACCTCAAACTTTTCCGAGCCACCCGAACCACATCCTTAAATCTGGAGAACAACGTCAGATGTTTTTTTTTTTATTTATTTATTTTTTTCATTTCCAGCACACCACAATTTACATATTGAGCTTGACAGATTCCCTTAGCAGAAATGTATCAGCGCTGCTGCAACGAGGAGCAAATGGAAGAGGCTCCAGTCGCCACAGTCTGCTCGTGTCATCCCCTATCTAGGTCACGCAAACTGGGAGAGTGGCGATGTTAAATGGCATCATTACTCCGCTAAGTGCTCACCCTCTTTTTGACTTTTTCGGCATGCCTCTTGTACAGATTCAAAACGCTTTTGATTCAAGATGGCAAATCGCAGAGCAGCAGAATTTAAAAAAAGACTGAGGAGGAAGAGGAGGGGGGGGGGATGAAGCAAGTAGGGCACAAAGTCTGAGTGTGATCTGAGATTCTGAAGGCTTTGCACTATTATCAGCGGATCAAGCATCGCAGGCTTTGATCTTGCAGTGATTTGGGGGGGGAACTCTCAAGTGAGGTCATGGAGACTACAGAGGAAGGCTGCTATCAAAGTGATTGGGTTATGAATGGGAGCACAGTGTTCAGAAGGAAATACCAAACCAGGGAGGATTCATGCCTCTGAATAATCCACAAAACAAAATCCGGCGGTGCCAAAACAGATACTGATGTCATTTGATTTGTATTCGGCTCATTTGTCCATGAAAAGGAGGCTTTGGGATTTGTTCGTGGCATTTCTGATGCATGCTGTAATGGCTAATAGAGACATGAAAGTGGTGCAAAGATGTGTTTTTAAAGAAAGGACTGGAGTTTACAAGAGGGGTAGTTGCCAAATGTTGGGGGGGAGGGGGAGGGGTTGTAATTGGACTAATTTCATTGAAGAGTGGTGGGTCGTGCATGGACTTCAAGCCTCCCTAAGTTTGGTGACCATACGTCTCTATTTGAATGCGAAAGATCTGTTTTCAATCTCTGTGTCCCGAACCCATTTTTAGGGTTCGATGACTCTGTTCTGCCTTACAACCAGGAGCGACTGTTGGTTCCTTAAGCGAAATTCACTGGGGGGCCCTCCAGCTTGCATTTAAAGCTATCATGTTAGACAAATTATCTGGTGCTAAAATCAACTTTAAGTGACAGATTCAAGTTCTTGCAGGAATAACTGAATGCTTAGCCATGCAACGACAGTGAATACTGTCGGATGACTTTTTTTCTGCTGTCATTCAATTCAAATTCAAAAAAACCTTAAGTTTCCCCGGGGGGCAATTCAAAACTCTGAGTCACTGCTGTATGTGGTTTAAAGTTTGTCAGTCCACGGTTGGGCCCCTTCCTGGCCAGGGGCCCCAAGTTGACAAGCAGCGCCTCTTCTTACAACCATCATGAAGAGAGGCAGCCTCGATTCTATTCTCCGCCAAGCCCTGATAAAAGTGTTTTCTCCAAATACTGCATGATTTTGTTTTTTAGCAAGAATAAATGTCTTTCAGAGAGTGACTTTTTGACAACTTACTTTCAAAAGGTTTGTGTTTTATCATGTATAACATTCCACACCTGCTTATTCAAGCTTTTACTTCAGTATAAATCACACCAGTTCTACTCCCAGAATCTTTTTTTCACACGAGTAGCACTAAAAACTCGAGCAGTGTTATCACCCCTGTGGTAGAGATAAGTAACAATGTCAAGTGAATACAAGAACAAAAAAATGGAGAGCAGTTTTTGAACTTGCAAATGGTATTTAAGGTGGCTTTCAAAATCAAATTGTTCAATTTAGCTGCTGTGTGAAAGTCAGAGGTAACCCAGCTAAAACATCATTCCTGTATGATTGCACTGGAGGTCAAAATAATGAGTGTTTCTGCAGCGGTATGAAAGTGACTTAAGAATGTGAATGCGCTCCCAAGCAGTGCAAAGAGCCTCCGATTTCTTTCAAAATCACTTTTCACTTGTTTGAGTGAGTCGGGGCATTTCTAATGCGTCGTGTAATAGGCAGTAAAAACGCAATAAAAGGAGAAGAAAGCATGTGTGAAATGTGTTTTTGCAGAGACAATGGAAGCTTTGCAAGAGCCGGGAGTTGCCAGTTGTTTGTGGATTGAATGCATTCATTTCACAGTAGAATTGTGGGTAAATTGGGGAGAGGCTTTCCTCCCGAGTGCAAGTGAGAATCCTTTTGAGAATCCTTTTCAATCCTGTGCCATTAGTGATTCCTTTAGGCGTCTGCTCTGTTTCCAACTTCTGCTTAAAGACATGGTGCTATCACAACAGGAGGGATCATTGTCATATATTCATATCAGGCAGAAATGTTACACAAAGATGACACAGAGGTGAAATATCTATGCTCTGTGTTGAAGTGTGAAATTCATAGATGTAGAGGTAAATAGAGCAGAGGTTCCTTCATGACGAAGAGGAGGCTTTTCTACTCTGCATAACTCTGCGGCGAAGAGGCCACCAGTCTGCTTAGCGTCGACTCTTAAGCGTTCTAAAAATGGGAAGTGTTTACAGTTGCAGAGCCACGTACTTCATGAGAGCATATGGGCCCCGTTGCGTCTGTTTCCAGTCAGACTCATTCAACACTTATCTGCTTTCACTTTTCTCCGAGTACATGACGGATGATCCTTGTCGGCACATCAAAGGCAATTCAGTGGTATCACCCGGAAGAGTGCTTTAAAAGCCGCCACATGGTGTCCATTTACCTGTTGTCGTTTTTGGCAGTGGGAGGGAAAATGAAACTCAGCCGCTCGGGCTGAATAAATATGCTGTACTTGCATATCCGAACACGGTGTGTAAAAATGTTCTCTGGCAGGGTGGCTTCTTGTGAGGTACAGCTCACGTGAAGCATTTGCTTCATTGATTGGTGGGAAAATGACCAACCTATGCTAACAACCCTGTGTGTGTGTGTGTATATATATATATATATATATATATATATTTTTTTTTTTTTTTTTTAATTATTATTATTAATTTTTTTTATTGGAACAAATGTCAATCGCAATTAAGTATTTAGATCAGATTAGATATGTAGCTCTATATTACTCTTTAGGTAATATGAGGACTTATAAAAATAGACTGATATTAACATGAAGCCTCGTTACTTTTTAGGCCATGAAGCCGCGGCCGCAGGGTAGGTGTCACATACGGTGATGAACAGCAAGCTGCGGTAACAGCCTTTATTTACATTTACCACAGCAGCGATTCTGTAAAATTACAGTAGTATGACAATTCCTGATTAGAAAAACGTTACTTTGAAATGTTCAGAACAATATCAGCAGCTTTAAGAGACAACACTGTCCACAGGGGGGCGCTAAAATTGACACATAATTAAAGTACTTTACCGGACCTTTAATGTCTTACAAAGAACAAAATAAGCATGTATTTTTGAACAAGCACATTTTCAAGCACTAATAAAACCCTAAAACATAATGTTCTTGAAATGTGCTTTTAATCTGAAATTTTTAAGTGTGGTTGTAAATATTAGTCGAGAACCTTACTTCTTTGTGTGCGTCATCATACAAACACATCCGACGATAAGTAAACTATGTATTTTCCTTCCTCAAACAGGACAAATGGCTTCAAAAGGAACGTGTTTACATGATGAGGAAGCTGTTTTGCAGCCTGCCTGTTTCCCATCAACAAAACTTGAAACTCTTTAGTTTTCAGTCCAGTTCCTTCAAATCCCAACATCCTTTCGATTTGAAGAGAGTCTTAAGTTGTACAATCTGTCTGCTCTTGAGATGGAAATAAATTCATTAACTGAGTTTAAAGTTATGGGGCCGAGCTACACAAGGACATTTTTCCCAACTGAAGGAGAAAAAAAAGACAGAAAAATGGCCATTAAAGCTTCTTATCGCCATATTATGTTTTCCTTTGTTGTGTGTATGTTTGAAACATTGTGAAATTGGACCCTTGTTTAATGTCTGAACATGATCACTGCCAAGACGTCAAAAATGTTTCCCACATGACCTGAATTTCCTGATGCGGTTCACACAGTCTTTTGGTAACACGATCCCAATAACCAAGCCTTCACAACACCTGCAAAATCCTCATTTTATTATTATTATTGTTACAGCACCAGAAGCCCTGACATCAGCAGCATCAAAAAGATGCCTGCATTGGGTGAACTTTGTGCTTCCCATGCCCACCATGCGAGTCATCTTTATGCTAAGTGGCTCTATATGAATCATCTTTAGATTAAAGGATGGTAATGTATTCGTAGAGGCCTGTGATACAGCCTTATAAAGAAATTCAATGAGGGTTTTCTGCAAACACCAGAAGTAGGTCATGGGATTATGTGAAAGTATTCCGCAAACAATTGTCTTCTTAATGCTGCAGATCTTGACTGGCCTGCAGGATTACATGAAGAAAGGAAGCACACATTGTAAACATGGGGCAGAAAATACAATATTTGATCAAGCTGGAGCCCCTTCTGAATGCGCCAGAGTCAGATTTCTTCATTTCTAAGTGGAGGAGGCAAAAGCAGCTCTATGCAAAGTTAAATGTTTGGTAACACATTTCCCTCGTCTTTCGACCAGCCATTCAAAGCAGTTTGAATGGAAGCTCTACCTCTCTGCAGTCCCACACACTCTCCATGCATTGCCGAGGCCAAAGGTTATTGGCTCATATGTCACACCATGACAGCTTCACTCTCCTGTTTCAGCAATGAGATACCTGGGACACGTCCCTGTGGTCGTCCTCAAATATGCGCTCCAATCAGCCTCCAGCTTTTAAGTCAAAAAGCAATTAGTCTGTCAAGAACCAAAACAGAAGCCGACATTTGTCACTGAGGCTGCCTGCTTGTTATTAACTGTTTAAAGTTGCATCAAGTGTTTTTTATTGAAGGTTTTGAATTTAGCAAAGCAAACACTTGATTAAATATTGATAACGAAAGTGTTGGCTATAGGCTGCTTGCCAGTTGTTTCTTTTGTTATAAACTCTGCCTGAGTTATCCACTGCCGACTTCTACTTTCATTAATTATTGAAGTTGAAGCAACAACATGTCGAAATTCAGTTTGGTGCCCTCTGGCACCCACCGAAGGTTGCTGAGTGCAACTGCATTGTCCTAAGACACACTATGCTGTTGACACCTGCCACTCATCGATAGCGTACATTTATTGATGTTGTGAGAAGCCAAAGAACCATGTCAACTGACAAGCTACAGAAATATTGCCAGAATTTGTGCAAACATTACATCACTAGCAGCTTCTTTTTTGCAAATCGTGTGTTGATCTTTTACCATCATGGTGGTCTATTGGTGGTGTCTAAATGGCTACATTGAAGACAGTAATGCATTACTTGCTCATTGAGATTTAAGATTCCAAACTTATTAAGCTTAATTTAAGATTGACATGGGAAGGAGATGTAACTCTGGTTAGATGACTTCCTTCATGTGGTTCTGATTGACAGCGAGGGCTAGCGTGATGGTGGGTGGCTTTGGGACGCTAGAGTTAACTGTCCAGTCTTGCCAAGTCATGGGACTATCTACTAATAAATTATCTCACTTATTATCTTGTGTTTATTTCAACAACGATTCTTGCACCAATACTAGGCCTGGTAAGGATTTATGAAATGGATCACCAATATGGATGACATGAATCGGCAGCATTTTCTCTGCAATTGCCATTCAGTCGTTTGACATGCAACGATTGTCTTTTCATGTAATTGCTAAAGGTAGTGGCATGGTCTGCCATTCCGCCTTTTTAACCAATTTGCCTGGGCTTAATTACATGATACAGCATATAATCCACTGTTATTAAATGATCTTATCAGCCACAGCAAAAGACTTAAACCACCACCAACTCCAGTGTCTGGACGTCTCTCCATTTATTTAGGCCTCATTGACTTTCAGACAAGGCTTAATTATATGGTATCATCTGTTGTAATAGACAATCATCTTTATTACATTAACTCGTCTATCCTGATTGGACTGCCTGAAAAGGCACATTAGCTGCTCCAAATGCGAACATCTCCAACTGCCCGTGCTTTTATTGTGAAGCAGCCAAAGGAAACAATTTGTGTTTGTATGCACACTGTGTACAGCATGAAATTAGAACATGTGCTCAGTTGTTTTATTATTAACAGTTTGAGTTTGTTTGGTTGCACTCTAAACAAAACGGACCAGATGGGGTTTTTTTCTGACCAATTGAACTCTCAATGAGTGTTTCCTGTGTTTATAACCGCACTTGATGATAACCATGGGTGTTGCCAAATCTAGGTAAAACATAGGGGTCAGAGATTTTAGATTTTATTCCTCGGATCCCTTTCATCGACAGTAGAGATGAGAATAATCGATACCCCGCCAGTTATGTCTCTTTCAGTTTATTGATGCAACCTCTTCAGTGACTCTGGATTAGCATTCCTGTGAGATGTTTTGCGACAAGAGGGGACCCTGGTCTGGGTATCTGCATGTACTGAGAGCCACGCTTGAGTTGCTTTACAAGGTCAACAGTCCCACCAGAAACTGCACATGACAGGGACAAGTAGTTCAAGGATGAGAATAAATGAAAAGCCTTGCTCCATATTCAGAAAGCCATCAGGGACCAGCCAGGTCAATAATATTGAGGGTGGGGAAAACTGAGCTGTGAAATCGAAAAGAATGTGGCCTTTTATGTTTCTCGAATAAAAAAAAAAAAAGAGAGAGGGAGTCATTGACTTACGCTAAGCCTTTTTCTCTCACTCCGGTTATGACTTTGTTTGTCATCTCCTGGGCCTTGGATTCCCCTCTCACCTCAATCTGTTACACTGCAAGTGAGCTATAAACATAAACACTAAGAGGAAGGACGGACATATGGAAAGCTGTGGATGATGCAAGGGAAAAGGGTCAGTTTGAGGGGGAAGCAACCTCTTAAAACTCTTGAAATAAAGTTCACAGACTCAAGGACTAAGCAAGGTTAATTGCCCTTTCAGATCTTTGATTATATGTAATATAAATACATGAAAGTAAACCCCATGTAAATTATATAAAACTGTGCTTCCACCACGGGAACTTTCCTCAGGAACTAGGAACAAAATCAGGTACTTTGTGCATTTCTCATGCAGCGATAACGGTTTTAGTATTGGGGACAAAATTATCCCTGGTGGTCTTTGCTTGGGTGGTAGCACCTTCTGAATGGGAAAGGAATTGGAAATATTTGAGGTATTGTCGGTACTCAACATATAAGGAAATACAACATGGGCTTAGTCATATTTTCATCAATTAAAATATTTAAATGTAAACATTGTCTTACAATTCTACATACGATACCTTAAAGACTAAAATAAAATAGAAATGTTTGTACCTACTGGAGGGGAAGGATTGTTCTAGCCACATGCAGCCACCCACCATCATTCCCTTTAAATCAGCCTCCTGTGCAACATTGTTTATCCCCAGGACTTAGACAGTTACCTCACACCGACTTTTTCCCGGCTGGTCCTATTTAGATAGCTGTGACAGCTTACCTGAGCTATCTGGGCCATGGTAAACTTTCGCAGGCCTCGTTTACTCCTTTGGCTCCAGTAATCATCACAAGACGCTGTAGCCTTCTGTCTCGGAGAAATTATTTATCCCCCCGCCTCAGCTGGGGCACAAACAGGACATGCTCGCCTGGAGCCTCTCTCTTACACTTTAAAAAGAAGATATGGACGTCTGAACCATAACACACGCTTGTTTTCATCTTATTACTTTCATTGTTTGGTGCAATACTGCTTGGTAATACCCTCAGAAGCAAAATAATGATAACCATTGTGAGCAGGTTTTGCAGGTGAACCAATTTCCTGAGGCCAAGATTGCATTTTGTTCTTAAAATAATCAGTTTGATTTGTGTTCCAACCAGGACTAAATGTTCCTTTGCATATGGTTTTATTTGCCCAATAAATGTTTAAAGTAGTCAAGAAGCAATTACTGTAAGCTTTCACCAATAACAAAACCCAAATGTTGCTATTACTTAAGTCACATAAACACTTTTACAACAAGGTCATTAAGCTAACAGGCAACCAGTGTTCAGAGCGAATACAAATTCTGTCAAGGTTGCATCGATTGTACGATAAGGCTTGTAAATTAACAATAATGTGATATTTTTACTAGTTACAGGAGGTGCGTGGGATTAATCATTCGAATGATGCAGGAAGAAAAATCTGTATCAAAAAAGATATTTTTGTGGAAGACGATAAAATTAAGTAATTTAAGTAAAATTATTAGGAATACAAATTTGGAATTACATAATGGGGTCTGTAGGAACCCAACCAGAATCCTTCTGGTTGGGTTCCTCCTTAAAATATTCAGTTATTCCAGCAGTGTTGTTTTCCTGTTGAGTATCATGGGGTTGCAGTGAGGAATGAAGACTCTTGTCATCAGTACAATCCTGTTTGAGACTGTGACCTTAAAGGCGTCCTGTTAACATGTTGTGTTTTCTAGCTTTGAAGGTGTGGGAAGTTCAAAGTGAGGACAAGTCAGGTAGAAAAAAAGCCTTCCAAACACAGGTTTCCTGCTCATGTTCTAACACCTCTTTAATACAATCAAATATGGAGTGAAGGTGTTGTTGTTCTTGGGACGTGTATGTGAGACATTTGTTGGGGCGTAATGTGTAAGATAAGGAAGTAGTGTTTCAAATGGTTATTTTTTTAGTTTCCCAACACTGTTTACCATGTGTTCAAGTATTTGCATGAAGATTTATTCCGCGAGCACCGCAACACATGCACGCACCAGGTGACAATGTTGTGAAAAAACTATTTGAATAGCAAATAGGCAGTGCTGCTGTTGGTGCCGAGGGAGGAGGTGATGTTTTGACAAGACTGGAAAGGAGTGACAAGTGAGAGAAACACAAGGAAGAAGACGAGGGAGGTTGAGGGAGGGACGCAAGGTTGCCTATACCAGCAGGGAGGGGGAAAAAGGGATTGTGCAGATGCAGAGGCAAATGCAGATGTGGTCAGGTGGTAGAAAGGGGGAGGGGGGGGGGGGTGCAAGTAGAAGGTAGTGGGAAAGAAAGCGTGGGAGAGAAAAGCAAGAATTTGTGGTGCGTATGGGACAATAAAACGTACAAATAATGATAAAGAAAGTGGAGGAAATAGACTTCAAAGAGAAGACGATTGGGGACAAGGAAAAAAAGAGACAAAGCTGGAGTCTGTTTGCTGTGTTTATAGGTCCCAGATGTGTGGAGGTAATTGTGCAGAGGGATGGCTTTGCAGACATCTGGCTGCCGAAAGCTCAATATTCTCTCACATAGGCACAGACTCAAGCAAATCCATCAGAGGAGTCCCCCCGCCCCCTCCACCCTCCTAATCCCATTGGGTTCATTGCTCAAAGCATGTAACCTGGGTTAATTTAAATTACTTCAGGTTTACCCTTTGATGGATTCAACCAAATGAGGGAGAATCTTTGGAGAGTTGGGCAGAAATCCCCTTTAAAATTGACCTTTAATTTGAAAAGTCTGGAAGTTTCTTTGAGATGTTCAACTTTTATGTGAATTCTGTGCCCTTTGTGGATGAACTGCTACCTCTGGTCTTGGCTGATTTTTTTCTTCTTCTTTCCTTTACATTTTTAAAGGAGATCTATGAAACTCCCTTTAACCTTTTTTTTTTTTTTCTCTTAAATGGCAGTCTGGGACACCTATTGAGTAACAATGCGAGATGTGTTGCTAAAAAAAACCTCCTTATTCATCTTATACTGGCGTCAGTAAAAGATTTCATTTCAGCCTCTGCCTGAAACTGTCCATTTTGCTACTGTCTCTTTAAGGGTCTAAAATACCTGCTAGATGTATGATTTTTATCAGCTCTGTAAAATACGAAGTTATTGTCCTGCAATAATTTTACAGTAAAATATATCAATTATATCACTAATCTAATATTTGCCATGAATAGTGTATCTATAGGCTGGTACCACAGCTTGCTGTTCATCACTTTATTGTCACCGACCCTGCGGCAGCAGCTTTAGGCATTCAAAAAAACTATGTAGAAAAAGTACATCTTTAAGCTGATGATGTTGTTTGCTTCTGTCGCTCATTACGTGGCATCAGTATTAATTTCAGTCTATTTCATTTCCTGGTATAAACTCCTCACAGGAGCTTTAAATTAAATTTGGTCAAACTATACCCGGCCTCTGAAATTTCAGCTTTTCTACTTTTGGTTTTGAAATATCTGTCAGATGTCTTTTTTTCTTTTCTTTTCTTTTCTTTTTTCAGCTTTGTAAATGAAAAAAAACATCTATTCTGTTCCTCCCGGCGTCACTTTTGTCTATCAACAGACCCAGGTGGACTGGGATTCTACTCAAGACATGTAGGGATGTTTGATGGTGCTGCCGTGTTTTCAGTTACTGACCCTCTTGAAAATATGCACTGATCCCTGGGATCCACCTCAAGGACACAGTCTGCATCTCTTTCAATTCCAATCCGTCTTCTTTCAAGTCTGACAGGCCATGTGCAGCTTAAGGAAGTGATGTTTGAATTCAACTGGCAGGACACCGTTGAAACTGTCTGAAATGTTGGTTTCATGTTTTATTGAATTTTGGTTATCGTGGCAACAAGACCCCCGACTGATTCACTCATCTCCCTTGAAAATACGACATAAGCTGCATGTGAAACTTCTGGCTGATACATTTCACTCTGTATAATTGACTGTATCTTAAAATGGACAGCTCATCTCTGTCTCGTGTGATTCCCATGACGGGTGCTGACACCGTTGCTGGTTACATAAATTGAAGCCAGTACATCCGAGGAAGGGAGCTGGAATTGACTCCACGCCCCTTTTCGCCAACCACAGGACAGACTCCGGGTTTGAGATTTTATTGACATGCATTTTAACTCTAGTGTTCTTCCCATGTCCCATCTGTTAACATGGAGGGGCGTGGTATATGAACTAGACTATAGCCGGCAGTAGGAGCGCTAAGTATTTTTGAGGAAGTTGCTCTGTCCATCTTAATACACAGTTTAGTACATTGCTTTTGGTTTAATAATAAGCTAGTAATTAAGTATTTAAGTTTTTTATTTAAGTAAATAATTTTTTTTTTTAGATTTTAGTTCAGTGTAGACAAATCTCCTGAGACGGCCTTCGTATTCTTGATCATTTCTCCCATCAAGGAAGTTGTAGGCGATTCAACTGTTGAGTGTTCTGGGTAGTTTGCATTTTATTATCTAACCCGCCTACATCTGCCTTCATCAGAACCCTCTTTGACCTCTTCATACTTAAAAATACAATTGGCATCCAACAAACGGGCTGTTACTCATATTACTCTATCTTTGTTCATCACTCCTGAAATAGCTTGTGTTGAATACTTACAGGGAGTTCGTCTCAGGAACAGCCATTGTGGCGTCTGTTCTATCCATGCTGGGAACGCACACTTAAGGGATTTTCTGCCAAAGCGTTTTGGCAAGGACTTCTGAGAAAGTCGAATTGGCCTTCCAGGCTGCATTTTAAAACCAATGCCTTAAAGGCAGTAGGTACAAAGTGATACTAGCTAGAGGCAGCTAAACAAAAAAAAAAAGCAGTCTGTTCGGCAGCAGAATGCCATGTTAGGCTTCCCAGGAAGCCAAGCTAGAGTAGGTAGCTGCCAGACAATACCAGATGTCTGACAGGAAGTAGAGCCATACAGGGGCAGTCTGTCAGGCAGTTAGATATGAATTACGCCTCCTAGGCAGTCAGGAATACCAGATTGCCTTGAGAGTGCCATATGCCTGACAGCAAAGCATAATACTTTAGGGACAGGTTATTAAGTTATCTAGTATATTCTGACTTGCTTTCTCTGCTAAGTGGCCGAGGTTATTGTGAGCGGATGCTGTGTTTTAGAGTGGACTGTAGCTTTTCATGGCAAATCCTTCATTGGACTGTCTGTGTCACAAAGATTCTTTCTGGGCGTCCATCACAAATCGAAACAGTTTGGACTGGGACCTTTCCTGACCCTGAAGTCACAGCTGGTATAAAACAAGCTGGCCAGGCACTAATATTACATTTTTAAAATGGGCTGCTTGTTGAAAGTGTTTGCAGATTTTGAAAGTGGTCATGAAGTGAATAAAGATCTATCTATGTGACCCATAAAAACAAACTAAACCCCTCAGCATGCAATTGATTATTTGCATGGAGGTATTTGTAATGCCTGTCACCTCTGCTGCAGGGTAGGTGTCAGTCAAACTAATTGCCTTTAATCTAATGGCACTCAAAATGTGATTGGGCACGCCCACATAGTCTGGAAAAACCCTTTACACTTGGTAAATAAAAGCTTTTTTTTAAAACTAGGTATTCCAAGGGTGGTTTCAACACTTGATCTTATTGATCATTGTGAACACAAGCGCACCCCCAAGTCTGCTTTAGGAGGTAGTCTCGGCCGTGATTCATAAGATGTGGAGGGAGGAAGAGGGTGGTTGGTGGGTCGCCCAGTTAAAAAAAAAAAGCTGGTGGCTTCGTCTTCGTTCTTTCTTCTTGCAAACCAACTACATTCATGTCGCGACGTACTCTTATCGGGCTGTGTGTGGCTCGGCGGATGGGTGCTCAGGCATGGTACAAAACTATTATGCCGAACGAGAATATGTCCAAATACCCAGTCTGCCTTTTCTTTGGATGCTTAATGATTCCCCCAGCTTGGAGATATGCATTTTCTTTTTTTTAGCTATTTCAGGCCAATTCACAGAGGTTTAAACAACCCCTCTTTTATGTTGCTCTTTCATTTCTGTTTCTCCCTCTTTCACATTCAAGCACTCATCTCAGAACACTGAGAATTAATGTTGTTGTGTTTTTCTTCTTTTTTTTTTTATTCCTGCAGAGAGAAAGCTCTCATGACGCTGCTCTAGCAGGGCGGCATGTCCCAGAGGAGAGTAATGGACTGCCTTAGAAAGTCAAATAAAAGAACACACACAGAGGCAAGAAAGGGCATTTAAAAATTAATTACTGATGATATCGGTTTTATTGTTTGGGAAGAAAAAAAGCGATATATTCTTCTTGCTTGAATCCTTGTCAAGGATGGGGAAAAGGAAGTTATTGGGCATACATATTTGAATTGGTTGGTGAAGCTTAAAAATATTGACACTTCCTATCCCGCTGACAAGACATCATCCCACTGTTTAGAACAACAACTCAACAGGGAATGAAACAATTTCCTGGAACAACACATACAAGCTATTCTATTTACTTTCATGTCCGACATTAATAATTCAGAATGCTGGAGCTTGTTGGATACTCGGAGCATGTGCGTCGTCGTCATTAACACAGTGCTTCCACCTGAGCTACAGAGATGTTACGAAGGAAGACACGGCGCTGAAATATTTAATGCATTCTTCCTTCTGTTCCCGGCGTCAGCGTTATTGGGGAGGACAAGGAGCGTTCGGTCGGTCGGAGCGGTCGGTCGGCCCTTCCAGACGAGTCGTGACTAAACTGGAAGAAACAAATAGAGGAAGACAAATACTCCCTCCCACCTTCTGTAACCCCCGCTGCTCAGCAGCCGAAAGGTACACAGTGTGAATAAGTCTTAAAATGGATTATTCACAGTGGACCAGGGAGCGCTTATAGTTGGAGTGGAAAAACAAAATTATGTACTTTCTTTGATCTGAGGCACATTTAGGGGGGGGGGGGAGTAAGGCGGGAAGTGTCGCCCAAAATGTATTTTTACATTACAGTTGGTTGCTGCTCACTTGCATGATCAAGCGGCCACATCAAAGGGAATACAGAACTCCCTTTTCTCTGTTGGTTGCTATTTTACGGTCCACATTGCATATCATCCTAATTTTAACCTATAAAGTCAGAAAATTAACCCTTAGCGTCACGTCTCTTTCGCTTGCTGGACGGGGTTTGTGACAAAATACTTCCGAAAGTGGAAGGGAAGAAAGTTTCTGTTCTTTCTTTTTCTACATCTTCCTCTACTCGGAGCTCCTCTTCACTTTCCTCTCCTCGCTCTTGATCAGTGGAGCGGGAAATAGATCCCACAGAAGCGGTGATGTAACCGAGTTATCTAATAGCCAATTGAAACGCGTCCAATTTACATCAACCAGGCCGACTTGATGTAAATGACCTTCTTTAAGGCACGCTTACCACCGTCAAACACCCTGTTAGCGAAGTGGTGGTGGTGGTGTTGGGGGGGGGGGACGCGCCGCAATCAGCTTCGCTCGCCGCCGTGTCACATCGATATGGCTCGCATATGTGAACACATCTGATAGGATGACACACACTGCATTTACGACCACTCAGGTCGAGGGTTGTGACAAGGTGTCTAGACAGCTGCTCAGCCAAAGGCTGTCCAGTCCTTCAGGGATGGCCGGGGAAACCCTGTTTATGTGTGTGCGCGTGCACACGTGTGTCACTTTTTAGCAACAGTAAGCGATGGTGGCTTGAGGACCATTAGTGATATAACCCATGGCAGCCGTGAAACAGCACAAGGTCATTATATCTCAAATACAGCCCTAACGATAGCTGCATGTACAGTAGAAGGAGAGAGGGGGTTGCCTGGTAGTAATGAGCTCTTTTAGAGTGTCATTTCACTACCGCTGGAGCTTTTCTCAACCCCACCGTCCCCAAGCCTTTACCCTTTTTTTTTTTCGAAAGCCAGAGATCCTGAGTCATTAGCAGTGCGCCTCCAATGAAAGTTCAGAGCAGTTCAGGCTGATAATTTTTTGATTTAGATGAAAGCTGCACGCCAGCAGAGGGGTCGTTTTTTTTTCCCCCTCTCCCTCAACCTTCTATGCATGGGCATAAAAAAAAAAAAAAAAAGCATAAGAAATGAACCTCCAAGGCAGCTTATGCGCATTGTGAAAAAGAACATCTTTTAGCAGAAATTTAGCAGGGCTAGTTCAGATGATGTTGCGAATTTCAACAGTTAATGTTGCGTCATCTGTGTTTAAGTCCTTCTGAAGGACACAGTGTTTTTTTCTACGCTTTCTTTTAGGTCGTCCATTTGGAAATGGAAAAAAACCCAAAAACCTTTAAGTACTTTAAACTTTTTAACATGGACCTTTAGTGGGTGTCCGCACTGGTAACTTTCTTCCACATGATCAAAAAGAAGACGAGGCCTTCCTTCTTTTTCATTATCCGCTGATATGTTAACGGTGCCGTCATGTTTTTCACACCATGGAAAAACAAAAAAAAAAGTTTCAGGAATAAGACATGCAACCTACAAAACAGAAAAAGTGCTGTGTAAATAACTTTATAAGATTTTCACAACTCCTTTGTGAAATGTGTATTGTATCGAATTGGCGCCCCCATGGACAAAGTGATAGTTATCTAATTGCTAATTTTCCTGACTTTTTTTGGGGGGGGGGGGTTTTGGAGTGCACATCAACTGTGGAAGATGTTAATGGATGCTGTTTTTGACACCTACCCTGAGGCATCAGCCTTTTAAAGAAATAGTTTGTCCTTATGCGCATGATGTTGTTTACTTTTTCTGCTCATAATGAGGCATCAATATTAATTTCAGTCTATCTCATAAGTTACTTAAAACTCCTCACGGGAGCTTTACATTATTTATTGAAGCTTCTTTCTATAATTAGAAATGTTAGGAACAACATGTTAAGTGTTTTGTTGCTGTCTAAACCAGCTAAAAATATATAAGTTAAACGTGTGAAGGGTTGTTATATGACACTTGAGGGAGTTCAGAGTTTGTTGTACACTCCTTGGGATGTTCATCCATCCAGTCTTTGGGGTTGCCAATCATAACAGCGAGAGTGACTGGTTCGATAGTCAATCACAGGGCTGACATATAGAGATATTAAGTATTTTAAGATACTATGAGAAGTGGCTTAGAAATACACAAACACAAGAATTGACCAGCCACCTAATATGTAACTGTAAAATTGAAAAAGACATCCATACTTTGTGAGGAAAGCTGTCCAGCAGATCTGATAACCAGGTTAGAATAAAAAAAAACCTCATTCAAACCCATTCCTTCTTTAAACCGACTATAGGGATTTGTGTCTATTTTGGCGCCCCCTGTTGACAACTCTTTGCGGATTTTTGATTTGAGTAAAGTTCAAGAAAAATCTCATCTCATTTTCTTTTAACAGTAAAATATTGCACTATTCAAGAGTTGTGTTTTTTTGTCATTGATGAGGTTGAGAAACTGGTTGTTTTAGCAGCTTTTTGTCCATGATTCTATCTGACACCTACCCTGCGGCAGCTCTTGAAGGCATGCCAGATAACTATTTAGAAGTAATCAGTCTTGTTGCAGATGGTCTTGTTTGCTGCTGTAGTTCATTAGGAAGGCTTAAATAACAATTTTATTCTGTTTCATAACCAGCGAAAACCTCCACATAGTAGCTTTAAAGACAGTTTTTTTTTTTATGTAAAAAAAAATTGGTATCATATTAAAATCCCGAGTGAACTATCTAGCCATAGGAAGAATGTCAGTGGGTCTTCTTGCTGAGTGGATTTAGTATTCAAACAGTGGGTCTGATAAAAGCAGTTTCTTAAACATTATGCTCAGGAACTTTGTGTGTCAGTCCTGATCGCCCACATGCCTTCCTCTCCCCCCTGAGGGTGTAAGACTCTTAGCCCTGCGCTGGAACACCAGATTGTGTGAATCACATGCTAACGGTCCACGGCCTGCGTCCACACAATTCACGCTTCTCATTCCTCTCGCTGATGGTGAGCAAGTTTGAAAATCTCCGTCGGGGGAAGTGACACATCACGGCTTTGCCTGCGTTGAACTTTTCCGCCAGTGCACAGCACGCCTGCTTTCCCCACACACACACACACACACACACACACACACACACACACACACACACACACTCACACACTCCCAGTCTGACTCAGTATACTCTTAGTCTGTGAGGAAACTGTCTTTTTGCTTGATAATTTCAGGCTTTTTTGACACATCACATGGGGGGCAATCAATTTCAAACATTCTACCCCATGAAATGAAATAATGAGCTTTTTTTTTTACATTTTATTTTGTGGTCTAACATTAAACGTTGAGCCCTGCGGCCAATGGCGGTTTGGCGCATGCACATTTCACAAAGCAAGTCACTGTGTAGAGTGAAAAGAGTGGAAAATAAGACGCAAGAAGTCAATCCAACTTGAATGAGATATTGAAATACATGTCCAAGTGATGAAGTACTGTTGATTGTGTCTAACAAGGTGGTAAACATCTTACTGTAAATGTATGTAAGGGCCCCTGTTGGAAACTAATTAAACCAAAAATATGTAACTTTACCACCTTTTAATAGTAGTTTCAAAACTTGATTTCCTCGTACAATAACGTCCAACAGGGAGAATGGCATGTCTCTCATGTCCACAGTGTGATTCCAACCCCTCTTTATCACACTTTGTAACGTAGCATAACCGTTACCGTTATCGAGCTAACCTCGGGGTTAACTCTGTGTATTCCTCTTACCTGAGTAGATCGCCATGGTAACTTCTGCTGCAGCTCTGCAGCAGATAACGGTTCATCATTTGCAATCAACCTGTGTGAAACTGTGTTGACGGTCCAATCAGATCTGTCTATCAGGGTGCTCTGTGAGCTGATTGTGAGAGGAGAAGAAGGAGACAGCCGGGCAAACAAGCCGTGGTCCCCTGTTGATATAAGGGGGGAAGACACACGAGTGTCATTCTGCCTTTCTTGGACAGATGTTGAAGTTCAGCTTTAAATGTTCAGTCTTTGTGCTTTTTTTTTTCTGAAACGAATCAACAGTAAATGCACGAGGCCTCTAATTGAGAGCTCTATTTGTTAGTTAAAACATGCAGCCTCGCCAAGCTACTAAAGGGGATTGGGCCTTAAATTGGGATGAGTCACATCCGGCTTTGTTTATTGTTGGAGCTGCAGGTTAAATATAACGTCTAAATATTCAGACTTAAATGGGAGGATAATTAACTAAAAGAGAACTCGGTTTAAAGGATCTCTAGTGCAATAATTGATATCATGAGCCTTCATTTTCATATTCACAGGCAGATTTTTTTCTTCCTGCATTTCTCGCTGCAGCTGTTTTAGTTTGGATCACGTGACTTTGTAAAATGCAACAATCAAAAGTTGAAGACTGAGGTTGCAGAAGATCGGACCTGTATCTGATTTGAATGCACATATGGAAAGTTCCCCTTCCTCCAGCCAGTCACGAAGCTCCCACATGTGGACCAGCATTACAGAGGCCTCACCCCCTACACTCGAACTCAGTCAACCCAAACTCATAAAATAAACACAATACAGCTACACAATACAGTCACACAAAAAAAAATCATATGAGTTACATCGACACAGATTCAGGTCACTTTTGCCTGCAGTGTGCATGCAGCCTTTTTTGTCTGTGTACTGTCCAACCCTGATGAGTCTCACATGTTGCTCATTTGCAAACACCTCCTCAGTGTATATTCTCCTGTCTCATTGTTAGTTTCCTTTTTTACCAAATGCAGTGTTCCACTATGTTTAGGCCCAGTATTTTTTGGACTTTAGTCCATCTGGTCCATGACTGTTTTCAACCTTTTTTTCACCAGTGCTGTGGATTTGTTTCTCTGGTTTCCTAAGTTACAGTTAGCCTCTTTTTTTTGCCTTTTGCATGAAAATATACTCTCACCTGCTGCAGCACTGTACTCTGTTTTTGGGCCCACTTCCCTGTGTTTCTATTCCCTTCTGTCATCTGACCCGACACAATGGCAATACTCGGTTTCTCTTGTGTTATGAAAACAGCAAAAACGCATGGAAAGAGAAGAGATCAACAGTAGAAGGTGGAACTTTATGACCTGAAAAAGTCACCCGTGAAGACAAAGCCCAGTCATGCTAGCGCTCAATGAGATTATTTCAACTATTTTCCGCCAGAATGCGCCACTGAACTCATGTGCGGTCGCTTGATCAAACAGGAGGTATGAAGAGGAAAACCGGTCCATGTTGAGCCTTGGTTTCAGCTGGTGAGGTTGATATCTTGTTCAAGTCAAGAACTGCCACTAGGAGTCACTCAGGTGGCTCTGAGCCAGATTATCTAGCAGTTGATGGGGCTGGGAAGTAAAGTTTCTGTCATGATACCAAAGTAATGACCCATGTGTCTGAAATAATACTAATTCATGCAATTACCATATACCATTTCCAGTGTTAGAAATCTAACCCTTGGTATATACCAATAATAATCTAAGCATTGTTACACATGGTAATAAAGGATCATTATTAAAAGTGATACAAGTATCATCAATAATGCTATTAAGAGTATAAATCTGTTACAGTAACCACTCTACCCATCCAAAAAAAAAAAAAAAATTCAGTTCAAATATAGCACAGTTCTCAATTTAAGGCAAAGCTCGCAATGTTCAAGTTGATACAGTAGCTGAGACCAATTCCAGTTTAAGTATCTATAATAATCCCAGGACCTGAACAGATTCAATTCAAGGAATGGAACCATTTATGGAAATTGTACCAATACCAATTCCAGTGTTTGTAGTTTTACTGAATCAAAATCATTACCCAACAACTATAGGTCAGAGTCGCTACAGTATAATGTACTAACGGGGGCAATAAGTTCATTAGAAAGGCCAAAGAATCAGTCATTTGGATTAAACGCTTGAAGGATTCTTTTCCCAGATATCTCCTTGTTTTCTCCCGCCTTTCAAAGAACCTGTTTGCTGCCATTCAATTTTGAACTTGAAAAACCCTGGAATTTTAAACACAGCTCGGGCAAAGTAATCCATCATAGCGAACATGGAGCCTTAATTAGGTTTTGTCAGGGTTTGTTTAATCGTTATTCCATTGTGCCACAGTTGAGTGTCTTCATATCAGTGCTGCATTACGTTACACTCTGCTTACTGCCAATCACCTGGCAGCCACAGGAAGGTATGCATGAAAGTTTCTGTCAGGCTTTTAATCCTCAAAAACCTCACAGACTTTGTCACATCCACATTTCACCATAAAAGGTATTTTTTGAAGCAAGAGCAGTCCTTCAGTTCATCTTTAAAAAAGTCTTACACAAAATGTGCTATTTAAATGCAGCGTGTTTTGCACAGTAAATTGGTGGCAAAAAGTTGACTCAACATTGACGTGTGCTCATGCTGTGTTAGAAAAGACACATTAGGTGCAGTATGACAGCTAAGAAGTTGACCTTTTGGAATGAGCTGAGGAACCAAACACTGGCATTTCCAAAAGCCGTTGGTGAGCAGTGTAACAACTTGACTAATAAACCTGAAATATCAATAAGTTAAGTTTATATTCAAACACATACATTTAGTGTGTTGCTATTTATTCATAGTATAATATAGTAGAATTTTTTTTTTTAGCAAACTGCCCTGGAGCGGCAAGTTGGATGTGTTTTTTTCTTCTTTAAATATTCTAATGTCTCATAAAAATCCATATTGGCCACTTGCTGCAAAAGTACAGTACCGGACCAGAATAATCCAGTTAACTTGGGTAAAAAGCACATTAAAAGCATTGTCACGATATACAATCATTTTTCTTTTAAAAGAAATGCACCTCCACTAGCATAGCATAGCATCGCATAGCATGACTGGCAGTGGATATTTATGACGTACATTTAATGGAGGACTGAACTAATAGCTAAAATCTCCTCACAGGAGCTTTCACGCCAATTGAACCAAACAGAATCTTTTTTTTTTTTAAAGATGACAAAGTACAGGCTGGATTACCACACATCTATGCATTTTCTGGTTCAGATTCCTGTAAATAAATTGTTCCAACTCATAGCCTGTGACCCTTTTTGCAGGGAAACAATGAACGATTAAAAATAGACCACAACACCTGTGAGTAAGCTGTTACGTAAGCCTGAATGGAGCCAGTTCAGACGCATTTGTTGATGAAAATACAAACGCTTCTGTTCGAACAGGTGACAACTAAAAAGGGTGACTGAGTCGTAGAACAGCCAGCGACTCAGAGGCTGAACACCACAGGACACTGCAGCTCACGCTTTTTGCAATCCCATTAAATTTTTCCATCCATATTTTGGCACCGAACAGTGAAGCTCTTAATTGTATATTACATCGCAGCTGGCATCGCTTTCCCCTCTTCCCCAGGTCTTTAATGTGTATTGTGTGCATGGCATGGAAACTAGGAAACACCAATAGTTCATTCATTTATCTGTAATTGACACTTGACATTTTCATGCACCGGCACAAAGTTTTGCAGCCCTTGAAAGACGAACGACAGCGTCACCTTGCAAAAGTCTCACTGCTGATTGTAGAGACCAAAGAGTATGTAAACTCCATCAGCGTTATGAAAGTAATCCCCTGCATAACCTTGCAGCGTCTTATTATCTTGACACGAAAGGGAATGGGGCTTGTCACCACATTCCATATTTTATCCATGATTTAGAACGACGCTGCCCTGAAGCCACAGTGACTTCTCGACACCTGTAGCTGATGTTATGTGTAATAAACTTTATGTAATCCCCTTTGTGCTGAATTGCTAAGTCCTTACAAGGTAACATGAGAGAAGAAAACAGAAAGGAAGGCTTGTTTCTACACGTGAACTTGAAATCAGTGAGGTGACTCTCCCTTTGCTCAAAGCTATTACACACTGGCAACACTTTTTTTTTTTTTTTTTTCCCCAAGCAATATCTCGGCCATTGGGATGTGATGCTGGTCGTCTTTATGAGCTCATCCATCACTTATGTCCGCAATCAAACTGCTTAATGAAGCAGTTTGCTCGCCAGCCGAGGATCCATTTCAACTTCACTGGTATGGTGATGAGGCAGGCCATGTTGCTTCAAAATCGTTAAGCTGTGGACTTGGTTTGGACTTTTTTTTTTTTTTTTTTGGAGGCGTGCCAATGGTGCCTTCCATTAAATCTCAGAAGTTGGAACATTCGGGAGTTGCTGGTCTGATACGTCGTCAGGAACATCCTCCAACGCCGAAAAACTTCAGCAGCACAATATTGTCGCTCAGTGTATGCTAACATGAAAACTATTTGTTTGCTACAGTAAACATCTAAAAGTACGAGACCCCTGTGAGTTTGAACTTTGAATGTAGAGCTAGCTTCGAGAAATTGGATAGCTTTTTATGCTAGATGTCACAAATGAACAACGGGGGATGCTTGTATATTCCCATACAGCCGCTCCCATTGTCATTTGAGCTTTTGAGCACGGCTGACACAGTTGACGTCATGCCTTGAAGAGGAAAGCTGCTATCAACCGCACCATGTTGCTCAACCGTTGGCATGCTTTCAGGTCATCCAAAACCGCTATACCTCAATCGTATTGGACTCTTTTTTTTTTGTATGCATGGGATGAAGAGATTGCTGTTCCCTATGTGCCAAGTACATTCATTCAAATCCACCAGTGCTATATTGAATTTAAAGCCTTTATGATGTTTTCTGTTGGCGTCTCCAAAAATACAGCTTGCCTAAGAGCCACAGCTACATTAAATACAAGTACGACAGCTACAAAAGGTCATCCTCTCCTTCGTGTCCTCAGGTGCTTGCACCCCTGCGACGCATGTGAAAAACAGCTGGATGTGAGAAGAAAGGAGAGTGCCCCCGGCGTTTAAAAGTGCACACTCTTTCAGTGATTGACAGCGAAGAGCTGAAAGGACATTGTTTGGATGCCTGAGCAATGTTAGTGTCTTGATGCACAAATGAGCGCGAGCTCGAAACCAAATGAGAGAACCTGAGAGGCATGAAGAATACAGAATCGCAGCAGTCACATCCGTATTATCTCCTTCAGGATTTGGGGACCTGTTCTGCTAGACGAGCCCAGCGTATCAAAGAGATTTGATCTTTGGAGATTTACTCCTCCCGTCTAACTTTCCTAAGGGTAATGCACGCCGCATAATCAAACCGTCGTTAAGTTGGAGGAGGCTGCGGCTCACTGGTGTAGGTGCACAAAGCGGCTAAAAATAGCTTCAAGGGTGGCGGAGCAAGTCGAGATGCTGCATGGGAAAAACGCCCGTGAGTCGAAGAGCAGGGGACATAAAGTCGCTTCATTTTGTGCTGTGCGCTGGAAAGGCGAGCGAGGGAGCGAGAAAAGAGGTTGTGTGGGAGTGGAAATAAAGAGATGGGAAAGAGCGGGATTGAGAGTGTGCTAAAAAGATGGATGGAGCGAGCGAGCGAGCGAGGGAGGGAGGGAGGTGAGGAGAATTGGAGAGAAATCCGTCAGAGGGCTGGGGAAGGAAGAGGCCAAACTCCAGGGGCTCGCAGTCTCTTTTCACCAAACTGACAGCAGGCTGGAGCTCCCGCCGAGAGAGAAGTGTGTGTGTGTATCCAGTTACACAAATCCCCTTCTACTTGCGCACCTTTTTTGATGAATCTGTGTTGGTGTGTGTGTGACTCCTGCTAAAGCGTGTGACCTAGCTCGCAGCGGATATGACTGGAGCAGCAGCCGCCCGCTAGCACCAGTGTGGATGCAATTGCAGAGTCAAACGCCTGAGCAGTGTCATGTTCACCCGTTGAACACTTCATATAGCCCAAAAAAAAAAAAAAGCTTCGAGGTATTTAGGTGTGATTCAGCCTGTCGGTTAGGCTCACATTTCTGTGCGCTGCCAGGTCGAAGAAGGCGAAGGTCCGCGTGTGCAAAGTTCACACGTGTCCCCAGTGTCGGGTCATTTTGTGGAGGCAGGAGTTTTGCAAGTATCGATCCAATCTGGATGTGTTTGTCAAGTTAGCCTGTAAATACATATGCACATGCAAAGCAGGCAAGCTGATTCAAGGCCAAAGTGAAGTGAGTGAGCGCGAGCGTGTAGGAGTGTGTTGTGTTGTCATCAGGAACAAATTAGCCCGGGTTGTTAGATTAGCGGTGGGTGGTATTGAAAAAGCACATGCTGGCTTCAATAAGCACGGACACAGCAAAACTTGACTGGAGAGGTGTGTGTGATGGAGGGTGGGGGTGGGGGGGGCTACACACATAGATACACACCAATTCAACAGATGCAACAACTATATGCAGCCGTGTGTACTGGGCCATGTAGCGACAAGTCTAAGCAATGATTACTGAACAAGCTGGGACCCATTTGTGTTTGTCTGAGTTGTTTCACGTGTGGATTGTGTGGCATGCACATCGACACAGTGTTAATGTAATGTAGGTGTCCGTTTCACATGAGCTAAAGCAACAACAAACGTCGGATTGTGTGAGTGTCTGCCATGGGCGTTGTAGTGGGATTGGGGGGGGGGCTGACTAACCAGGGCCCCAACGGAGGAAGGAGGCTCTTGATGGACCTGAATATAAACATACTTTCTATATTTCTCTAATATATCTTTTTTTTTTTTTTTTACTCCATCGGTGAAGTATTATGAGCTGTATAAATTCTTAACTCTTGATCTGGGAAAGAAAAAGAAAAAAATCACCTCAAGCAAACTTCAAGTGAGCTGCATCCCTAGCAACTGTCTGCTTTTCTTAGCAACGGTGTGTTCCTCTGAACAACGCAACATCTATCGAGGGACAGCTGATGGTTGCTATGCGTAATTGGCCAATCCGGATCAAGTATTTCACACGGATGTGTAATAAAGACTCAAGAGGGCTACTCAGGGGTTACTGTGAGATGCTTGTGCTGCGATGGTGCATGTAGTTAAGAGGTTTGTAAAAATAAGTAAGGCAGATTTAGCTGAGGAATTGTCATGCTTGATCTCTTGTGGATTTAACACAAATTGTAAGACAAAATATGCTTGTTTTGAGCTTTTTATGGGTCCTTTGGATAATGGGAGATGTGCTTGTAAGATTTTTTGCAATATGGGCTTGGGCTGTCGTGTTGGGGCCCATGGTTCCCTGGGGCCCTGTATTACTCGTGACGCCCCTGGTGTATTTGAGTTGGGTGGGTGGGCTTGAGCTGTTGGGTAGTGATACCTCACCCTGGGGCCCAGAATTCCTCGTCACACCCCTGGTGTCCGCAAGTCGTTCCTCATCACTGTGCTCTTATGGATCAAGTTAACAATTATTCCAGGTGTAGCAAAAATAAATCACTGCTCCATTAAACTGTTCTTGATTACATCCTGAATCCTCCGGAGATTGGAAATTAAAATGGAAAAAAAAAAAAAAAAAAAAGAATACATCCGCTTGTCCTTTTCAAACAAGCTCATGACTCATGTTTATTTCTTTTTATGGCTTATTAGTTTCTTCCTTTTAAACAGCGGAGTTTTTAAAGCCACAGCAGGAATACATACTAAATATGGCCCAGATCTTTGACAGAAAGGACGGGACAAAAAGCGCCTCTCAGTGTGCGAGGACTGTGTGTGTGTGTGTGTGTGTGTTTAAATTTGCCTCCTGTCTCAGCTCCTGCAGCCTTTAAACAGCACAGGCCTGTGGGTGAGGAGTGATTTAATTGTTGTGACTTCTAACGTCAAGACTACAACAGGAACACACGGGGCCCAAAGCTAATAATACTTGTATGAGTTTAAAGTTTGCTGCAGTGAGTATAAAAAAAAATAAATTAAAAAAAAGGCAAATTCTGCCTTTTTTGTACGGCAGTACATTTGAGAGGTGAAAGAAGTTTAAGTTCACTTTGACTTGTTTTTGCTGCTCTTACAAAAACCTTCGTTTTTTTTGTAAGATAAAAAAGTGTGATTAATGAGTGGAACCTCCCAGGTAGATTTAAGCCGTTTTAAGATGTTTCATTCTCTCTGTTTAACAGAAATTTGTGTTTTTTTCCCCCCTCACCTCCTAAGTACACTATTTTCCTTTTTCTTCGAGAGCAATCCTTTTCTCCTTAATCCACAAGATTAAGGACTGACTATAATTCCATATAAGAGGCTTCAAAAATCCACATAAGAGACTTCAGGGACTTAGCGGTTTTAACTCAGGGGATGGTCCTAATCCTCCAAACGCACACTGGAAGTGGGTCTCTAAGACTGTCAGAGTGGGGAACTCCAGACGGCGGGACTTGACCTCTGAGTCGATGGTGATTCATGCTGTGGTTGGGCTTTTTAGGACAAGACTCTTGATTTGTGTCAGTAAACTTTGGAGCGACCACTTTGACAACATAAACAGAGTATTAAAGCGGACGATTTTGTTCCAGTGCATTACACTGTCAGTCGCTATTTGACTTTTTCATTTTACCACCTTACAGTTAACTCGTATGTGCTTTGTGTTTAGCATAAGTGTATGTGAATGTCAGCATGTGGCTCAAAGCATTCTGATGTCTCTCAAACACTGCTAGCGTGGCTGTTGACATGGCCGAAGTGAACATTATTCGATCCACATTAGCCTTGAAAAGATTTTGTATTTAATTAACATTGGCCTTGCTCGTATCCTGGATTCATGATGAGTGAACGTTAGCACGCGAACACCAGCAAAACCTCAACGAGAGAGCAAGCGCGACAACATTTAAGCCTTCAAAAATTATTTCGCCTGCATTTGCATGTTGTTGTTTGCATTTTGGCTAAAAGCATGACAATGTTCCTGTCATTGAGCTCAAAAGGCCCTGGACTTTTTGTCTTTGTCTATTTTATCACAGACTACATTAGTTTGTATCTGTGTGACAGTGGAAGGTGAAAGAACACCAACCATGGCTGACCCAAATTAAGAGACAGTCCTTTGATGTGTGCGGTTTGTCACTCAGAAGAAGTGCATCCTCAAATACACTTTTGACTCCATAACTTTTTAAACCCGTCCATTTCTACTCATCATCGAATTTGACTGCAAGCCGTCCTCAGCAGTGCAAAAATAACCATCTGACCTCTGTATCCGTCCAAATCTACGGAGAATCCTCCCAGATTTAGCCTTGCTTTAATGCCACAGGCTGAAGAGCTCACAGTTTTTACATATTTGTTTGACTTATGCCAAAACAGCGCTAATCTCTCGTAAATGACATGACACACGAGCAACAGATAAGACCTCGGTTGCCACTCAGCATCCCTCCTGTCATTGAGAAAATGTTGCTTGTGTCACATCTCTGTCGAAATGCACTCTCCCTGCCCTTTAGAGCTCAAAGTAGTCAGCAGTTTGCGTCCATACGGTTCCAAAATGGATTATTCGAGAAGTTCTCCAGAGTTCATGCACTTGTATGTAACTTATGGAGATGAATTAATTATGAAGGCTTGGTTATAAAAATGGCCCAAATAGCTCAAGGCGGCATGTTTCATCATACATGAAGCACATTGTACGCTGCAAATATAGTTCAAAGCCTTGTCTTTTCATGCATTTCTATGTGTTATGTATTCATACCCGTCTCTTTGATTCAGGTATATACCAACACATTTGTTCTGTTAAATACTTATTTTATACCCAATTTTCTTGCTTCATTCCCCTTTTGATCACTGCCTGTCCCAATGCGTGGCTCTGATCTGGAAAGGAACAAAAGGAGAGCAGTCTCAATCTGTTTCCCGCAGACACTTGCAATTTGCGATTTTTGTTAAGAAATCTGTCATCTCTGAAGTGATGAGGTTTCGCAACGCGCCGCACGTACTTTGATTAAAGAAAGGCGGTTCTTGATGCTGCATTTGCGACGTGACAGTTCCTCTCTCGTCCTCTACTTTATGGGAATATGCTTCAGAAAACAAAAAAGAGGGTTTGTTTGTGGTTTGTGCAATGCATACAAAGATCATTTTGAGAGCAAAGGTTTAAAAGTCCTTATTGATATGACTACTGTGTACTTCTGGAGTCAACGGGAGACAAAGGGAAAGTTAGACAGAATAAGGGAACAAAAGAATAAAAACACAAGGAAACCAAAAAGGGTTTTGCATCTGATATTTTTTATGCTTTGCATGACAGCTCCTTGAGGAGGAAAAACAAGCTTAAAGCTGGGATCCACTGCAGTGCTAGCACTGAAGTTGGCACGCTATGAAACATTTAATTGCACCATCATTCAGCAGAAGAAGAAGCGGACGGCTTCCGCCGCTCAGTCTGTGCATCTTCTCGAGCCGTGAAAGCCCATCAGTGATCCCGTTCAGTGGTCCAAGTGGGCCGGGCCTGGCACTTTGTCGAATTGGGTCATTAGCTTGTAATATTATTAGAAACACTATGGGCTACCATCTCATATTTCTGCATCGTGATCACATGGAGAACTTTGTCCCAATAAAGGGAGCACAAGAATGACTTGTGACTCTTTTGCTCGAAGGTTGTTGCTCTCCTTCTTTTTCACTTCGTCACACGGCTTCATGCCCCGCAAACGAACAATGTGTTTCCAAGTCATAACAAAGAGTTTTCTCTAATGGGACACACGTACGTGTCGCGTATACATTGCATGTGCATGAATGGGCTTTTTTTCTCATCTGAACAACTCATTGAATCCAGAGAGAGGGAATAGCGCACAGCTGGGATCGGCTTTGTCGCGCTTTCTGTGTGTTCCTCATGGTATGGTATTGGCCTCACTTATAATTTATGAACAAGGAAAAAAGGTCATGTGTTGACTCCCACATGTTAAACATGTGTGTCGCTGAACCGTGATCTGTTGACGCAGTGCTTGGGGCAATTTGTCAACAGGGCAGAAGGAACACTTAAGAGTTAAACAAAGGTGCAATGGGGAACAAAGTCAACCATAACAAGCACTCATTGTGTAAAACAGCAGGCGCACTGGGTTTAATTGTCACGTTTCTGTGCGCACAAGTAGGTACAGTTATTCACCCCTGAGTGGCTAACCCAAACATTTAGCATCTGCCTTTAAAGCTCTCGATTGAGAATAAAATAGACACATTCTATAATATAGCTCAGAGCTGTTGTGTACAAACAACCCTAGAAAGAATTCAGGCACAAGATTTTACAGACTGCCTAGGGGTTGAGGCAACTGAAAAAAGCTCTTGTCGTGTATGCAACTTTAACGGCCTTGAAAACCTGTGACGCACAGCTTTGAGCATGGAATGAGGAGGGCCAACGTGACCATAAAACCGCTTCGTTTTGGTTTTGGACGACTGAAGAGAGAAGAAAACGTGGAAGGAAAAAGAGTAGGGGATGACATTCAGCAAAGGGCCGAGGTTGGACTAAATTTAATCCAGCCGCTGCAATTAGGACTATGGCCTCTGTACATGGGGCAGGCAGCGCTCCAGCATTTAGCATTTAAAATTATAACGATAAGTTGTTGTGCTTTTTTTGCCAGCCAGCTGTAAATCAAATCGAAACATTTTCTCTCCCCTACCAGAATTTAAAAAACATGTTTTGAGTGTTACGCCTATTTAGATTTTAAAGTTGTTTTTTTTTTTTTTTTTTTAAACCAACTAATCGCGGGTATTCTCACATTACAATAGCATCACTTAATGTCCACAGACGAGGCTTTGAAGTGCTCGTGGTTTTGATCAAACTGACAAAGCTTTGGCTCAAAGGCAGACCTTTAATCTGGTATGCCCCTAAATCAAATAATCTTTTTCGTGTTCAGAGTATTAAGTCCAAGCATTGTACACCTTTTCTTTTTTTTTTTAACCTGAACGTACGAGTGAGTCAAGGATGGGTTAAAATTGTTTTTGGCTGTCTTTAGTATTTTCGTGTACTGTACATATTGTTATACTTCCACAAGATGAACACAGTACTTACAAGAAACGGAACCAATCATTGCTATCCGTCGAAAACACAATTACTTGTTGGTGCTTGTTCCAGTGTTTCCCTCATCCGTACTCCACATATTCCTCTAGTTCCCATCAATTTTCACTCTGCTATTCTATATGTGAAATGATGCACATTCTATAAAAGAGACAAATCCTCCTTTAGGAATTTAGAGCTTTATCATCAATCGTAGGAGTTCAGCCCATCCAGGCGCTGTTTGATGATGAAGTGCTGTAATTTGCTTTTCTATTTCTCCATATTGGGATTTCCTACATTTCCCAGAATGACATAAAGCATCTCTGAACTTTCCGCTTTTCTTTTATAGAACGAGCAGCGAAAAGCACTTCAAGTTTGTCAAACTTCCTCACACAAAGAAGAGACAAACACATGAAACTGTTTGGCTTTCAAAGCTGCATTGAATTCGGGTCTGTTGAGGCCATTGCTCGTCGATTGAACCTCACAGTCGGAGAATGGGGGCAGGAAGGAAGTGAAGCAACCGCAATACTGAAAACACCTGAGTGTTATGCAGCGTTACCAACTTAAAAAAAAAGCCTCAAATCAGTCCCAGAAAATTCAAACCTATAAATTGTCAGAGGATGGTTTTACTGATAATTGAAAGGGGGATTTTTTTCTCTCCCGTGTTACTTTTTTTTTCATCCCCTACACCTCAGAGACTGATCTCAGAACAAAAGACTCAATACAGTGAATCATGTGACTGAATACTTTTGATGTTCACATTGCAGAACTGGGTCACCGGCTTGCCTTTTAAACAGTGTGCCAGCCGAACAACAGGGCGGAGGGTTCAATGTCCACGGCTTCATAGCAAGCTGCTCGGCTTGGCAGAGAGCATCAGAAGATCGCCCCCAGGGTAGAGCTCAGTAACAGACCACAGTTCAGACAGGGAGTGGGGGTGCATGGATGGATGGATGGACGGACAGACAAAGTCACCCCTCATAATGGCGCTGCATTCATGGTAAGGGCTCCAAAACATTCACAACACAGCATGTGGATGACTGTCTGCTCAGATCATTTTACTCCCCTTTTGACATATTTCTGTCAGAGTGGTAAATTAAAGCAGCATTTAATGCCATTGGTGTCTATTGAATATGTTAGAGACACATTTGGCAGCCAATATAGCACAAACTGACATCTAAATCCACTAAATGCACATTTATTTTATGCCCAAACAAGCTCAAATCTTCCGTATCACTTTACATAAAAACCTGCATCTCATCAATGCCTGCCTTCCATCGCCCCAGTGCATGCTGGGATAGGCTCCAGCCCTCTCATGACCCCGAAGAGAACAATATTGAAAATAGATGGTGGAAAGGATTGATGGATGTGCATTTAATTCAAAGTCATTGCCCATCAATGAAAGTTCATCAATGAAAGACCACAGCTGGAATCAAGCGATACGGACGCCAAGGAGGGAATTTTAATGTGCCATGTTGGATCATTGCAGATGGGTTGGATATGGACTCCACTCATTAGTAGTTTGTTCAGAGCTAAGTACGCTAGATAAGCAACCAAGTGGAGGACAAAATTTGACATTAGGAGTCCCTCCTCCTTTTGCTCATGAGATTTAAATCAACAGGGAAGGGTTTGAATACACAACAAGGCTCCTTCACACTTTGTATGGGGAGCCAGACCTTGAATCCATAAGGCGCCCAGAGTGGAATGAAAAATGGCCTTTTTACTTACAATTCAGAATGTTTTTATAACTTTTATCATTTTGACAAACGACTTTGATTTCGTTTAAATAATTCTCCAGATAGTTATGTGTGATGGGTTGAGCAAACCCATGTGTCTACAAATGGCTTTTTTTTTCTTTGCACCATGTGGCGCCCACATCCTCAGTTTAAGAGAGAGTTCACTGGTGTTTACTGTTGCTAACAGAGTTTTGGTTCCACTTCCCACTGTACATAACTTTTGGTCTGTTTTCAACAGTTCTGTAGGCTTTGCTTTTATTCAAGGAAATGATAAGTGGATTTGAGGTCGGGGTTAAGCGTTTTGCCCAAGGACACTTAGGACATGTTGGGATCGAACCCCTGACCTTCCAGTTCAGAGTCGCCGTAAGATAGAGTATCACCAATATATTTGTTGTTTTATTATTTTTAATTAAAGATCCTGTGAGAGGAAGTTTTTTGTTGATTTTGGCGCCCTCTCTGGACAAAAGGTGTACCGCGACTGTTATCCTGTACGTTTTTCCTCTCACCCTGCAGTCTTTTAGGTCAATCATACCATAAAGATTGTTTTTAATGGAGCATGTATAAAGGGGCTGTCTCTCTATGCTGTTCCACTCCTGACACCTACCCCCTGACAGCAATTAAATTCATAAAAAGCAACAATACAGAAAAAACCAGGTTGCCACTGATGGTCTTATTAGCTTTGGTATGTCATAAAGAAGCGACAGGATTAATTTTAGCCTGTTTCATAACTATTTAAAAATCCTTCATAGTCGCTTTAAAGACAAACAATTACATGGATAGTCCTTTACAGTAATTCAATCTCCTCACATATTAACATAAATTGGTTTCAAGTTGAGAAGTAAATGTATTTGCAGTATTTTCTGGTGCTACGCTATATTTCACTTATAGTTTCTTCTCTTTGAAATGCTAATTCATTTGCAGGCTTTGTTTTTACATCTTTCTTATTCAATTAAATATGATCACTTGTTAAAGATTGAACTGGGACTGCTTTTACATTGCAGCTTGAGCTTTGATGATATTGTTAATTCTGATCACATTTTAAACACGTTCTCTGTCCCTGAGAAACACTAGCTAATGTTAATTTAATAAAATCCAATCTTTTGACCTCTTAAATGCACTGTTGCATTTAATGTTTTGTTTTTTTTGCCCAGCAGCAATTATATCCAGCAGCATGACTATTCAGTGTTTCTGCCACTGAGTGTTTCTTTAAATGTCAGGAGGCATTAAAGGCAAGAAAAGACGTACGGCTTGAATAATGTAATCTGCGAGGCGCTAATTGACTGCGGCGCACTTCAAAGAATCTGTAGAAACCCTTGAAAACACAAACTAAGGGTCGATAATGTTGCCCAGAAGAGACGCTCAGTTGCTGCGTTGTCAGATATGAATAATAATGACTCGCTGTGAGGGGACATAACTGATAGAGCGTTTTATAAAACAATAACAGGGTGAGATGATGTCGATTTTTCACGCTGCATTTTTGAAGCAGTTTGCTAATAAATCTAATGCATCATCTGCAGGACAAATGACACAGGAACGCGCCAATAAACCCACTCCACTCCCTATATGAAAGCGTACAACACAATTACAGCAATGACTTTGTTATTTGAAGTTTGCTGCTCATTTGGAGTGCTCATGTGTAAATATATCCCTCGTTTGAGGCGATGTCATTTCATTTCAGGTCACAAGGTTTGAGTCGTCTCTGGCTGTGACACCAAAACGAACATTAGCATTCTTCAAAATAAATTGTAAATAGTCACAGCTAGTGCAACTTATTTGATTCGGTTAATCCTGTACGATAATATAATGTATGTGGCTGCAATAACTCTGTGTATTTGTCAGCAATGATAACCTTTACTGTACGTTTACTATGAGGTCGTTGATACTTCTAGTATACAGTGTGGTTTTCAATGTTTGTTTGCATAAACTGCATCAGAATATGAGCATCCAGAGTCATTTTCCACAGCTCGAACCATACAAGAGGTACTCTGCTGTAGTTTTCCCACAGTTGTCCATCATTTCTGCAGAGAGAAAGTGCAACAAAAACACGTCACAATTAACAGTTTTGGGGGGCCACTGTGGTCATATGCCCTAGCCTCCTTTATTTTCCGCGGGGGACAGGGGGGGATTATGTTATGTTATGGATTATGTTTTTGCTGAACATCATGGGCCCCTCATACAGCTGCTGCCCCCCCCCCCCCCTCGTGTGCTGCCTTAGCTGTGTCATTTGAAGCAGAATAGATCTCCTCTCGGATGTTGTTTCTTTTGTTTCAAACTTAAAGGTTTGTGTTTTTAAAAGGTCACAGAATGCGTTTAAAAAGAACAAAAACAGTCAATTTGCCTACGAGAAAGGTTGAACCTTTGTGTTTGTTGTTGGTTCGTTTGATCAAAGATGGGCCTCATGGTGAGCTTTAGTTCATAAGTGATCAAATTAATTCAAAGTCAGGCCTGACCGTGAAATATTTCTCAAAGCACACTAATGCACTTTGCTAATGTCTCACCTTTGGATCAGCAATACTGCTTATGGGTCTCACAGGATCGGCTGCAGAGGATAATTTGTCTTCCCTGCTCAGCGTGTGTGCGTGCTTCTATAACTTTGCATCGCTTTAAATGATGCGTGTCTGCAAGCCAAGCCATAAACATTCATTCATTAATGTTGGGGGTTCTGTGTTTGTCTGCAATTGCGTGTATGAATTTCTGTGTGTGTTCTGTTTTCTTGCGGAAAGCAAGGTTACGTGTGTGTTCTTGCACAGGAGCTCGGGGAACATAAATTATGATAGAAAACGGAGAAATTAGAGAGGGCCCACTGTTTCCCCAGAGAGGATGAAAAGTCATGCAGAAAAGCCTGGCTGGTGGGGGGAAAAAAGGAAACCCTGCAGCCATTGTTGTGTGATTAAGGACTAGGTTTGAGCCATTGCGGGGGGTTAAATAATTCACACAGCAGGAAAACAGCCAAATGGTGTTTACATAAGTAGATGCATGCATGTATAATACGTGCATGCAGGACTGATGGGACATTAAGAGAGAGAGAGGGAGGATCATTCTGTTTGGGTTAAGCTGCAGCTCGGGGTGGCTGGGGTGTCAATTAGCAAACAGTCTGTCGTCATTCCACGGTGTTGTACTGTATCTTTAAGATGTGATTATGGATACTTAAAGTTGCGGTGAAGTTGGCACCAGTTTAGTTTTCTCATTTACTGGACAACTACAAAACACATGTTTATGACTCATCCTTTATTTGGGGTGTTTGTCCAATCAAAGCTTTCCCTTCGTGCAGAGCAGAGGCGTACCTAACATGCATCTGCACACTGCTAGCTATTTCATCGTAGCAACATGCTAACCACAAATATAGTTCCAAGTTTAGGTAATATTGTAACTCTTTATTTCCTGTCTATCAGTTACAACTTCTGTTTATATTCTGTACAGCACTGAAGGCACACAAAAACCAAAGATATAACAGAACAGAAGTATGTACAAAATATACAGAATAAATAATTCAATCTAGTTTTAGGTAGAAAAGCTACAGAGTGTGTGCTTACATGAACCGTTTCAAAGTTTAAACGAGTATGAAGGAAGTGGTTGTAAATCCGGACAATGTCCACGAGTTTGTCAGCGGTCCATTGCTTGGAGTAGGAGCTGAACGGAGGAGAGTCGGTGGAAGTCGCTTGGCAGGTTGTCAAACATGGAAAACAGGAGCTCATGGTCGATGTTGCTCATCAGTAACCATTCATGTGCTAACAGTGTAGTACGCCAACGCCTTCCAAAAGAAAAAAAACAGTTCAGAACGTGCCCAGTCAAGCTTGAGGAAGGAGCTATATGTTCTCGTATGCTGCTTTGAATCTTTCCAGACATACATTAGTTACACAGAACACGATCTCACACACACTTGAAGGGTCACACACAGTTGTGGCTCATTTTTCACTGGCAGAAATAAAAACATAAAAACAAACAAACAAAAAAAAGGTTTTCAGCAGGACTCTGTTTGATTGTCATGCACCATCTTATGGCATTTGAATAGTGCAATGCATTTTGTACAAGATTAAAGTTGTGTGTAATATACTTGAGTTTAAGTGCTGTACGAACTGATTGAGAGGAGAAGATAAACATCCTTTTCTGTGAATCTCACCAGTTTGTATAAAAAATAAATAAAGATCCTATGACTGCAGCAGCGCAGTGACTCAAATCGATTGGAACAACAGATTGGAGAACAGCAGTGTAAGCCGTGCTCCTATCACTGTTTCCTAATGTACAGTTGGCATTTTGCTGACTCTACGGCACAATGAGCATTATGGATACAGCGTTCCAGCTGGCTTATGTTGACAGAGGGCGTAATCAGGTCAAACCCGGAGTAAGGATTGACTGATTAAACGGCAATTCTGGGTCAAGTGGTGATTGTAATTCACCCACTTCTTTCCAAACATCTGCTTTATCCTATCAGGATGTCAGACATGGGGGGGGGGGGGGGGGAGTTGCTGTGTGGATCAATTTAGTTGCCGGCACCGCGCCATGGATGTTTCATCAATCATAATAAGCTGATCGAGCTCGAATGTTAAAGTCGGTTGCAGTCCAGGTCTGCTCAACAGACTGTGGGTAACATTTGGCCATACACGAACGACACCTTTCACCAGCTACATAACATGGCTGTCAACACATAACAAGGAACAAACCAGTTACATTCTGTGCTACAGTTCAACTGAAAAAAGGGATGTGCCCATGATATATATTTCACACTGTGGAAAGTACAGGAGGGCTAACAGGACAAGGCACTTGGTTTAAAGTGTATTCTATAGCATTGCTTTGTCTCTGTGTACGCTCAGTTAAATGCAGTTTGATGCTCCAAGACCTCTAAGTAATCTGGCTCCGTATGCAAGTTGGCCTTGAGTTCAAAGTACTCATTCTTAGTTTGCTCAAGCATGACCTTGCGTGGTCTTGAGTACATAATCGCCTCCATTAGCTTTAACTCCTCTTGGTGCCCCGGGACCTGCATGTCTACCGCAGACTGAAGCTGGGGCATGTTCTTCCGGAGATACTCCGTTATCCCGAGCTGTTGCAGCTCCTTCTCCCGCTCCAGAAGGTTCCTGTACAGGGAGTTGGGGTTGCCGAGGGTGACGAACTCTGCGGGGCACTCTCCGGTCGTGGGTCTGAACTTGGATGTGGGGTTCCCGGTGAGCGGGGAGGTGTTCTCCTTCTCCATGATGCTCCGGCAGAATTGATGCTTTGCGCCCGGGTCGTCCACGCTGTAGTCCAACTCCGCGTCGTGCTCCTTGTGCTGGGAGCAGTAGGTGGGGTTGCGACAGATCTGCACGATGGGACTGTGCGACCGCTCCTCGTAGAGAGTGGCGGAGCCCGTTCGCTGCGTCAGAGTGTGGTGTGTGGTTTTCTGGCCGTACATGCTGTAGTGTAAGTGGAGGGGACTGCTGCTGGTGTTTTCGCGCGGCTGCTCCTCTGCTGCTTTTTTCTTTGCCCTGCGACGACGCCGGTGCACGACAAACACCACCAATCCGGCTGAGCAGAAGATAATCACAAGGACAAACATGAGGAGGCTTAAGATGAGCACAGAGAGGGGGACGGTGTCAGTGAGCGAGCTGAATAAACCTTTGTCAACGCTGTCAACTCCCAGCGTAGCAGTGACACTCTCCGCCTCACCTGGAGGGATAGGGTAGTAGGTCCCCAACCCGGGACACAGCACCTCGTGACGCAGGCTTCTCAGTTCAGCCTGAATCACTTTATTCGGGGTGTGGCACAGAATGGAGCCCACCACCGTGTCCTTTCTGAGTTTCTCCACCCATTGTTTGAGGCTGAGCAAGTCACAGCTGCAGTCCCAGGGGTTGTCCTCTAAATAAATTTGCTCCAGAGAGTCGAGTTGATCAAGCACGTTGCTCACCGACAGATGCATAAGTAGATTTTTCCTCAGGTTTAATTTGGTGAGGGGCACATTGCGAAAGATCTGGGCCGGGAGGGAGCTGAGCTGGTTGTTATTTAATGACAACAGCTTTAGGTTTGGCAGGGGATTAAAAGTGCCTGGAGCAATCTCTTTGATAAGATTGTATTCCAGATACAGGTATTCAAGGTTGTGCAGACCCACAAACATTGTGGAGAACAGTTTTTCTATTCTGTTGCCATTAAGGTACAGTTTTTTCAAACTGCTCAAGCTGAGAAAAGTTTCATTGTCGATGTAATCAATCTGGTTGTTTGCGAGGTTGAGCAACTCCAAGCTGTCATATGTGACAAAATCGTACTTCAAGAGTTTCTGAATCATATTTCCTGTCATGACCAGTTTAGTGGGGCTCTGTTGTAGTATTCCGATATCTGACACCTTTTGAATTCCCCTGTCCTGACAATGCATCAAAAAGCCAGACACAGGGCGATTGTGACAAGAACAGTGCTCCACACAAGGACTGCCAGGAACGTGAGACGGGGTCGGTACCTTTGCACCGTCTTTGCCGTTCAGCTTGGGAATCTGAGCCACTTTGGACGAGGGGGTAACGACCATGTCCAGAGACTTTGACGGCTCCTCCAGGTTAATGTCTGCATGCGACGGACATAGAACATCCCGCTTCACTTTGGCAAGAATCGTCCCCTTAAGATGGTGCGGTGTGCTGCACACCACGTCCCCGAGAGCCGACTGGGCCCTCATGTTCTCCATCCAGATTTTTAGATGTAAAATATCACAGTCGCACACCCAGTCGTTGTCCTCCAAGAGAAGCTCCATAATCCGTCCGATGTGCTCCAAAAACCCGACATAAGGCAGCGTTTGGAGCTTGTTGCCACGTAAGTCCAGGTGGGTGAGGGGCACAAAGCGGAAAATGTTGTTGGGCAAAAACTCGATGGAATTATCATTGAGGATTAGCACCTTGAGGCGGATCAGTTTGTTGAAGGCCCCCGGCTCGATGACCCGGATGAAATTTGTGTCAGCTTGGAGAAACTCCAAGTTCACCAGGCCTTGAAAAGTGTCCTCTTTCAGAGTGACGAGGAAATTGCTATTTATGTGTAGTTTTTTCAGCGAGCCCAGAGAGCTAAAGACCCCTGGCTCCAGCTCTTGTATGCTATTACCCCCGATGTGCAGCGAAAGGGCATTCTTAAGCCCTTCCATTTCCTCGGCGCGGAGTTCGACCAAGTCATTTTTGTATAGGTTCAGGTGGAAGGGCACACCTGCCGGGACTTTGATTTGGGAGATTTTGCTGATGTTTCTCTGCTCACAGTTAAGATGAAGGATGCCGTCTTTCCCCTCGCAGGAGCACAAGGACTCACAAGACTCACTTAGGGACGACGGTGCCTCTGAGGGATGGATATCTTGGGAGCGGGCCGCAGAGAGGAACAAGCCGATGAAAATGATACAGGGCAGCATTTCGCTCGGAGGTATCTGTGGAGGGAGAAGAGAAGGGGTGGGGAGGAAAAGAAGAGAGCGTTAAGTGTACATGTTGTGCAAGTCGAATGTAACGCGTCATTCCAGGACTTTCAAATGACACTGAATCATTGCGTTCCACGTATCATGCAAGTTTTATGTGTTGCAGGACATGAACTTGTGTCAAAGTGTGTGGGGGGTAAAATTCCATGTCTGGCTGCACTGTATGCATGAGTGGAAGTCACACGCAGTATAGAGTAAAACAGCATGAAAAATAGATCACGTAACCCTAACCCCGTTCTTTGAGACTGCAAAAAATATATCTTTATTTAAATCCTTTAAATATACCTTCTTATACAATGTGGCCTCTTTATCACTTGGCAACAGGGTGTCTTGGAGTGGACATTAGGAATGTCTGTTTAATCAAGTGAATCCTAATACTCCATCTAAAACAGTCGTCAGATCCCTCAGAGTCTGTAACCAGACCGTGCCTTTTACTAATGAGTAAATACATTTCTCCAGGATGAGCAACGACAGGAAGACAGCATCTCTCTCTTCACTGACTCACAGTGGGCTAATGGTGCATCGAGAGAAATGGCTCTCTCATCTGACTGATTTTGCTGCCCTTTGTATGCAGGACTCACTCGAACAAAGGACTTACTCGGGGTGAGTCAGACAAACGCAGAAGTCTCTTTGGTCCATTTAGAATCCACGTCTAAAAAAAAAAAAAATTCATCACAGACTTTTTCCAAACGTGCAACTAAAAATAAATGATTGTGTCTTTATTGTGAGACCACATAAGCATGTCTTTCTTGACTGGACTGGGGGTGAATTAATCAGCAACCGCACCTGTTCATTAATTTGTTTAAAATCGTTCTCCATGCGGTGAAGAACGGCATCTGAAGCCCACAGACAGAGCTGTCCAATGAGTACGCCGAGAACTCACACTTCATTGTAAGCAGGATTTATGTTGAATGACAAGGGAAGCGCTGGAATGTGATTTTAATGATGGCATGCCTCAGCGCCGCATCTCAATCCATTACGTTAATTTGACTAAAATCACATTGGATCAAAGGCTAGATCACTCTCAGGGGGGGGACTGGAGGAGAAGTGTAGCCTCCCTCACATGATCAAGGAGAACTAGACATCCCCAGTTCGCAAACAGAAGTCTTCAAAGAGATAAGACATTGTGAGACGGCAGGACGACACAGCTGTTGTTGCTAACGAATGCGATTAGCATCTGGAACGTTCTACTGTAACAAGACTGAGCAAGCTGGGTTCATACAGCTGGAGAAAAGTGTCTGTCAGAGGCTCAAACTTCTGACTCATAATCTCTATATGAGCGGTACTTGACCTTCCTTTGATAATAAATCACTTTCTTTACATTGAAGGAGGTCAATGAAATGTGTGGCACAGTTTCACGGAGGTGGTTGCCATTGAATTCCCCATAAAGCGGCAAGAATACATTGTTTGGAAGGTGTGAAAAAATGCTTTTTTTTTTAAGGTTTATTTTTGGGGCTTTTCACGCCTTTATTTTACAGATGGTACAGTGGATAGAGTCAGAAATAGGGGAGAGACAAGTGGGCAGTGACGTGCAAGAAGAGGGGCCATGAGTCAGATTAGAACCTGGGCCGTCTCCTTAGAAGGACCATTGCCTCCATGCAATGCGTGTGTGCACTAACCACTTGGCTTTCAGCGCCCCAGGCATGCTCTTTAATGTAGAGCAACACCCATTATCCAACAATTTAACCTTCTTGCTACAGCTTGACGAAAAATGTGACAGACAAGCGAAAGGGTAGAAAAAAGTTGTTTGCTTGAGAGACAAAAGTCAGTTTAGAGTCTCTTAGTCTGTTTCACATTTACTATTTGATTCTCTCTGACCTTTGATCTCACCTTGATACATTTTATTGTTTGCTGTCGGGTGTACATCGACATATCAGCCGATATCTTTCTTAGATCTATACTCGATTTGAAGAGATAGACAGATAAATATACACATTTATTACATTACATGCAGTTATCAAACACTTGGGCATATCGATGATAAAAGTGACCAATACTTAATAATCACTGAATATGCAGTCGGCTGATATTATCGGCTGGCACACTGATCAGTCAGGCTCCAGTTGGGCGCATTTAGAATTATTGACGACAACCAAGTCTATGCTATCTCCAACATATCTTGCACCCTGAGGTTACTCTGGACTTCTCAGCTACAATTACACCCCAGACTCACACTCCTCACTTTCCTGACCTGGGAGACATTAAAGTGCGAACAAACAATACAAGAGAACAACGGAATTGGAATCATTTGGATCAAGAAAAATAAACTCAAACAACCCTTTAACCAAATGTAAGTGTGTGTAAAAATCATCATTAACAATCTACCGACAGGAATAGTTCGCAAAGTTGGCGCATTAATAATCCATTTGACTCATCTCTACAGGGAACCACCACAACATCAGACAGAATACAGCAGAATAATTAGTTGCATGATCCGTCCTCCAGGGACATCCAGTGCTCCGAGTCGGCCTGCACAGCTCCACAACAATAAAGACACCAACTATTGGAACGTGTCTACCAATACCCAACTGCTTTAAAACGCCAGTAACTGTGCAAAGAATGACAAATAATAGCATAAAAGATATTCCTCGTGATAAACAGTCGCTTGTCCACTTTAACCTATTTAGCATTTTGAAGGGAAGCCTTTCGTGTCATCTTCTTCTCCCTCTAATAAATGAGTGTGTCAGAAAGGTTGGAGCATTAACTTGACAGCGTAAAAACAACAGGAACTCCTTTGATTTATTATGTATTTTCCAGTCCGACCTGGAAAACGGCTGTATTTCATCAGCTATAGTGTTGCTTTCATCCTCTTTGAGAATATTCCCGACGTGCGAACGGATGGAGGAGGCGCGAGATGATCGGCTTGTGATGTCACAGCTTGAGGAAACTTGAAGGCTTGTGAGGCCTCTGGCGTTCGTCCCTCGTCTCTTAGATGTAGCGGCATGGTGGGAAAAGAACCCCACCTTTAAACAATAACTGGGAGAACGTTTGGAAATACGATTGTCTTTGAGTTTAATTACTTCTGTTTATCGCTGGGAGATAATGTGCTGGAATGAAATGAAACAAAAAGATACCATCTCAAGGGTTTTTGGTTTGCATTTTAACATGATATTAATATTCAGAGACCATGAATAGTATCTCTGGCAATTTTCCTTCCCTGACTTTCTGTTTTGGCCTCTTTGGATGGTGGTCATGGCACCCGAGGCGCTCACCTTTTTGACCCTGATGCTTGGTAAGACAATGTGAAATGAAACAGACTATTGGCAGATGTTATCGCACACTGCATGATGACACAGCCGAGGGCAGATGTGGGGGAAAAAGGCATTAGCCCCGTGCACTCCGTCTTCTGTGTTTCGAAAAGGCCACTCTCTCACTGATCCATTTTCCTTTCTCTCAGGTTAATCAATGTTGCATGGGACGCAGCGTGACGGGTACGAGAGATGAAACGCTTCTTCCCGTGCAGATATCCCTTTTTTCTTTTTTTTTTTTTTTTGGGGGGGGGGGGGATTCAAATGCGCATCTCTCAGACAATTCAATTAGAGATCTAGTGAAGCCCGATAAGAACTTCCCTCTTGCATGAGTGTGAAGCCAAATCATCATCCGTTATATAAAAAAAAAAGAATGGCTGAGAGTCGACGAGGGGAAGACAACCGAGGGAGAGAGGAGAAGCGAAATCTGTTGATGGAATATTTATCGCACTTTGGGATTGTTCCAGGCGCTGTAACATACACAACAAGGATTTAGCCACTTAGAGTCCCAGAAATAGCATGTTCACACTTCATTTGGGCCAGCGATGATTTCTATTGTTCCAATGTGAATACGTTTTAGACAGGATCAGGTTCAAATGCTGCCATTTAAAACAATTTTTGTCACAAATAGCGATCGGAATCATCAGAAGATGACACGCCATCGCCGAAAAGTGTTGTTCAAGATCAAAATGTACCTTCATTGGTGCCTCAGAGGAGTTCCATGCATTGATTTCTCTGTCAGACCGATCGGATTTGGCCGGTCAGTCAGAGGTCCAGCAACACACACAACTCGTACGATGTCAACCGACTTCTAAGAGCGAGAACGTTTTTGGAGTTTTCTTCTGTTGTTTTTTTATTTATTCTCTTCATCATTTTAGAGGATTTTTTGTAGTAATTTAGACTTGTCACTATTTCCCCTGCATTGCTGTATGTATGTCCTAACTGCAAACGAATGAACCCCATGCAGGGATTTTGCTTGGTACTTGGGGAGTATTCTTGACTGACTGGTCCTATTATGTGTTTTATCTCATCCACAGCGAGGCCAGCAGCTACCAGTCGAGACCCGCGGCTTGAAAAGAAGCAACATCTTGCTCACGGTCACTTCGGTTGGACAGCTCGCTGATCAAGGAAGGTAGGATAACCAAACTCTTCTCTGCTTCGTTTGCCCTCATCGACTGTCCGCCTGTGTACCGCTCAGACATCGGAGTACTTGGCTGCATAGCTCCAGGTCCTCTGAATAGCATCTGCAACACTTCCATCAAGTGTATCCTGTTCTGGCAGTTCAGATTCCGACAATGCTATGTGAAAGCCAGAGGTCGGGCTGAGCATCTCTAACATGAAGCACTTGGACCCTTTGCTTTCCATTGAATCGCACACTTCACACACTAAACGGCCACTAATTTGTACCTTCTGGGCATTTGTCATAGTTCAACGTGACTAAGTCGTCTGTGACTCCCATGAACACATCAACCTGGGTGGAAACGTACCGAGTGGCGTGCGTGTTATCCAGCTGACAGTTTAAGATAATATTTTTAGATAATACGAACACGGCTGTAGTCATGTTCTGTCCTCGTCACTGTCAAAGCAAGTAAAGCACGCTGCAGCCGCAAATAGCCCATAAGGCAGGAGCCTAATTCCTTTTTCTGTAGCGTGAGGTGTCGTGAAATATGAAGGGCTTGTTATCCCTAGTGGCACCCGACAGAGCCATTCTCCCAACTCCGTCAAGACTGATAAAAGTCACTCCATGTTTGTGTTTTAGTTTTTTTTTCTCCGACTTCTCCCATGAATGTCTCGTGGCTGGAATCTTCTCCGTTTCAAACTTGTTTTGAAACGCTTCAGCGACACCTCGGTTCTTGGCATTTTATGACCCTCGTCCACCTCATTACTAGGCTACCTGCAGACGTGGTGATTTATGGCTCTTGACAACGGGGTGGTGGAAGGAGCACATTTTAATTCGGTGGAGTCTGAGGTTCCCTGTCAGAACCGTATAAATGGTGTTTAATATACTGGTTTATCAAGTACACGCCTGAGAGCCAAGATGTAAATGTAATCTGTACTCATGACACGCATAGAACATTGTGATGATGAATTAGCAGCGTGTGTATGAACTTGTTTACTGTGAGACACGATTTGTTATCTGTGTCAGGGTGTGTGGCATGTTGCAGAGAATGGTGGATGCTTTACACAGTTTTTTGTCGTTTAGGAAATAAACCCAGCGGTCATGTCGTGGGATTGAAAAGACGCCTCAATCAAAGTCAGCGCGTGACTCGCCGAGGTGGGCAGCCGTGACTCGCGGGGTCTCGAGAGCGCACTGCGCGCCCATCTCTGTCACGCGTGGCTCGTCAAACCCCAGCGCTGGGTTGGTTCCAGCACTCGCGGCACATTTCAAAGATGATTACCTCCGAGCGCAAACAAGCTGAGCAAGTCGGCTACAAACTGCAGGCGAGTTGGAACGGCGACAAAAATAGTGGAAGGTTTCACTGGTAACAAACTTTAGAACAGCACGATGTTGAGATAATTTGGACTGGGCTTTTTTTCCCCCCTTTGTTGATACCGTTGTATTGATTCAACACATTATTTCACCCCCTTTAATGACAGAAATGACCCCTTTCATCAAACACTAAATAAGCACAATTTACAAATCGAGGTAGTCGACACAAAAAATAGAAAAAAGTAGACCAGCACACAATCCAACTTCAAACTATTAATTCAACCCCATGTTGTAGGAGTTGGGCTGTAGCAGCCCACAGCCCCTCCAGATCCTGATCCTTGGCACTGCTGCAAACACAATGCCTCTGTAACCAGGGGAGGTGAGGAGCATCGCCCCGTGGTCTGCCGTCTTGCTTGGGGGGTGGTGGGGGGGGGGCTGCGTTTTTTGGAATCATCGCCAGTGGCCTGTTAAAGCAACGTCAGCTGTGCGCTGGTCCCGTGCCATGCAGCAGTTCTAACAGCTGGCAGCAGATCACATGGGCGAGATGAAAGCGGCGGGACCTGCATGTGGAACTGTGTTACGCTCTTCACGCCTGAACATGCGAACATAAACTACCTTGTGGACGGTCTCCTCTCTTAGTGTTCTCGGCTGGTGGGCTTTAAGTTCTGATAGCAAACACATGATAAAACTAATAATAGAATCACAAACACTGCATGGGAAAGGGGGGAGGAGGTTGTTTCTGCTCCCTTGGCAAGCACAATTTAGTAGGCATGCATTTCAAATGGTCTGTTTAACTAATGCGCAGTAATTAGTTCTCCAGAAATGAGCACGCAGATTACACAGGTGTATTGTGGCATCAAGGTACACTTAGTCAGGAAAGACATCTGCACGGAGCAGATGTATATTTTCTGTGTGCATTACTGCTTCTTACAAAACAGGAGCACATTTTATTCAGTGCCCAGCAGGATTGGTAAACAGTGGATTCATTCTGCATACTGAGCCTTAAGAGACAGAATGTCGCACCTTAACCAAAGCCAGTGAAGCTGTAAAGTAAGCATATGTAACATCTGATGTTTGTCCTAATCATGCAAAGTGTCAGTCTGTTCTCGGCTGCTTGAATAGCCTGTTTCACAGCAGCAGCAGTGGAAAAGAGCCACAGGGTAACGCTAATGACAGTCTCATGATTCCCTCCATAAATAGGTGTAGATCTGCTGCGTGATAAGCAACCTCCAGTCTCAAAGGAGCCACACATTATATAGGTCGACGGACCTGCCTGCTCCGGGTAAACAATGTTGAAGGGCAGCGCCCAGAACATTTGTGTCATGTCCACAGAACGGGACTAATCCTCTGATCATAGAGGAGTTTGTGTTGTCCACAAAATATTGTCAATGCTGCAGTCTTCTAAGAGGAATATACGTTTTGCCTTTCGAGAGCAGCCTACTCAACTTCCTGATACTCACAACAAAGGCAACTACAATCAGATGACGCCGGTGCAAGTCTTTGAAGTATTCGAACCAGAGCCGTTCTTCTCCGCTACTCGACTCGAGAGTCTTGTTTCCATCAGGGGTTGAAGTAGCGGAGAGAACCACTCCCATGATTCCCCCGCCATGCTCGACGACATCTTTTGTTGCTGTTTTGATTAGATAAGATAAGATATCACTTTATTGATCCTCAATGGGGAAATGTGGGCGTCGCAGCAGCAGCAATATAGAAAAAATTTTTAAAAAGTCAAAAACCGAATAAAAAAAGTAACAAATACAATTTGAAAAATAGTAGAACAGAAGACCGTACATAATGGGGTGAACTCAGCAGGACAATGAAGAAATGATGTGCAGTGAATGGCAGGTTAAATTGACCAGTGATGATGTAAAATTACGTGTGTTCAGAGGCAGCGAGTTCTGTAAACCCGATTGAGAGCCCCCTGGTGGCGGGATTGAAATACTGCGCTTTTGAAATGTAACATATTGCAATAACGATGACATAACGATTAATTATCCCTATCACTAATCCGTCATTATCGGCTTCAAAGATTTGACACTACTCAGACTTTTCAACTAGGAACCAAGGACAAGTGCTTAAAGGTACAAATACTCCCTTTAGTCATATCCTGTCTTTGTGACATCTTTTACTCGTAGTTGTGTGACTGTTTTGCTTCAAACATGTCAAGAATACCCTGCTGAGTTGACTAATTGGACAACACTACAGATCTAAGCACTCATCTGCTGGAGGATCGAGTCATTAACAACAGCTGAGCGGGGTTTGTGAGGACAGTGACGAAAAAATATTTTTGCCCATGCATGTCCATGACGAGAATAAGAAGTGTATAAAGAACAACACTGGCCCAGCTTAAAAACCCTGTGGATTAGCTTTCTGCCTATCCAGCAAAAAAAAAAAAAAAAAAAAAGACATCCGAAGTTCCCTGAGCTCTCGCGGTGAGGAGAAAGTAATAAAAAGACGTGAGATTAGCAGAAAGTCACAGTCTGTCTTCAGCTGTTTGGGGAACGTGCAATTGCAAGTTTTTACATTTGACAGGAAATCAGCAGTTGGATTGTGTGTACCGCCGAGTCTGATTCACTCTCAGCTCTGCCTCCCCTCCATCCTTCCCTATCTATTTATTCACCAGACGCTTCCATTATTCATCCCCGTGACACTCTGGGATCACTATAAGTTGCTTTATGATGCAGAGCCCCGTAGAACAGAGCTCCACCTGTTTGAAACCCCTGAGAGGGCTGCAGAGTGATGCGCAAAACCTGAAGGGAATCCAGACGATGACCGATGGAAGAATCAAGGCTCGATGGATCTGCCAGCATCAGGCGGGGCCACAGACACTCGCACGCTAGGTTTTTGATATATATTTTTACACGAGCGCCTCGCCAAAAGCAGATTTAAATAAATGCAGGACAATTCAGGCGGCAACCTTAATTTAGATCCACTTTAAGGCGTCTTGTTTTTTTCCTGCCCCTACAAGTTTGCCTTTGAAAGGATCAGGCACAGTTGCCGAGTTAATTGAGTGTCTGATGACTTAATACCCAGCGAGACTTGAGCTGACCCGCACGGTCCTCCTTAACAAGACCTTTTCAAGACCGATTAAGGAGCAACCTCCACAGCGGGCAGTTTAGGAAGTTGCTGGACAGCATTCTGACGCTTCTGTTGAAACGTGTTAGAAGCACAAACCCTTCAAAGTGAAATTAAATGAAAGTCTCAAGACTCACAGTTCCCCTCCCCCTGTTTTGTTTTTTTTCCCCCCCGTTTTCGGGATGGATTACAGCCAATCATGCTTTTAAAAATGCTTTGGATCATAACACAAAGTAGAGATTCAATGGGTTTACACAACACGGCTCGGGCGTTGAGGAATGTGGGCGTAGCACACTGTGACGTTGGATGCAACAGAAGGGAGTGTTGCATTGCAAACAAGGACAGCGAGGTGTTTATTGTCCCCGATAATGTGCCCACTGAGCATTTCATCACAACTCTTAACCGCAGCCCATCGTATTCTGGGGGAAGCAGCAGCTTGTACAATATTTATAGCCTGTGCAGCGGCATAGACATTCATGACAGGTGCTGAGTCTATACGTCTGTCTGTTTCCCAAATCCTTCTTGCATTGTGTAATCTTTTTGCAGCAAGTTTCATTTCTTTTTTTTTTAAACATTGATAAATCTGCCGTGGTGGGGATGATTTTAAAGCTCTGTTTTTTGAGATTGAATTTTTGGAGCCCCTGCGAGGCATTCTATCCTCTCACCAGCATCAGGATGCAATAAGAGATCCGCTGGCCCGAAGCTCCTATCGCCTATACGTGTCTTGACAAAGAGGTTTATAGCAGCTGTAGTGAAAGAGGCTGTTTTCTTCCAGGTGTTTGAGATGGCACACTCCCGGACAACAGCAACACGCCAAGGAGTGACGATGCAAAGGCAGGCGAAGGGCGAGTTTTAATGACGTGTAGGAAGCGTCGCACAGAGAGGCCTTAATTTTACACTGCCGTTAGTGTCCTCGAAATGGAGTATGACATCCAAATGAGCTGACCTGACAGCGCGGGGAAGCTCCTCTTTGTCCTGCCTTTTCTCCCTCGTCTCTCGGAGGTCACCAACCAACAGTTGCGTGCGTCCCACGAGTTCTCCGAAATGGAGAATGAGACTGAGAACGAAAGATAGCGAGACTTGTTGCGTCCAGCGCAGCGAAGGGGTTGTTTCATTTCAGCCTGACATGGGGATAGCAGATTAGAGGCCCCCCTCTCCTCCTCCCCCCCCCCACCCCCCCCCCCCCCCCCCCTGCACTCTATTTGCTCCAGCGTGCGCGAGCGCTTGTGTTTCCTCGCACGTGCATGCGTGCTCAGGAAGCTTCGTTTAAGCGCACGTACGAGCTCTGACCATCCACCACGTTCCCCTGAGCGCCCTGCAGTGTTCCCAGGCTCCAATTATGCCGCGACTTGTCCCCTTTTTTTTTTTTTTTTTTTTTTTTACAAACTCTCTATTGGATGTGATGTGGCTTGCCCTGCAGGGTCGACACCACCACTACACCCACATATCTGCTGAGATTCTGCCAGCGCCGGCGGCCCTCTCCAATCGCAAATCCTGGAGAAATGATAATCATGACATCCGCCCACTCAAGAGGCAAGAGATAGTTCAACTCTCTTGCTCCTTGTTCCAGCCCTTTTCTTTTTTTCTTTTTTTTTTGGACTGATCCACCATTCTTGTGGGCTCGTCGTGCCTACTTTCTCTCAGTCATACAGAGAAGCAAAGGCTCTGCGATACATCTGCAGGCTTTTTTTATTCCCCTTTCTGAAAGCAGTGAGCCTTCATAAAAGTCGAATTTGCTCCCCCCTCCCCCCCTTGAGCTGATACTCTTAAACTAGAAGACAAATTTCCTTTGGCTGTTCACACTTTAGAGCTACAACTTTGCAAACACACTATTGTCAGCAAGTTGCTCAGAAGAGGTCTAATTAACAATGGTCGATGGTTTGATGATCCTCTGGGTCCCTTTTAAACTCGAGGGAGTCGTCTTTCTACATGAACTGCAGCAAGGTAGAGACACTAACCTTTACATAATGTGTTATATTGACACACACACACACACACAGTAGCTACTGTATCTCCAATCAGTAATTAAAATCAAGTCATTTGAATACACTAGGCTTCAGCAGTGCGTACATCTAAGCCATGGGCTGCTTATAATTAAGCTATAGTATAATTAACCATTGATTCATCCAGGGAAAAAAATGCCTGCCAAAAGTCAATTAAGATACTTGCAATTTAATGCTAATAAGACACATCTCTCCTTCATTAATTCTTCCTTAAATATACCTACAGCCTCAGCCTTTCATGGCTTGTGTGACAGGAACTGAGTGAATTGGACTTGGATTTAGAGTCAGTCCTGTTTCTCAGTATGGACTAAAAATGAAGGCTTAGTGTTTGTGGGGTTTGTTTTTTTTAATTGAGAGCGGTAGCAGACTGAGTATGCCGTGTAAAAAAGCAAACACAAAACAAACAAATACTTCATTGGTTGCTCATTGCGCACACCTGTGAATTAGACATATTTAAATGCAACATCTACCCCATATTAAGCAAGAGCTAACTGTCCAAAAAAAAAAAACAAACCAGAGCACATTTGAAGCACATTCCCTCGAGTGTAAAGGAAAAAAAGAGCATTTTAAAAGCACATTTTATGAGCAATTTTTTTTTTTTTAATTTTCGGAGGTAACAATAATGACAGTAGTGGAAAGGCTCAGCACCACTCTCCATTATCATAACCCCAGCACAGCCTGAGGATACAGTAACTGCGTGTGGCATGCAGCCAGGTGTGCTCGAGGTAATGGAGGACCCTCAGGAGGAGAGAAAAAAAAAACTCACCGCTCTGACTGTCTCCTCTCCCTTCCTTCAAGTCCAGGCACTTGTTTATTTATTTATTTTTCTTTCCTTACAGGGCTTCCTTTACTCCTAAAACCATGTGTAGTGAAACAGCCATTATTTATGTTGACAGGCGAACTCACTTTATTTACAGGAATGTGTTTTTCCCCCGGTAATGGTCGAATGTGTGGATGGGCATATAGCATAGGCTACTAGTTGGAACCTGTCCATAATGAACACCTGGATTCCTTAGTAACGAGGCTGCTTAATATACAGCAGAATGGAGCCAAATAAAAAGCCTGGTGCGTAATTGTTACACGGATAAAGAGCCGTGTAAATTATTTCACAGCACAACGTCAACTCCGCTTCGTGACTTACCGACTAAAAGTGATGAAGAACCGGAGTGGGGGGAGGCTGGTCCGAGTGTCACCGCGGTCAGTCCATGAGGAGGAGACACGGCCAAACGACGCATTGAAAGAGGGATAACCTTCCACACTCTTTCAGACTTTTCCCTCCCTGGCACTCCTCAGAAAAGAAAAAAAACAACAAAAAAACAGCTGACACACGGGCAAACTTCACCCGTCATTCATTCAATCAGTCAGTCCCCCCTCTGGTCCTCTCAGGGTTCTCAAGTCTTTCTTAAAGTGTCACAGGAACGGGTACCAATTATTCCTTTGCGCGAGCAGCCCGCGGTGAGGTGTCACTCCAGTCCCGGGATGCTGTTGGTTAAAGCCCTCCCTCACACAGTCTCCTAAGTAGCCTATTCTTTTTCTCTCTCTTTTATCAGTGTGCAGGTGCGAGTCGCGTGAAAAGACAAGTCACTGCGTTTGTCGGTTTTTACAGTCCACTCCAAAAGAGGTGATTGCGCGTGCCGCGTCCAGCTCTCGCGCCGCGCCGCGCGCTCCGTCTACTTAACTAATCTGCGATATATTGGAGTTGCTCTGTAATTTGCATTCTGTGGAGGTGGACTACAGAGACGAGGAGCAGCATCAAGTCAGACGTAATACGTAGGAGTACTTCCGCTGGCGCCCTTCAGAATAAAAACCTCGTGGCGCTCAACTCAAACGTTTGTTATATTTAACAGTGTAAAGGCGGTCTCACACATTTTCCCTAATACACGCACACCATAAAGCCTTATTTATCTCACTGAAATCATCCAACATGCATTCATTTACTCTCGATTTGTTTTTCTCATTTTCCCATGGAATAAAAAAATGCATTGCTTTTATTTAGAAGGGTGAAAAAAGACTTAACTTCGGGTTCTTCCCTCTAAAATCTGCAAATTTATGATACAGCTGGGAGAGCTCAATAGCAGTTATACAGGACTCCTCCTCCTCCTCTTGGAGCTTTCTTACAATACCCAGGAAGAAAAAAAACTTGCATTGATGGTCTTTAAATAGCCTAGCTGCAGCAGGATGGAACTAATGCTCTATAATATGGAAATGCATTCAAAACACAGATTAACGATTCAATCAGACTATAAACACACACTATAGGCCAAAGCCCGAACAAAAAAACAAACAAAAAAATCATAATCAGTTCATATAAAAGGAGAGGAGGTTGAGAAGAAGAAAGTGCAGTATATATCTGCGGGGGGGTCTGCACAGTGTGCAGCAGTGCACATTGGGGTTCAAGCTGCTTAATGTCCTTGAACAGGACACCAGTTCCAGCCAAGTTGTAGCTCAGCTTGACCTCTGATCTCCCCTCGGGCGCAACGAACCGATGAAGCATTTCATCATTATTCCAGCTCATGCTCCTGTGCGATGAGCTAAAATAGCCAGACTGTTTGATAAATCAAAGGACGCTCCTTTGGATGTACACCCACTGATTCATCTGCATTTGACCACCGACTGTCATCCTCTGCAGCCTCCTGGTTGAACGCTCTCAGATGGGCCTGGAACGTCTTTGTCGCGCTGGAGCTCTTTTACGCGTCTGCCTTTTTATTTTGTTTTTAAACAAAGTGGCGGCCATCACAGGATTAGTGTAAATGTAACTCCCAGGTGGAACATCATGGCGTGTTGCAAGTCTTTTCCTTGACCTCCCTTGTTACCCAACCCCAGATAAAGGCTTCTCAAAGGAGGAGAGAGGGAGCAGAAGTGAATAAAAGTGAAACATTACAACCTTGAGAGAGTTTTCAATGGAAGAGCTGAGTCATAAAAATATTGCAGAATGGAAAAAAGAATCAGCTTATATATAACTTACTTTACTCATCTACACAACATCTGAAAGTGCGTTATGCAAACAGCTTCACTCAGTCAGACTAAATTAAATCAATATTTAACTGTGCTTTACTTTCATGGCAGTGATGAGGCCTAAGTGGGGATAAGTATTTAAAACTGTTGTGCAAAGTCGGTGTTCAAATAACTCCCGACCAAATGTCTACGTTTCTGTTCAAGTCAATAAAGTGTATCCTGTCCCCAGGACGTCTTTATGATCTGCTGCTGTACTCCAGGTGATTTATCACATGGGCATGAACGAATACCAAATACAATATCGAGATAAGTTAGCATATCTGTTTGTGCTCCTGACTGGGGGACGATGAATTAATGATTCCCCCCCGTGTCTCTCAGGTAGTGCCGGGCTTCCAGTGTCTCTTATCTGAGGATATGACGTTGAAGAGTCTTCTATTACCAAGTTAAATAATCCTGCTGTGTTTGCAAAAGCAGCAACTCAATTAGAATCCCGCCCCCTCATTACACTGAGGTGTAATCGAACAACACATGCAGCCTGCAGATGCGCCATCGTTTTACATTAGGCGTTATGTAAGACCTCGTTAGTTGAAATAGATGTTTGGGGGGTTTTTTGGTCAGATTTCAGAGGAAGCTGGAGGAGAGGACACATGAATCGTGACTCAGAGTAAAAACTTTTTTTTTTTTTTAAAAGCAATGTCAATTTTTTATTTTTTTTTTACCTAAAAGAGCAATATGTGAGATCTGCTGAATTAAATCACAAAATGGTCTGAACAAAACATCCAAATCAGGGTAAAGGACAAAGTCTCTGCAGACACAGTCCCCACCACACATGAATGGAGCCCCATGAGTGGTGATTGGCCCTCAATAGTTTTGTATGACTGTATTTTTTATATCAGGTTGTTGTTCATTTGCTGCCTATTTTGACGTAATGTTGATAAAGTGACATGAGTATGTGGAAGATGGCAGTAAAAGAAGAAGAAGAAGAAAAAAAAACACCTTCTGATGCAATTTTTTCCCCCATCATCTCACAATATTTGACTTTGTAACAGTGGACGATGTTGATTCAACCTGATGGCATTTACTGACGCTCTCGCTCTGGAGTTATTGAAGCAAATATCTGTCAAGAGTCTCTCAGGTAGTGCCGGGCTTCCAGTGTCTCTTATCTGAGGATATGACGTTGAAGAGTCTTCTATTACCAAGTTAAATAATCCTGCTGTGTTTGCAAAAGCAGCAACTCAATCAGAAGCATTGACAGCAATTAGCCGTGAAGTAGTTTGAGTCTTCGTGTGTCAACGCCGGTGCAGAGTTTACTCTATTTATGAGAGCTGGTTTAAAGGGATTTTCGTTTCATATTTGTTTGTGTTTTCACTCTGGGATCCCTGAGATTTCCCTGCTGAACTTAAGGCTTTAAGATAGTGATCCAAGCGCTCCAGGCTTGGGGTTGACATTTATGTACACTGAACGGCATCATTAAAAACCAAAAGCAAACTAAAAAGTAGGGTGACACACACCAAGGAGCTGTCTTTTGGCAACTGTTCAAACATATCTGTCCTATTTTCATCATAATTATCATACTTAACTATATGGGGGGAAAAAAAGAGCCGAGCTGACTTCTCTCCCAGTGCTTCTGCACTAATGAGAGTAATGTTACCGCTATATATAGATGGGAACATGTTATGTGTGTAGTAACAAGTTAACATAGCAATGTACCTGAATCCCGCTTCTATAATAGAGCAGCAAATGCAGCGTTTGAGTATGTGGGTTGGTCTTGGGAAACTCGGCTTCCTCCCACAGTCCAAAGACGTACTCGGGAGGTTAATTGGTGGCTCTAAAAGGTGAGAATGTGAGTGTGGCTGGTTGTCTGTCTATATGTCAGTCCTGTGATTAGTCCAGGGTGTACCCCGAGCCTCGGGCACAATGGCAGATAGGATCAGCTCCAGCCCCCCCCCCCCCCGAGGACTCCAATGGGAAAGCAGTACAAGCGATGAATGGCTGAAGAGATCAAACTGCAACAGTGTAACGACATGTGATTGACGTCTTCTGTTGGAAATAGATTTAAAACCCCTGGTTGGACATTTAGATTGCGTGCTCTCATTGGATCAACGTGAATTTACACAAAGGCCATAGCAGATCTCTTGCATTGAAAGTGTGTTTTGTTTCGTGAGTTTCTTAGTTGCAACAGTATTTGTGCATAATTTAAGAAGTCAACTCGCAACTTTCTGGGGCAAATCTTGTATATTTTGAAAGTTGGGTGTCTTCTAAGGAACCTCCTTTGTGGAACAGAGTTATTTTTACAGGATATTTTGCATAATGGCTCTGCAACAATATACACAATTATCTTCAATCTATTCCACAGCTGTTTGCCTATTTGTTTTCCCCCCTCAGTGAAGGTCATATTCTCTGCCGCATTTTAGGAAATGAAAGTCTTCATAAAGTTTTTGCACATGGCTCTGTTGAGACCTAAAGGCATGCAATTTTGCAACCAATACAGAGCCATATCCTCCATTGCTCCTTTTTTCCCTGTGCTTCTCATGTCACTCTAAGTCATCTTCAGGAAAGTAACACTGTAGCCAAGAAGCCAAAGGAGTAAAACACTGCTGTGTGATGACATTTGGGAGACAGGGCAAGTTTGGCTCATCTGCAGTGAAAATCTCTGCCCAAATAATAGAAGATCCTCTTGCATCTGTGTGTGTTTGTCTCTTAGCCCAAGGAGCTAGCCCACCCACAGTCCTATGCTGCACACATTGTGTGTGCTTCAGCCTGAAATGTCTCACATGCTCTGCATCATGGATTCTTTTTTTTTTTGGAGGGGGGGGGCTATTCTGCCAGGACCCAGACTGGCCAAATTTAGTCATTCTCCTCCCCACTTCCCCTGTCAAAAGAAGACCCATCACAAACAGGCCTTCCAACCCAAACTTTAGGTTGCATGAAGTTTTTTTTTTTTCCAGCAACAAAGCAAAGTTAAAAAATTTTAAAAAAAAAAAGCGGAATAAAGATGTTTATGTACTAGCTAAAAAATGTTTTTGGATGCAATTTACTACATTTAGACTATGCAGAATGGGGGGGCTAATCTGACTGATGGACATGTAGGCTAAATGCCACGTCTGTGTGTGTAGCTAGGTTGACCGAAAATGAGTGTTCTAGCTTGGTTGTACAATGAACATCAGCAGTTCTTTCACCTGCATCACATTGTAAACTGTTGTGTCCTGAAATAACTAGCTCCACATATGCTATGAATGTCCCTTAAAAAATCCTAACAGTGTTCTAACAGTGTTTGGCTGCATATCAGATGCTTGTAATGACTGAATGACAGTGGGTCAGTGGCATTTAAAGCTCAATTTCTAGGGAACTGTCTCATCATACACACTTGTTGAATTGGGTTAGATTTATAGTCCAGTGTTGGGTTTCACCCATTCATTGCACCGCCACAAGAAACAGATGTGTTTATTGTAAGCCAGGCAGTATCTTCCTCCCACGTATGGTGACGGTGATCCTGTTCATTCAGGATCAAGTGATATAGAGAACATAGAGTCTTTCAATTGTATACGGAGTGATATGGAAGCAGCATGTTTAATGTCCTTTGCTTCATTGTGATTGAGACAATGATGGCAAACAGAAGGTTTGCCTTGGTGGTGTAATTGCGATTCTGTCTGTTCAATCACTCTGTCATATAGAGCAACAATGGAAGGGTTGACGTCGTCATAAAACTGAATTACAACTGATGTGGAAGCCCCGTGTTTTCTTTGTTCTTTCCGTCATTGTGATTAAGACAATGATGGCAGGAAACGGATATCGCAGTCCTTTTATGCGCCTCGCTGAAGAGACGAAAACTGAGCCTTTCTGCAAGTAGAACAAGGTTTTTCCTCATCATCAACAATCCCAAATATTAGAAACTTGGAGCTGAAAAATTCAACAGCTGTAGGTTAGCCTCAGGCGTATCTAGAGATGCTTTGTGTTGGAGGTCCATTTATATTTTCGGTCTCAGTCTAACCTGAAGGCTGTGAAAGAAAACCTCATTTTACATTTGGATGTGTCTTAATTCTGACTGATGGTGTCAGATTTTGCACCTTTGTACCAAAAACACACTCCCAGAGTTCTAGTTATTAGATATAGTACGTCATGTTCTTAGTGCTGAAGTGTCCCTTTCTGAAAAGATGATTATTTAACTAATATATTTAACCAAGGTACAGGTCTGTGTCCTAATGGGAAAGAACCATGTTTCATCTCCCCCAGTGGAACAATTGAGGGCCCCGGAGTGCTCCTCTGGTCAGACTAGTTGCTCCCCAAGTGCTCTTCAGGTCGGTCTTAGCGCTCTCCTAGTTAGCATGATTGTTCCCTGAGCAGGCCATAATTGCCATGGAACTTCCCAAGGGCACTTGTGATCAAGCCGAGTGCCCTTTTAATTAGCACCAGTTCGAGTTCATGTTGAAGGGAGGGAGACACCTCCCTGATTCTTAACATGAGAAGGCTTGAGTTAATCTTAAGTGTGCGGCCTCAACTGGCAGCTTTTGCAAAAAAAAACAAAAAAAACAGGTAACACAGAAACCGTTTCCTTGGAAACCTCCATGCATCATTTATGGAAAGAGGATTGAGGGGTAACCATTAGGTTAAAAAAAAAACTATTGTGAAGTTTGAAAAATCTCCCAGTCAAATGATTGCTTGGGTCTGCACAATTTCTTCCCAGATACATTTTGTTTGTGGCTTGATTTTTTTGTATATTTGGGATAAATCGAGGCAACAATTGGAGGTAAATGGAGTAAAAACCAACCAAACACATGCAGCCTCCGATTGGCTGTAAACAACCTGGAATGACATTTACATTCCTCCGCACTCCGAGAGCTGTAACAGGAAAGGAAAGCACGATAATGTAAAAGCAAACACACGTCAGGGTCTGTCGCTATTTACACACGCTAATGCTTAAACCTCCGGCTGACAGCCTCTTTCAACGCGTCATCGTACGCTGCAGGGTCACCTGCTTTTTTCTTTTGTTGTTGTTGTTGTTTGTTAGCACAGTGACCCGGCAGAGCGAAACTTCCTCCGCTTCCAAACCCTTTCCTTTTTTTTCCACAAACGTGTACAGGGCTGCGGTTGCGCAACGAGGGGAATGCTAATACCTTGTGTTGACTCAGGTCCAGGCTTGATCGCTATGCGGTGGCAGTGGAACCTGTCCTTGCGGTGTTGTGCAATGACTGAGTATTATCCGAGTCGTTTGCAGTTGCAAAGAGCCGAAGCTTCTTGACAGTTCAAGAGGTGACAGCCGGAATCATAAATTCAGAGCTGCAGGGACAACTGTAACCACATTTTCTGGTAATTAAAGGTGGTTTTATGTGCTTATTAATCAGTTTCATATTCACGGTCAGGATCATCTTCCAGTCTTGTGACTGGAAACAAGCTGCAACCTGCTTTTCTTTTCACCTCCACTGAAACTGTTTTTACAACCTCTCCTTGTGGTTAGCAATGATTTATTGTCGTAATGAGATACTTTGCTGCCTACTGCGGTTGTTAGTTGGGGTTCCCGCCCAAAGAAAGAAAAAATATATTTCAAAGACGTAATAAAAGCAGCTCTGCAAGCCAATGAACTTTAACTGCGTTATGCACGGCGGGAATGATTTGGCCCTCTTTGTTCTGTTCTTTTATCACAGTCCTCCTGTATTGCATCCTCTTGTGCTGAGCATTGCAAAGCGAGGCTTTCATGGTGTAATTGCAACCGCTCCGTCGAATATTACCCGTTTCAGGAATGCTCAGGAGCGGCGAGGAAAGAGTTGTAATGCATTCGTCGTGGCGGGGGCTTTTGTTGTTTTCGGCGGTGGGTGTACACAGCTTATTGGGATTGAAAGGGCAAAGGTGACAGCAAGGCAGCCAGATGCTGAAGGCACCATGGGGGGGGAGCATGGCAGGTGTCGGACTTGATCCTTTTCCCCTTAAGGCGACACACTCAGGTGTATGACAGAGTGTATGAAACAGGTGCAAAGATCCGACAGGAAAGGACGGAAAAACACAAGTGCAGCACATTTCAGAGAAGGCGTAGAAAGCCATAGCGTTCATGTGGCTCCAGCCAAAGCGAGGTGATACACCTCAAGGGGCTTATCCCAATATATAATACATTTCAGAATAAAAGCGACTTTATTTTTGCCTGTCCTGAAGTGCTCTCTGACACCATTTCCCTTGCTAGTGGGCTAATAATTGAGCAGATATATGTTGTGTCATGCACAGGGATACATCACAGGTCGAGGGGAAATTGAGGTCTGCCAAATGTTGCAGGACGTTTATTCAAACAGTATCCAATCATCTCTTGGACACCCTAATGTCCTTGTCATTTTCCATTAAAGGCGCGGTGTCTCCCGAGGCGAGACTTGATGTCAAAATAACGACAGAGAAGTAGTGGACGAAGCAACAGGGTTCGCTTTTTCGACACTGCAATGGGAATATTTTCATTTTACAAGAACACTATGTGACGTTCTATGGAATGAAAATGTCGACAAAAGAGTGGAGAAGAACAGAGTGATGAGGAGAACGCGTTTAATTAACCGCCTGGTCACACTCATACAGTCACAGGATATAAACGTTACCCCCCCCTCCCCCATTGGCTTGAGGTGACTTCTCCAGGTGGGCAACCCCAGTCCAAAAATTCTGGACACGCCCCTGTTTCTACTCGCGCTACGAAACAGAATCTGTGGATTTATGACAAAGACGTTGACGCTTATTCAGAGTTGTTGAAATGGAGAATGATGGTGTGACCTTTAAAAGGGAGACCGTATCCAATCATCTTTTGGACACTCTGTTGCCTTTGTCATTAAGAGCAAGCTTGTCATCCAACTTTATAATGATCGATTTTTGTCGCGATATTGTCGATGATTCCTCTTTCAACGTCTTCTGCTCGCAAATCAAATCTATTAGCAGGACCAATTGGTCGAGTGTCTGAATATGAAACAGCAGCAGGGTGCATGTTATCTCCGATATTCAGACTGATGATGTATTTGAAGTCCTTAAAATCCCTTTAACCTTCATGCAATGAGAATCCAATTAATCCTGACCTCTGATCGATGGCAGCAAACCTTTTGGAAACCACTGGATCGCTCTTCAAGCATTTAAAACAACAACAACCCTCAACACAAAAAGGGACCCATAAAGCAGGCCGTCCTTGAGTCCAAGTCAACTAATACTGGCCATGCATTACTCACACTGACTGAACCCCTTTGATCTATTATTGAGCCGAACTCTTACTAGCACTCCAATCCCATTTGTCATACAGTGCCCTTCCCTTCAGTGTGTTTTACCTGTGCAGCATGACTCATAATGCTCCGTGAACACTCCTGATAACGTCGCCCTTCTGAGTCCTGTGAACACCTGTTTGCTCTCCAGAGGTCATTTGACACCGCGCTACTCATCCTCATGTGAGACCCCGTTTCCCGTACCACACCTCGGTCACAAGCTGCAACAAAAGATGACAATGCCGTGGCAATTTCCTGCGTATTGTTCACCTGGGACGACTTTTAATTAAAAAAAAAAAAAAAAAAAAACCCCGACGCTGCTTTTGTGTTCCTAACAAAGCAACCGGTGGTATTGTGATCAACCGCTTTTGTCTTTCGGTGCCATTCGCCTGCCGTTTTATTGACTCACCTATGAGCCACTTCCAGGTAAACGCAGCAAATGATGAACACAGCCCGACCTGTGAGCGCCGGCTGACGTAAATCGTGCTGAAAGGGGACAGCTTGTGTCGCTGATGAAGTGGCTTTGAGAGGGCCCAGAAGGGCCTCGGGGTGGCGAGACCTCTGCCACATGCTCCCTCGGTCTATTGCTCTCTGATTCCTGTTTTATTTTGCTCGGGGTGCCTGTCACTCTGCATGTCTGCCCCCCCAATTTGCTCTCTGTCTATCTGGCATGTCCTCCATTTCACTCTCTCAGAGCAACATGCAATCTGTTTGGGTCCAGTCATCCCAGCAATCAGCAGAGCTACATTGTAATTTAAAACACCTCCATACAGAATAACCTATTCTTTTCCATATTGGTAAGTCCCATTTTATAGGCCTCAAACAACATGTTTAGTCAGGATGTCCATGCTTACTTCCATTTTATATTAACATCTAAGATGTCAAACTGTGGGAATGAGAGAACATGTTTGTCAGATGTATTTAGAAAATAGATGCACACTTTACATTCCCTTATTACATTTTAACAAACCAGTGCAGTGATGTGGGGAAGGAGAGAATTTAATTGTTGGGTTTGGTGGCCCCCTGCTGGACATTCGACGTAACAACATTTAGTCGCTCGCTGTTTGCCCAACTTGCAGCAGTAATGCTGACTCTCTCCCAGACATATATAGAGTTTAAATATGAAGGATTTATTTCACAAACAAGGGAATCTTTAAACAACGAAGTAACACATTAATTCAGTCGATCTTTATTGGCATGGGAAACATAGGTTCACAATGGCAAAACAAAACTCCACAACAAACCAAAAAAAAATGTATAAATGAAATATTAAAGTAACAGAGCTGTGAAGATTTCAAGTTTTATAAGTCAAAAATGTAACTTAGCTCTTAAAGTATATTTATATATATATATATATATATATATATATATATATATATATATAGATGACACCTCACCATTGAAAGACATCTTTGACATCAATCAATTGTTTTAACTCCTCTACAATAAAGTAAAGTGCTTTTCACTAGTGCTATTGTTAGATTAGAGAACTTCAAGTGGAGTCTGGTTGCACAGGCCTTAAACGTCCCTTCTTGAGTATGATTGGGCGGTGAGGAAAATGTAAAAGCAAAAACCAGCTGACGCAGAGGGTTTTTTTTTGCAATGATCACACTGAGGGTTAAGTCACATAACTGTATTGGCTTTGTATGGAAAACACAATTCGTGGTCCCATTAAGAGTAATATGGACCATAAAGCAGGGTATGATTTTGGTTGTGACTATAGAATATGGCTCAAATGCAGGCAAAAAAAACCCTGCTGTTTGTAAAAACTGCACACAGATTGGGGAAAAATATAAGTAGCTTAATTCAGACATAGTGTTTTTGCACTGTGCAGACACACACAGTGTGGTAGCTTATCAGATCACTGGACAAAAGCAGCCGGAAATGTCATGCACATGCACACACAGCATCTCAGAGCCTCAGCTGCAGGTCGCACTCTGTCGGCAATTACTTGCATCCCCAGACTGTGACCAGGAACTGTTACCTTTGGGGTTGCCGTACAAATACCCACACTCAACGCTCCACTGACCGGCTGATTGTGGGTTTCTGCCTCTGGTCCTTTCCTACACAGTGACAATCCTCCTAAATGCACCCTGATGGCTGCGTGATCACTGGGCCCTGCCCGACCAAACTCATAAAGACATGTGCAAACACACAGGTGGACTGTTGCAAAGCTTTTAGTGCCCCAGATATACATGAAGGAGGTTATGATGCATGCAGGCACCCATAGATCATTAAATACATACATGTACAATAGACACAGGAAGCTGTATGAGCCTTGAAGACAATCAGAGTGGAAGCAAATAGTGAACAATATCCTTGTTTGCTATACTATACCACAGAACTCTGGTCTTTAGAAGAGCTATGTGCGTTTCCACCGGGGTAGAAGTTTACCCCTAAAAAAAAGACTCTGCTAGTGGTTATGTACTTTCTACAATAGGGCATGCAGCCCCTGCGGAGCTGAATGGCTGTGATTGGTCAGTCACAGCAGGGTGTCAGATCACCCAGTGTGTTTGAAAGACTGCGGCTGAAAAGTGATTTGCACGCTACCTTTATTGGAATCAAAGTGTGACATTTATAAAAATGTACAAAACACATTATTGTAGACTTCAAGAACAATGGAACTACACAAATAGAAAAGCCAACACCTTTATAGTGTTTTAATCTCTTTGACTTGTGTCGTTTTATTTTAAGTTATTCACGGAGATAAAACAACTTGGTTTGACGGCTATAGAAGTGGGTTAGGGCATGGTGCTTTAAAAGCATGAGCTATGTTCTCCAACAATTAAAGGTCACTCGCCAAACAGATTGAGTGCTTGGTAGGCATTAGAGGAGATCTTTACAGACGGCCAGGTAGAGCAAATTGTTTGTATACATTTTTCTACAGTTGGTATAAAGGTATCACAGTAAAAAAAAAAAACACCTTCCAAGAAGTCTACAGAAGCACCTAGATGTCTTTTTCCACCCCAAACTAACCATGTTTATTTCAGGAGACATAAGAGTGCCCTTTGCACATGGCAGCACAATGAACAGAGCAAGCACCCGTCAATACTCAGCATGCTGCAGTATCACGTTTGTCCACCGGATGTCACCATCAAACTCAACTATATAGATGCAATATTGTTAGATTTTAAATTTGAGCAAAAGATTGTCACCATAGCAACACAAGTTGGTATAGGTTACATATTAAACGTTAAAAAGGAGTGTTAATGAAACACTGCACTATGTGTAAATGTTTTGATTGTTTCTGTCCTGTTTGCACTTGTTTTGTGTTTGTAGGGGATCAAAGCAGAACTTTCTGTTGTGCATTTCACAAAACCATGATGAATTGAATGAGTTTTGAATCAAATAGTGAAATAAGAGGGCTGACTTTGTGTTTGATGCTTCATTCAAGCAGCGATCAGGATGCAACGAGCTGTGGTGCTGGCAGGTTGTTGGGGGTTTTTTTAAGTTGCCGTTTTGGCCGAAGTAGTGTCAGATCAGCTGCATGTGCGTCGTCAAAGGTGCTTGAAGTAAGTAGCCTACAGAGTAAATGCTGAGATATCTGTTACGTGAGAGGTGTCTAAAATCTTAACTGGACGTTCATGTAGAATATTTCATTTTGAAGCTACATGCTGTAATAATTGCTCAGATGTCCATCCGGCAATCACAACTGTCCGAGGTATTGTGAGCATAAACAGGGTTGATGATCATCTCGACCATAAACTGTAAGAATAATCTGCACTGACAAAGATATGCATGGTCAGAGCGCCCTCTGGTGGAGAGAGAAACAAACTGCATTCACTGAGTTTGTAACCATCTCTGCAGGACTGTTGTTTGCACAGAGGTAACGCCTGACTGTTTTACACACACAGAGCATCACAAAAGATGTCTATGGCGGAATTTTTAGAAGGACTGTGTTTTGTCTAAATGTTCCTCATTAGCTTTACTTGTGTTTATTGCAGAATAATTCTCATTTCTTGCTGCTGTGCTCTTTGTGTGTTCAGGTTCTGCATAAGAAGTGCCTCCTGTTGATGGGCCAGGATGACAGGAAAGACCCTGGCCAGCGTCATGATGCCCTTTGACCCTGTTGCTCAAGAATCGTGCAGCCCCACACAATAACAAATAAGGCTGTATAAAGGGAACTATTCTCTCATTTAGAAGTCTGATATATGTTGGGGTTAAAGACAGGGTAAGTAATTTCCTCCAGATTCACTTTTTGGTTGATATAGTCTTTATGTCCAGGCATTAGTAAAGATCTTATCTGAAAAAGAAACAATCAAGCCTCTCTACCCCATGTATGCAGAAGCTGCTACTTTTGTCACCTGACAAATCCTCTGAAGATCACTTGTCCTGTAGTTTAAACTGCCAATCTTAAAATAAAATAGTGAAGAAACATTAAGGATGAATGAAATGTTCTTATGCACTAGATTTACTTTTGCATTTCCTATGTGCAGGCTCTGGAGTTTATGATGGGCCACCATGACGCTGTAAGTAGTGATGGGTGTTTGAGAAACTAACTAGTTGATTGGAAGTTTTTGTTTTTTTTAATCAGCAAACTAGTTAAGACGTCAGTTTCAACTGTTCAGTCTGAAGTGTGCTGCTTTGGAAAATGTCTCTGATCTACCATGGGCTCATTGAAAAGTTTTCATTCAACTGTGCAGTAATTTCTTAAAGTCCTCAACCAGTGTGTTCAAAGCTTTCCTTGATGGAAACTTAAAACCTCCATTTTATTACAAGGAAGTCAACATGCCCTTTACAGAAATTAATGTTAGACAGTAATCTGACTTCTGTTATACATCTTTAGTGATAGCTAATACCCTTGAACCAAAGTGTCACACAGTAAGAAATCATGACAAGAGTTTTGATTTGTTTTATTGATGTTTGTGCTTTGAACACTTTCAGAAAATGGCTTTGCAGTAGGATGAAAGCTTCTGAAATCAGCACACAGACCTGTAAAAGAAAGAAGCACAGTGTTGTTAGAGCTAACACCTCCACAGTGTAAGTATAAAAAAAATGTTTCTGTCCAACAGCAAATGGTAGCATTAGCTTAAACAGGAGCCAAGAAATTGACTAAGTAGTTTGAAAAGTACTCACGGTTGTGGGGTGAAACGGGCAGCATAACTGGCCGGGGCCGGCTTACGTGTGCTCGGCTAAGTGGCGCAGGACAAGTGGCCTTTCCCCTGCTTTTGCCCTGCCGCGTGCCGCTGCCGCGCCAAGACACGACTGACTCTTTGTACTCTGCTCCCGCAGGTGTTCAGCTCGGACTCTGGGCAGGTGAACTCCATCGTCCCCGATTGCTCCTCAGCCAAGAAGCCAATCACAGAAGAAGTCCCGATTGATGCACGCCCCCCACACACCATCCGACTTCACGCAGCTGACCGACATCATCCTAATTGTGTCAACGCATGCGCGTTAGCGATCGCGCTGTAGAGGCTCCGTGATTGGCTGCTTGGACGAGGAGCAATCAGGACGATGGAGTTCACCTGCGCCGAGTCCGAGCTGAACACCTGCGGGAGCAGAGTACAAAGAGTCAGTCGTGTCTTGGCGCGGCAGCGGCACGCGGCAGGGCAAAAGCAGGGGAAAGGCCACTTGTCCTGCGCCACTTAGCCGAGCACACGTAAGCCGGCCAGTTATGCTGCCCGATTCACCCCAGAACCGTGAGTACTTTTCAAACTACTTAGTCAATTTCTTGGCTCCTGTTTAAGCTAATGCTACCATTTGCTGTTGGACAGAAACATTAAGTAAGTATATATTTTTTTATACTTACACTGTGCTTCTTTCTTTTACAGGTCTGTGTGCTGATTTGAGAAGCTTTCATCCTACTGCAAAGCCATTTTCTGAAAGTGTTCAAAGCACAAACATCAATAAAACAAATCAAAACTCTTGTCATGATTTCTTACTGTGTGACACTTTCATTCAAGGGCACTAGCTATCACTTAAGATGTATGTCAGATTTCTGTAAAGGGCCTTGGCATGTTGACTTCCTTGTAATAAAATGACAGCTCATTTATCAGTTGAGGACTTTAAGAAATTACTGCACAGTTGAATGAAAACTTTTCAATCAGCCCATGTTAGATCAGAGAAATTTTCCAAAGCAACACACTGACCTGTAAAAGAAAGAAGCAGTGGTTAGCGTGAGCACACTTCAGACTGAACATTTGAAACAAAGGTTTAATGCTTTTAGGGAGGCAGAAATAAAACCTGTTCTATACTGATTAAACAGTCAACATAAACTTACTGTACCTTTCTTTGTCTAGACATCACACCATGAAGGCTGTCTGATCAATGAAGAGTGAAACATCCACCGTGGCTGTTACTTTCATCTCTGCTGAAGAACAAAATGATACCTTTATTTACATTTTAACCTTTTTAAAATAAATCTACATGTTGACCTACAGGCATCAATGAGTAGAGTCAGAGAGCATGTTTACATCTTTCATGTCACCATGACTTTATTCTAATTAACACTTCCAATCAAAGACAATCTAACAGAGAAATCAGCTCAACTTCAACACAGTCAGCATTAAAGTTACATTCCCTGGTCTCATAAATCCACTACATCCTGTAATTGTAACATGGCTGTTTCAAAAGGCGCCTTTAAATCAAATTGACCTCACTTAATCTGACTGATTCAGTGAACCTATGTTTGTTCTCTCATCCTACCATTAAACACTCATGTATATAAACACCCTGTGCTTTTAGAAGGAAAGAGGACTCTGCCAAGGGACAAAAGGCAGGGAAATGATTTTATTACTGAGCACAAGCTTGATTTGATGTTTTTATCTGACACTTGGTTAGATCAAAATAACAGTGCAGCTGACCAAGAACATGGACCACATCAGTCCGGTTCTGAGGTCTTCACACTGTCTGTCAGAGAACAGGTTTTATGGTTCAGGGCCAGAATACATGAGTGACCTCCTCATTAACTGCTGTCAGAACCAAACATGGGGAAGCACTCTGCACTGTAACTTTTAATATTCTTAGTTCATTTACATTTACTTGAACATGTTTTAATTTGGATGATACTTCTGATGTCTTGTGTGAAACACTTTAAATTGCCTTGCTGTTAATGTGCGACATAAATAAACTTGCTTTGCCTTTAAACTTTACTTGAATCTGTGTGTATATATGATCAGCTCATTCACATAGATTTAACAAAGGGGGGGGGAGCATGCTTTTCATCTAACTAATTAATCATTGTTTTTTTCTCATTAAAGACAACACATTTACTATGAAACGCATCATAAACAATCCCCGGATTTCATGACTCGTGGTTAAATGGCGCCCTCTAGTGGTCACTGTTAATCTCATCTTAAAACGCCAAGCTGCTTTAAAAACTGGGCTCAAGTCCACAACTACACAAACTCTTCACAGTCTGTATCATGTTCATAAAATGTTCTTATCTTAAAGCTTCAGCGGAGACTCCATCATCACTTCAACGATCCTTCTTCTCAACGCGTCGTCCAGTCAGGCCGCAGATCTGCAACACAACAAACAGTCTGAACACCTTTCGTCTATCAAACGCTACAAAAACGTGTTTACAGCTAAATGTTTACCAGGATAAATCAAAGACAAACTGATGCACTCACCTCAACAATCCTCCACAGTCCGCTCAGAGTCCACACACCTGCAGATTCCTGTGCACACACCTGTATCACATCACAATCACACACACGACAGTCTCCAAACACGCACACTTCTTCGTTCTGTCACGCTCGTGTGTTTAACACTTTCACTCAACAACACCGTGTTCGCTTCTTCTTCTCACATCGTTCAAACTCAAAGTGCAAACTGTTTACCGTTAGTCTCCGCACACGTGTTAGGAAACATTAACATGGCTGTTTTCACGCGTCGCCCCCCCTTGTTTTTCAGAAAACGCACAAATTGGTGCATAAAAACATATCAGAATGCAGAAAAATGAATGTTAGGTGTCCAACCTCTTCTGGGGGAGATCCCAAGATCCTCCACTTAACTTGTTTGGGAAAAATATTCAGCTGCCCCCCTGAATGTCACCGGGTGCATATAAGGTCAAACCATCCTTCCACAGTTCTCATGTGCAGCTTGGCTGGAGGTACACACCAGGATCCTGTCGCTGTCTATGATGGTGTTGAGGCGATTGTCAGCACGAGTCGTTTCCAGAGTACCTGGGGTCCACGTTGGCCGTGGCGTCGCCGATGATGAGGATGCGGTTCTTCCTCAGGACGGCTCTGGCCCATGCTGAAGTTGGAGCCAGACTTCAGCTGCGCCTGCAGGAGGACAGAGACATATTCGCTGATTTTCTGTTTGTCTTTTTAATCCCTACAGATGAACGAGCGTGTATTGGTGTCACTGACCTCCTGCAGAGCGTTCCACACTTCTTCATCTGTACGGTAGTTAAAAAGGGTCATGGAGCCCGTGAACAGCACAGGGTCCTGCAACATGAAGAGGAAGATACAGTCACTGAAGCCAACAAAACAATCCATCAGTCAAACACAGCTCAGAGCTAACAACCATAAGAGCTTTCAATCTTCCAAGTCAGCCATTTCAAGCAAATGTTATGCCATTCACGATCTAAGTCAAGGGATCTTAACACTGATGTAAAGGTTAAACAGACACCAATCAACTTACAACATAACTAGACAAGTGAAGCCAACAGATTGAGGCTGCGACACAAATACAAGCTTTACAGATTTACTGACTTTTCTAAAATCAAACTTCCAGTCTAATGATCACTCCAAGCAAGACAATCACAGCCTCTCACACTGACTGACACCCGAGACAACTGACATAAATAAAACAACAGCTGGCTCTCACATGAAGAAGGTAACGTTACTGACTATGAGACTGACTGTGACTCGGCCATGCTCTTCACTTTCTGCAGCACAAACCAGCGGCTGTCAGACGATTTCTCAAAACATTCAATTTCACTAAGTTTATTTAATAAACTGTGTTTGTAAAAGCCCTGATAAAGGCCCATTTGAGTCCAGAATATCAGCTGTACACTGACAAGTGAGGAAGCGCAGTTGCTCCCCCTGCTGGTGTCTCCTGATAACTACATCAACATGTTAGAATAACGTTCACTTAAACCACTTTTTTTTTTTTTTTTTTTTAAACGACAACTCAACACTAAACGACTGTAAATATGACAACAGATTATAATATCGACAGTCATTTCTAACCATCACATGTTTATCTAACGGAGTGTTTCTTTTCAAGCCAGCGCAGTCAACACTGTGATGAGTGGAAATAAAATATCACCTCTGGATATACTTGTTGTGTCACTTTTTTAGTTGTTATTAAACACCATCAATTCTATTTATCAACGTGACGGCTCTCATTGGCTGGTTAAAGGGCTTCATTTAAGTGCTGGCTCTCAGTTAATTGGCTCATTCTGACATGTAGACAAACTTATTTATAAGCATTATTTATATTGAACGCAGTCCGTGTTTCTGTGTGTTTGAGTCAACGTGTGGACATTTCATTACTCACGGTGTTTCTCTCGGTTGTCATCCCCAAGTTTCCGGTCCGTCGTGTTTTCTTTTTACAGCAGTTTCAGCAGTCTGCTTCCGCTCTCATTGTTGATCTTACAACATGAAACGCAACACAAGCGTTTAAAGTCCTGTATTAGCCTGTGTACTTTCTGTTGCATTTGCGTCGATGGCTGGTCTTAAGACACCCGTGCACTCCGACCATGCTATCGGCCTACAATCAACTCCTGGTACACCTGAGGAGCTCACCTGTGCGTCGTCAGCGCTACCGGAAGTGACGCGCTGTTGCGTCCACAGGGCTGAAAACAACATAGACCAACATAATTAATAAATAATTGGAAAATAATACATACACATACGCTACAAATGGAAACAAATAATTGCGTTAAAATGTTTGCTCCTTGTATGTAGGATACTTATTAGAAATAAACGATGATTATGTCGGAAAACAAGGAAATTACGTTAAATAATAATTCCTTTCTGGACTCTAACATACAAATGTATCCTCGCAAAATATATAGCTTTTGTAAGGAAATTTCAGGTTTCGATTTGGCGCCATCTCGTGGACAAAGCATAATATGCATATACCATGATCTACAGTTTAATCTATGGGACAAAGAGGTACATACTTACCTACGAACATACTATGTATACTTGGCCTTTTAACGTGTATTTTGTATGATTTCATGTGGAATGAACATATGAGTACCTTCAAAGCTGCAAATCTGATCGCTTCAATTGAATACCTTGATAAAACTGATTTTTTTTTTCATTGACATCATTTCATAGGATCTCATGTTACTTAAAAAAATAAAATAAAAAGATAAAATTATTTGTGTCAATTTCTTCTGTCTTTATTTTTATTAAAGAATTTCATCCATATCAGACGCTTAGTGAAATGACCACATACACCAGTAATGTTTAACATAATTTATATTTATTTTCTTTTGAACAAAATGTTAATAAATGTATTTGTTTTACGTCCAAAAAAGATCATGACTCCTGGGACGCAGTTTATAAATAATTTCATCCAAGTCTTTTGTAGAAAAAAAATCAAGTAAATTAGCAAACTAAAGCATCTCTAGTATGACAATATGACAACTTTATCATAATTTTTTCTCTATATTTGAACCCTTTTCTCAATTCAAGCTTCATTTTTTTGTATATTTTTCTCAAGACCTCTTCATCTCATCTTTTAAACATCCAACTTAGTCCTACTCATCAACTCACACCACTGCTTTAGACAACAGAAAATGCGGCAAAAATCTCAAAAAACAGACAAAAAACCAAGGAGGCGAACAGAAAACACAGTGAGATTCCAACAGTGGGGGATAGGCACGGGAAGAAAGGGAAGGGGAAGGTGTGGGTGGTGGACGGCCATTTTTGGATTCCACATCCTAAGGACATATTTACAAAAGAAAGGACGAGGGGGGGATTGGTGGTGGTGCTGACGATGGTCGTGGAGGGAAGGCAGGGAGTTAGTTTGTGGTGGGGTTTCTTCTGCATAGATCCACAGGACTCAAATCGTGAACAGCTAGAGATCCAAAGGGGACGGAGCACAAAGAGTGAGCCTGTTACATCCGCTGCTGTCTTCAAGGGAATGTAGTTTTCGTCATCACAGTTTGCCAAGGAAAAGAAAGTAACGAAACGACACGTCACACGAGAATATCGAGCAAAAAAAGGGATCAGGGTGTAAACTGGGTGGAGAGATTGTGGGCTTGTATGTGACAACCCACTCCTATGATGATTGTGTGAAGAGCGAACCGACGGCCTTTAGATGATGTGGAGCGAGGTGAGGGTAGGGGGAGGTGGGAGTGCACGTTTTCACAGCTAAGAACAATTTGGAGTTAAAACCCCAATCTGTCTCAAACTGATTATTTACCCAGATTTGAAACAAAAAAAGTTGCTGCAATAACATCTATCTATATCAACTGTTGCTCGTGGTATCTCTCTTTTGTGTCCAATCTCTGTGTCATCCTAATCCCACGTGTGAACGTTCCTCATCTGAATGTGGTCACACCTACACGTTCCTCGTCACTTAAATGGCAGCAGCTATGCAGGGGGTAAAAACAGAAGAAAAAAAAAATCTGATGGATCAGCCCTTGGAAACTCCTCACACTCCTCATATGCTGATGCTAACACAGCCCTTTGCTAGCCTGTGAAAGATAGCAGTTGATCAGCTCGTCTAAGGGTATTTAAGAGTCGACAGATTGATTGATTGATTGGTCTGCTGGTCACTCGCTCCACTTCCAGGTAGCAGAAAGAGCCAGTGAAGATGCCACAAAGTAGGACACTAATGCTGGCTGCTTTTTCTATATTGCTCCATTGCCAGAATCCGCCTCACTGGGTGTACACAGCAGAGAGGCACTCAAAGATCTGGGACCTCATTTATCAAACCAAGTGTTCCCACAAGTAGGAGATCTTGATTAAAAAAAAAGAAGATAAAGTAGCCATCAATCAGCCCGTGCAGCTGCTAGCTAGGTCATATATGGTCCACCACATTGAGCTCAAAGTCCTATAGTCGCCTTCATTCAGAGCAAAAGTAGAAAAGCAGGAAGATCACGTTGGATAAAAGTCGGCATAGATCTTTGCATTTTGCTCTGTTAGGATGGGAAGCCTTAATATGCTCGACATAGCTGATAAATAATTGCTCTTCTCTTGAGGAGCAACACGATCAGACGAGTGGTGGAAATCAAGTTCAACGACAACATCTTAGGTTCAGACAACAGCTGAGGTTAGCGTTCGGCCACTTGCTAGGTAATATTTGAGTTAGCTAGGAAGTGACTGAGAGCTTATACTATAGTGTTGTTGTGTTACACAATTTGATGAGAAAGACATCAAATCTTAGCTCATGTCCTTGCGAGTAATTACCTCCAAACCGATGTAGAGTTAGCTAGAAAGATAACCTGTCTAATGAGGACAGGTCAACACTAAGAGTGTTGTTGACGTCTAATAGAATTATTTAACGACCCCTAAGGGGTGTGTGGGCAAACGCCGACCAAAGCTAGCTCCATTTAGCGATATTTGCTAAGTCACTTGTGAGCGAACCAGATTTCTACAATTTTGCCCTAATCCGTCTCAGAACTAACTCACGGCCCCCTGGAAGTTTCATTTAGCTCTTACAGTATGCTAACATCGTTCATCATAAGAGTTGGTTTGCATGGGGTCTTCATTTTCTGAGATTCTCAAGCCTGTTCAAATCCAATTCTGTGCGTAGAAACAAGTCTACACATGGTTGATAAATGAGGTCCTTGGTGTTTTGGCATCATGCAGCTGTTCTCTAGTATCCCCGGGTTGTCCCTGCAGTCTCATGTACAACGTCTCTAAATACTGCGGCGTTCAGACGAGGCACCGGGCAGCCTATCTGCGACACCGACACTACCGTATGAGGTAAACTGAACACTTCAGAACCTAGAGAACACCACTTCCTGTTTAGGAGCCCATCAGCTCCTGTGACCCCTCGTAATCGTTCGCTGAACCTTCACTACGTCAGCCACTTCGTCACTCCCAACTTGCTCAATGGCCCAACAAGTTGGAAGAGAAAGTGAGCCGGTGTCAGAGCACTTAAGGTCCTAAAATGTGTAGGCGTGTACCGCCAAAAAAGGGGTTGAAAATAAGTTCTAGTGGGAGAGAATACAAGCAGTACATCAGAATATTGAAGAACATACATTTTGTTTTCAGAGAAACAAGACCCATATGAATGATGATGGATCAGATGGTCCTGGCAGGCCCTCAAGCAACACATACAAGGTTGTAAGAAGACGCCTTCAAAGGCTATGAAGAGCAGGAAGTGGAACACAGTTGATATGTCAAAACATTCTGGCACCTGAAATAAATGCAGCAAAAATCTAAAGGTAATGATGAGCGAGAGTGTACACTTCATCAATGTCCATATGTTTCCCCTCTGCCATCCATACACACTTTGAAAACGTTAGGAAGGGGAAGGAAAGGAAGGAAGGAAAGGCGGGAGTAAGAGGAAGAAGAGGAGGGACAATACGCTGAAAAAACATTTGGATGGAATAGAAACAATGAGCAGGTTTCAAGTGGCAAGAGGTCAGTTCTTTAGGGGGGTGGTTTTCAAACATCTCCGTTTGGTTGATGTCCAATCCCAGCGCCTTTAGCTCCAATTAAAACCTTCCCACTTCCTGTGGTTGTTGGTTCATCTGCGTAAGATTGTAGAGGCATATTCTGCATGTCTCGCCAGATGTGTCCCTGGCAGCCATGCCATTGTAAAAGCCATAATCCTCTGGACGACATCGCTCTTTACAAGCACCAAATTCATCCCCAAGGTTCACTCCTCATTCGAAGCGCTCTCCTCGGGTGAGAAAATGGCAGCCACGCCCACCAACGTGGAATTATGGGAGGCTGAAATGATGATGACAGTGTGTAGGAGGACAAGGGCCAGCAGGCAGATCTTCAGTCGCCCGCTGCACAGTCTCGAGGTGGCAGCTGAGGTGACTGAGGCCCCCTCGGGCTGGCAGGAAGATGCAGTCCTTTTTAGTGTCTCGCCTGAAGGGTTGTCCATTTTGGAGTCCCATCGGACGTCGCAGCACTCCGCTTCACTGTCTGATAGATATTCTCCCAAGAGCCCTGAAAAAAGGACGACAAAGGGAAAATATTCAGTCTTTTTCCCGGAATACAAATCTATTATTAAGAGCCTGACCAATGTATTAGTAGGAGGCCAATGTGGACCTTTGAGATAAACTGATAAAAGTCAAAACATGTACATTATCAGCCGTCATATTTACAACCAGTTAATAATTATTATGATGGTTGTTAAAGGGGACATATTGTGAGAAATCCAGTGTCTGTGAACATTTATTTCGGTAACCTGAGTGTCTATCAACCCACAACATGTGAAATGAATTTATCCAGTTATTTGTTTCTGCTTAAGTCTTACAACACAGGGGGAAAAAAAAGGCTCTGTTTCACATCCGGTATGTGGCTGCAGGAGCTGGGGATCGAACCCCCTGATCTCCCGGTTGAGAGGGCGACCGACTTGACCAACTGGACACGGCAACGTCTCAATCTGACAGGCTACATTATAGATCGTCACGTTAACAGATGTGCTCAAATAAAAATATACATAAAATAAATGTTTCTCTGGGTGCATAAACTTCCAATGTGAAATGAATAAACGGTGAACGGGAATATAACAAGCACTAAACACGAGAGTGGCTGAACTATCCGTAATCGTGAGTGTCTGCTTTAAGAATCTGTTCTGTGTGTGGACTGTGCCAAAGTTCAACGTTATGGTTAGTGGAAAGCGTGTGACGTCAATACAGCTTTCAGGCTGATCTCTGCCGCACAGACTCTGGCCCCAAAAGAGCAATATGTCAGCGCCTGTCACGTCTCACGTCAGAGGTCCTTCAGGTAAAGGACGTTCAGCTTTATTCGGAAAAAAAAAAAAAAAAAAACATTCAAAGATCCAGTCCTAACGTGCACTGTGAAATCCAAGGGAAAGCAAAATACGTTAAAAAAAAAAGAAGAAAAAAAAGTGGAGCGTGATGGTTTCAAACATTACTGAGATTGGTTTTCAAAAAAAATCATAAAAAGTTGTCAGCAACAGAGACGACGATTGAGACATTTAAAAAAAAAAAAGCATTTGGGATTCAGTCTGCTCCAGCTGTGTTTGAAACTGCATCTATTCAGAACAGCAGTCTAATTTGATTGCAACACTTTGCTTGTACAGTGAAAGGTGATCTCATGCGCATTTAGAGAATCCTTCAGCTTCAGCTGTACAGGGATCAAGACCACTTGACCATGGTTCGGAGCTCTAATCACGACGCGGAGGACCAGACACAGTGACCCCCGAGCTGAACTCAAATTCAAGTCCAAGACCACGCAGAAGGTGACGCACGGCTGCGTCATATGATGACTCTGGAAATTGAAACTTGGACGGGTGCAAAAGGAGCTGCCTTGCACTCATCTGCACAGTGGACGCTAGACTGCGAAGGTTGTGAAGGGAAAATCCGACCCTGCTTCTTCAAGGGAAGAGTTCTCATCAGGCAAGAGTAGAGCAAGGGAGTCGTGGAAGAACAAAGAGAGCGGTGAGTTAAAAAAAAAAAAAAAAAAGTACAACGGCCACGACTGTGATCCAAAACGACCCCGAAGTGAGGCAAAGCACTTATCCAAATGGCGAGGGAAGCCCAGACGCTGGCTTAAGAAAATATCCTTCAGAGTTCAAACACCTCGCAGATATGAAAATGCACAATAATCATTTACAGTTTCAAAGTTCTTCATAAATGCAGTTGTTCTCAGAGCTGCCTACCTCTTGAAAATTAGGAGAACAAAAAACACAAAGTACTTTTTCTCTGCTGAAGATTCACATTAAGCACACCTTTAAAACCTAATACACATTTACCACAACCTTTTTTAAAACTATCATTAATCACAAAAAAAAAAAAAAGTCTTTTCTGACTTCCCTTCCCTCAGCTCATTGGCTCCTTAAATGTTGTTGACCAACAAAGGCACTGCTGTTAGTGCGGCGCCTTTCTGCTGTGTTGCTCGGCTCTTATTGGTTGTTTGTTGTCAGTCTGCATCCACCCGGCGTCTGCTCGTCTGAGGCAGAGTCCTTTGTGAGTACTACTGTAGAAACTGCTGTAAATATTGAGAGAAAGGCCAAATTCAATTCGTCAAGGCATTGTGTAAACGTCCTTGTCTTAACTCGGTTATGCTCACACTACGCCACTAGGTGTCATCAGAAAGCCTTGAGAAACATCTCTCCGTTTTCCTGCAGGAACGCCATCCAGTAAACATGGAGACAGCATGAATTAACACTGAGCATCCTTTTATAAAATGCTCTTTTTCACTCATGTAAATTGAATTGGGGGGCTGAAGAGCCACAGAAGCCGGTGCTTAAAGTCCACGCTTATCAGCTGCTGATGTAAACAGGCTGCTTGATTTGACAGTGAGGCGTTTACCTGTGCAGATAAAGCTTGGGCTGCCGCCGTGAATCAGGTCGTCGTTATCGGGCAGGATGAATGGACAGCTCTGCTGGACCTCCAGGCAGTACTGGTGGCACGGTACCCTCTTCTCACAGGAATGCGGGGTGGTGGGGAAATACTGAGCGCACAGCCAGGGCTTGTAGGCCGTCTGAGGAGGAGGAAACAGGAGAAGAAGAGAAAATGAGACAAATGAAGACGAGCCAAGGCTGGTCTGCTGGAAGAGCCACAGGGAGACTGGCTCAGTCCGACTTCAGAGCGTACAGGACGACACTCACGCCAAATACAGTCGAATGATCGGCTGAATTAAAGGACATGGATTTAGATTTTTCTGATGAAAGGGGAAAGGTCAAAAGCATTTAAACAGCAAACAAGGGCTACAGTTTGTGATGACTCTCTCTATTCATTCATGTGCTGGTTGGAATATTGTCAGACAGACCAATCCCTATTTCCCAGAGGTCCGGCTGAAGTCGTTGAATGTCAAAAAAATACGAAAAGATGACTGTCCAGATCCAAAAAAAAAGAAGAAAATGTACTTCTTTATCAGCCAATCTCTACAATACTGCTCCCTAAACTCTAAAGCGCTGGAGTCTCATGATTAGCTTTGGTATAGTTTCATAATCAAGGGGCAGACAATCCCTATGTCTTCTTGAAGTTTCTGTCGCCTTTCCAGGTCAAACGTAAAAGGCTGGAGGTGATGCACAGACGTGAGTGCATAAGGCGACAGAAGCCTCACGCTTACAAAGCTTAGCAAAACTAAAGGAAGCTTCAGCGAACCCAAATCTGCATTCATGCTGTTTCATGTTCTTTTTTTCGAAACTGAGATTAACATCAGAAGGATGGTAGAAATGACAGCAAAGATCCCCACGCAGTCCACTGAGGCCGCTAACAAATGAGTTCAGAACCCCTCCTGCTGTCAAAATCATGTGTGTTTCGCTATATATACAACAAAAGGGTGAGATTTATTTTATTTTTTTTAAATGCAACACACAGGAGCTTTAAAGAAAAGAAAAAAAGGAGACTTTGTCATTACATTCATTCTCTGAAATAACATACTTCAGTTTCTGCTCAATCTGAGCATGTGATTTAAGAGCGCGCTGCAGGAACTTTGGAAACATAGATCCCAGGGAGGAAGAGGAGAACACTCTGCACATCCAGCTAATTATCCCTTGTGTTGTTTAACCACGGAGGAGTCGCTTTGACTCAGACGTGTCATTGTGGTTTTAAAGTGTCTTGCCTGTTTGGTTAAATTACACCGGGGAATGCCACAGAGATAAAACAGGTAGACTCCTGCCGCCTCTTCGAAAGTCGGCAGCATTTTCAACTGCTGGGAAATCAGACGGAGAGAGGGGGTGGGGGGGGGGTGCTGATGTGTTTCCTGCTTAAACATACAAAGATAACAAACCATGCACAAGCAATTATAATAATTATAATAATCTGATTATGGTGATGAGGATGATAATGACGAGGACAGCGTGGATCTGAATGCTGTGTGAAATCAAATAAGGCATGTGTGACATCATGTTGGTACTGTTTGTGTGTGGAGTTTACAGACAGTGCAAGGGTTAAATCCTCATATCTGGCCTCCTAAGAAATACCATCATCCTTCAAAACGGGGAGAAAAAAAAAAGGTCAACACTCTGTGGTTTTGCTGCTTTGACGGGAGGTCCGTCTCCATTTCAGTCCAGGTTAGTCCACAGGGTGAAGGCTGCTTCTGTCTTCGAACAGACATGTTCAGTTACATTGTGCTCCTGTTTGCTCGAGGGTCATGTGGATGAACCGCTTCCTCGCGTCTATTCCCTGCACGGTCCTCTGCTTTTAGTGCAGCACTGTTCTGCGGGGCTCTACAGCTGGATGTGCAGACAAGAAACTGGCTGAAGGCCAAGATGAAATCGCCCAGCTCATTGATTACATTTTCTAGTTAAAAGTATTCTGTCATCCTGATTTGGGATTTTCAGCATGGTGGCTTCCAGTTTGCGTAAATGGCTGCGATGATTTAGCATAAATGCCTGCCAGCGGTGAGATAATCTGTCTAGGCATGCTGCGGCTATCAAAGGAGAACCAAAACAATACGATCGCAGTCAGACAGGAAATCTGGGTCCTCCTGAAGATGCACTATATGCAGGCAGTTGCCAAGGAAACAGCTTTTTCTGCTTTTCATTAGAGCTCAATGGGTACTGCCCCGCTCTCTGTTGGTTTTTTTTTTGTGTGTGTGTGCACACGTTTAAGTGTGTGTGTGTGTGTGTGTGTGTGTGTGTGTGTGTGTGTGTGTGTGTTTGTGTGGCGTGCGTGTGATCAGCGTGAAAAAGGAAGCATACGAGAGCAAATCGAGTTAGTCAGGAAGCAGGTCTGCAGTCTGATTTGATCAGTCTAATGTGTGATCAGTGTGAATGGGGACCTGGCACTCAAAAAGCCGACGTCGCCACGCAGTTATAGGTCTGCTTCAAACAATGCACAGAGGCCCAGAGAGGAGCTCGTAAAGCAGGCAGCACTTTAAGGGTTACACTTCAGACAAAAAAAAAATCAAAGATCAAATTCAAATATAAGCTTTTAGACATTTACATTGAAACGGAGCTGATGTAAAACACGCCAACAAGACATTTTCTGCCAGTGCTTACATGCACATCTTTTGAAGCCTAAAAATAACGTTTGAAAAATTAAGATTCAAACGCTGACGCTTTGGCAGATAAGTGTCAGCAGTGCTGGCATCGGAATTTCACCACAGTGATGATTACTATTATATAAGACTCAGTCTGTAGAGCAAGTGATGGACTGCTCTTTCTCTTTCTCTGTAGCATGCAGTCCTCGTGCTCTGGGGCCAACGCAGTCAGAACACACTGTTCAGAACTTTAAAAAGGGGATTTCACTCCTGGTTTGCGCTTTATAGATTTCAATTTTAATATTTTGTTCAGAAACCTTGACTCCCCCCCCCAAGAAACAAAAAAACCTCAGACCTTGCTGCAGATTCTAACCTGCAAGTAAGCAGATGGACGCATGAACTGTTTTTATACCTCGAAATCGAAACTAAAATTTAGATTATTATTACTTACTTTTTGTTTATGGGAACACACTGCAGCCACTGGTTCCTATAAAGCCCACATAACAACAAACACAAAAGATAACGACCGGTCAATCAATTTATGTCGCAGTAAAATCACACCAACAGGAAGATTTATATGTAGAGTTGGCCTGCGCTGTACTCTTGGCAATAGCACGCAAGAAGAAACCCAACTAAATCAAACACACTCTTAAAGGGAAAACTTTGTTTTCACCCGGCAGAGTGAAATTCTGCAGAAGCAGAATGACACTCATTGTTTGACACAAACCGCCTACTGGGTTGAGAACAATGGCAACCCATCCATACCTGATTACCATTATGTCATGAGATAACTTTTGCTGTGATTCTGGATCATAAGAAGAACAAATGGTCGATTAATTAATATTGCTTTAATTTCAGGTCCATTCTTCCTCACAATTCTTAGTCTCATGTTTCTGATGTAATCAGATGACCCTCGTTTAATACGACAGAGAATGTGCACTGCTTATTGGCTTCGTGTGGACGCACGGAAAAGCTCAGAACGCACCCCGCAGAGACTTGTCTCTTGTAAAACGGGGTCATTTTTGGTCATTCTACAAGTAGCCAGCAGCTCCGGCTGACAGCTGCTGTAAATAAAACTGACATGTTAAGAAGGCTCTTCCCCCATTCTGCCTCGCCCAGGCGCAGGGCTTTCCCCTCACTGTTCCCATTCACATGCCTGTCGTCTGACACAGAGAGGACTGTGGGAGAGCTCGCCTGCAGACAAGAGGAATCACTGAGCTGCAAAGAAGTATACAGCAGCACAAACACAGCACCCTGAGGACACGGCACGCTGAATTTACTCCCATACAGCATCTGCAGAATCAAATCAAACAATATCTAACTTTAACCACAACTTTCCTAATGTTGTTTTAAATAGGACGTCATCTGTCACTGAATAATTCCCACCAGTTAAAACAGCTGCTTCGTCAATTTGGGTTCTTCTTTAAAGCAGAGACACTGGGAAAGTGTTTGCAGTCTGACACGCACGCTTCACTACCTCGACAATAAACAAAGAGAAGAAACCGGTTATGTTTTTCAAGCTACAAAAAAAGATCCAGTAAATACACAAGATTTAACTGCATTATGTAAGTCAGTGCCAATGATGCAACATGCGACGGTGTCATTATATCGGGACATGTGATCGAATGAGCCAATAGGCTACCGATAGTCACCGGATGTGCTAATATCTGTCAAGTTTATTGGCTGGCCAATTATTCTGTCAGGCCTTAGTATAAATAACAAAATAAAGAGGCAATATCTTAACCTTTTTAGGTTAATTCTTTAAGGATTCAAAAAGAAGATGCATAATCAGAGTTACAATTTAGAATACTTAAACTCCTACAAACAGTCAAACTAGAAAATGCCTTCTTCCTGTGTATGTTCAACAACAATACAGTTCGCAAAATAATGGCCACATATTAAAAAAAAACAGATTAAACAACAGGCATCCTGTTGCAAAAAGGTAGATTTACAACAAATCCTGTCTCTTAGAGAGAAATAACCAATTATTGTTCAGGGATATTTGGAGTACTCCTGTTGGTTTAAACTCCAAGGTATGTCAGAAAAAGTTAAGTAGCAACACTTTTTCATCTGAGCCGAAAGGTGTTAACTCAGGAGTGCGCGCACACACACACACACACACACACACACACACACACACACACACACACACACACACACACACACACACACACACACACACACACACACACACACACACACACACACACACACACAGAGACCGAGACCACTATAAAAAGTGTGTGAGTCAGCAGCAGAATGAGATCCCGAGTAGAAGCTGAATGACACAGATCATTACCACGAACACAAATCGTAGCTGGGGGTAGAAGAGGAAGCCACTCTTACACTACTCAGGCTATTTCCAGATGTGTTTCTTTCTTTGGGGTATTTCATTGCTCTGAGGCATATTAAACCAGGCTGCTGCAAATGACAGCTGAGATTTCTCAGGTGAAATCCAGATGGGGTGGCCCGTTTTTGTCATAGGGGGTCCAACAAAAAGAGATGTAACTACACACACGATTAAGGAGAAATACTGTCAATCCTTACAAAATGTTGACGGGACTTTGATGCACTCTCAACTTAAATCTCACTGCGGAGGCCTCAGGTCAATGACGCAATCCTCGCGTAATCCAGCAGGACAGGGACACGTACTGGTGTCTGTCTTCCTGCATTGATGTCCGTACTTATTACATCCCATTCCCTGGTGATGTAAGGGATCCAGGCGCTGAGTGTGCGCACGTCTGGAAAATGACACTCACAGGCAGAACATTCTCATCAAATTAGATGGGTTTGCAATTTCAGTGCAACCCTTGTTTGTGCGTTCTCTGTCATCTCTTAGCAGGGAGTACTCTCTCAAGAAAACAGGGAGCTGCGGCGACACACCTTTAACCGAGCTTAAAAATAGTGTCAGGTGTCAGTTTCTTTTCTGTCTGACACGCTGGAAAGCGATGGCCTGAGGGTTCGAAACAGGAGGGGGATCTCAAAAGCGCCAAAGCTTTCATACCTACTAAGAGGAATGACATCTCGGAAACAAACAGGCTTACTGACATGCCACAACACACAAAAAAGGATCAGTAAACAAAGCTACACTAAGCGCATTTGAGTAAGCGCTGCAAAAGTTGCAAAAATCTTCAATCTCCAGGAAAATGTACCAATCTATGCCATGTTTTTTTTTTTTTTTTTTTTTTTTAGTTAATTGATTATTAGTTTTGGTTTTGCGTCGTTGTCTAAAAAAATAAAAATCCAAATGCTTCAATCCCCCCCCCCTTTTTAAAAAAAAAACAATCCAGGCCCTGCATTGTTTATGCAAAACCCTTCCTGTATTTACATTCTGTAATTAACCTTCCATGTAGTTGTTGTCATTGTTTGTGGCGGGGTTCTTCACACACTGGGGATTCACAGGAAATGATGCCGTGTGTAATCAGCATAATTTCCTTTGGGATACACTCGTGAGTTTTGGCTCTGTTATTAAACTTGACTTGCATCAAAATAAGTGTCTAAATTAGTATTTTCATTCTACAACATTTTCAATCAGTGTCTTTCGAAAAGATGCAGAAAAGTGTGGACAAATTGATAGTTTCACGCTCTCCACATGAAGGAAGCACCTGTGCATCATCTGTATTCAACGAGTGCGACTCAACAGTCCAACAGAAACATCAAAAATCTATTTCGGCCATTGAAGGCGTGTCAACTTCTCAGAAAGAAACCAAAAGGACTAGAGGTGAAGACAGCGAATAGAGGAACTGATTAGTGATCGATCGATCGCATTGATTCGACTGATTGTCTTCCAGTAAGCACGCTGCTGTTACATCATGTCACCGCTTTTTTTTTTTTGCGGTCACAGTGGCTGCTCTTGTGACTTCAGTTGCACACACACAGAAGAAAGAAGTCAAATCAATCTGGCCCACCTGCTTCTTTTGTCAACCACAAAATCATACGAACTCGGAAAACCGACATCAAACAACTTCTACGTGTGTGAAATGTTTGTTGTCTCAAATGAATGTGTCACATCTGTATTCGAAGAGAGGTTTGTTTTTACCCACACGGCATGAAGTTGCACATTGGTATCCTGACATGTTAGCGATCCATCAATAGTATCGACTTAGGCTTCCAGAAACCCTGAACCTTTTCACTGGAAATGCCCTGTTGAATGAGCACACGGCATTGTGGGGCGCCAGGGTATCAAGGTCTGGCTGACCATGTGAATCCACCTATCAGGACATGGAGACAAAGATGGCATCCATTTCCCTGAAGCATGTTTTGTAGATCAGTTCTGAGAAAACATGGTCATGAATGTGTATGGCCGGATTTGTTTTCAGCCGGGTTTAGCATGCAGGCGCAGAATTGAGTTGGTTACAAAACAGGTAGCTCTAGGAATCAGCTTTCAATCTGCTCTAGAAAAAAACAAAACAATTTCAAGATAAATTTCATGTTGTTTTTTTTTTGGAGGGTTTTGGTTTCATGCTTTGTAGATTAAGTTCTTCATTGGTCGCAGGATCCTGCTTGGCTCAGTTCCAGCTCTGCAGCTCTCGTTTTCAGAGGTTTAAAGAATTCATTTTCGGCTCAAAGCTCTGGCAGGTTGCTGTATAGGTCAGGGTGGCTCTGCTTTCTCTATTGATGCAGAGGCTGCAGACTGCAGGAGGCCCGACCTGAGCTCAGGACATATTGACTGAACCACCCCCCTCTGAGATGTCGCTCCATGATAAAAAAAAAAAAAAAGAAAAGCTGGATAGATGCTGAGTCTGGACTTTTACACAGCCACCAAAACAAACTGAACTTAGCTTGACTGTGCTGTCCCTGTTACTAGTTATTCCTTCGTGTAAAAAATACAGTTTAAGGAGACCATTTACAGAAACTGACTCTTTTGCATTACTCACCAAATACTCACATTTATGAAATACCGTCATCTGTGGCCCAAGGCTTCGATATATGATGATCTAAATGCCACTCTAGCTCTAATGTCAGTTTAGCATGAAGCGATTCAAAGTTAGAAAAAGGCAAAAAAGTGACAATAAATAAGAATCATCCAAAGCCCCATGACCATTACAAAGACTCCATGTTTTTCTGATTTTCATGTGTTACGTTATGTTGTCAGTCTGTGAAATCTATCCTAAATGATCTAATACTCGCGTCAGGAAAAAACGTCATTTCACCCTCTGCCTGACATGGTTCATTTGAGGCTGCTGTCTCAAAGTCCTCCCTCCCAACGTGCCCACTTTCTTCTGATTGGCCAGCTCTCTGGATGATTTACAGGGGGGCAGAATGCTGCAGGGCTGCCAGGACTGCCAGGGCTTTTTTACTGTGTCCCTGTTCTTCTTTAATGATTAACTTCATAAATAGCTGGCTAAACTGTGTTGGACTGCTCCTCCATCTGGCTTACACTACGCTTACCAAATAAGGGCACGGTTGGTACCCAACAATACCAAGCTGTGCTGAATCAAACTGAACTGTTTGGTGGAAACGGGGCTTATGTAAGAGGCTTCACCGGCCTGAGGATTAAAGCCATCAAAAATAAATTCCTGGTTTCATGAAGTTGCCACAAATTACATTTGGCATGTTAAAACTGAAATTTTCCATGTCACTTTTGCACAATATCACCATTCATGTAAGTAAACCGTTACCTCTGATATATTCTAGCAACTGTAGCTTTGCACATTCCCAAACTCAAATTATATGTTAGAAGACCTGTAGGTTAAGCGGGGAAGCAGGGGCAAACGCGTGGACGTAATGACGTCATGCATGATCCCAATTAAAAGGTAAATGACAAACATTATCAGCCAAGTGCTGGCTGTAATGGCAGTGAGAGAATAGTGAGGAATGACCAGCCGAAGGGAGAAGAGCACTTAGCATATAGATTTATTAGCCTGACACAGAGGGCTAATGTGAGAGGTCACTGTGTGAGTGATGGAGGGCAGATAGCTGGGGAGAGTCCTTATGTAACACTGCCACTGTGAACAGCCACCTAAGTCACTCCCTAAGAAAGAGTGACACCACCATCAACAGTCACACGGGAAACAAGAACAAGGTACTGTGCATTCAGCTCAATGCTAACACTGCATGGCAACAAACTCACATTGACTATACTTTCATGCTCACATTTGGTTGGTATTTCATGCTCACATTTGGTTGGTTCATATACGTGTACAATTTTAGATTAGCAAGCTGAACAGAACAAAAACAAATATCTACTTTATATTGAAATAAATTGTGTAACATAGTTAAAACTGTGCAGTTGAAATATTCGAAAATACAGCGTGCGCTATAAAGTAACTGTTGGACTTCTTAAAGGGGACATATTTTGTCCTTTGTTTGTGGTCTGCAAAAGTCTTACAACAGAGAGAAAAATGCTCCGTTTCAAATTTGCTCTTCTTGTGACATCACAGTGGGATGGGGTGGAGGGGATGGGGCTCATTGCATTTAAAGAGACACACACGACAAAACGGAGCGTTCTGAAAGAGCTGGTTTCTATTCCATAACCTTCTCTGGTTTTTGATTCGTGTTACATTTTGACCAAAGCACAGCACAGATGTTTCACTGAGACGCAAGGAGACTGTTTGAAAAGGTGGAAAAAGGAGGAGAATATGTCCAATCACGACGCCTCGCCTGACTTTATTTGCTTTACAACTTGTTGCTTCAAGAGTTAGCTGCTTGCTAACAGGGCCTCCCCCCTTTTCTGAGAGCTATTTCAGAGACAAGCTATATCACACTGTCGTCAAAATAATGTTATCAAAACCTTTTCTACCAAGGGATGAAAGCACAAGTTACTCTGTTAGCAACTGCACCATTAGTCAGGCTAAACGAACTTCGAATAGCTCGAAAAGCAGTATGTCAAACATAAACCAATAACAAAAGCTGATGCTATTTAGAGCGCTGGTAAATTAAAAACAGATATCTGATAACTAAAGCTTTCCAGGAATGTGTGATTAATATACAAGGACAAAATTGAAGTTAAACAGCCAAGAGGCCTCTTTTTCCGCCCACAGCCCTGCGATGATACATCCCCCCCCCCCACCCCATCTCTCAAATCAACATCACAGCCTTGAAATCCTCGAGTCATTGTGAGGCAACTTTTCTGATATCCCAGCGGCATATTAGGGCCGTTTGTGAGTGTCAAAGAGCAAACATGATACATTATATATGGCTAACATGTACTGTTCAAACTTGAACACTGAAGAGAAGACGGGCCCTCGGAGTGACAGAGGCGCAGCTCCTCAGAGCGCAGCAGAGCAGCTCTCCACTCAGGTGGCCACTTGGCAGATCAGATGTGAGGATTTGGAGGAGAGGTCAGGCAGGAGCAGCATCAGGACTGTGGGTGGACCAGGTGGCTCTGACAATTGCTCAACATCCTCTGTCACTTCTGCTAAACTGAGCCGCTCTCTCAGGCCAATTGCTGCTGAGCATAGAAATCTTAAAGCCCAAGTCAACGTTTATATTGAACTGTCTTGTAAAATTTGGCATTTAATGACAGTGTTTTTGATCCTTTGCAGACTCTTCGGGATTTTTTGAAAATTGTCTTTTGGAAATAATATAACAAACAATTAAAGACATTAAAAAGGAACTGTTATGGAGGACCACTTCATCAAGACCACTTTTTAGAGGCCTCGGCCTCGTCTTTAACATTTTTTATCTGTCTCGTATCGCTCTCAGACTGGGTGGACTCCGGGTTTTGAATCAAGACCACCTATGAAAGAATATCTTCCCACGTTTTTACTGTCATCCAAAGGAAAACTTCTCTTTATTAAAAAGCAAATAACTTAAATTCATTACTTTGATTTTCATCCCCTGCAACCTTCCCGTTGTTATGGTCCGAGTAACACGCAGGCAAGATGATGATTTTTCATTGATATGTATGGTCCTGGTCTTGACTTGGTCTCGATCCCTAAATATCGTAGTCTTTGTCTCGGTCTCGGAGCACGCTGGTATGTCGTGACTACAACACAGAAAACAATCGTCTGACACTTTCATGCTTCATAAAGTTGAGTTCTTCCTCTTCTGATATGAGAAAAAAAGGCATCTGACACATCCTAAAACAGGATTTTTACACTTTTTTCTCTTCGCATCCAGATTCTGTTGCATCTCCTGCTTTTACAACTCGGCTTTAAAACAAGACCATTTTTTAAATCCAAAATTATTAACTTGCTTCCACCATTTCTGGCATTTTCTCTTCTTCGTTTCATGCGGTGTTATTACATCTCTAGAATAATAATGTGTATGCTGTTTTTCCTGAAGACTTGCCTTTTATAACACTGTTTGTTTTTTCAGGTTGCCTGTTTAAACATTCTAACTTTAAATTGAAAACTAGACAGCCAGCATAAAAACTGTACGTGAACTACAAGCTGAGCTAAAGAATGATGGTGTGGGTCAAATCAATATGTTGCTTTGACTGAGGGAAGGGAAGAGGTGAAGTGAAGTGTGCTGATGAATTTCCCCACTTTCTTAAGTTTATTGACCAGAACTCCGAGACTACAGCTGCTGTTCTTATTTCCACGTTTCTTCTCCATCGGGTCCACCGATGTGGATCAAGAATACTTGTGTGAAGGAGAGGCAGCATGTAAATATGAAAGGTCAAGTCAGTTTACTATTACTGTGACCCAACAATCATCAGCAATACAAGCAACACATGAGCTACAAGCACTTAGCATCAGTGGCCGGGGAAAACACCCGTTTAAGAGGAAGAGATCCTGAGCATGATCAGGCTCTTGGTAGTCCGCCGTCAGCCTCTGCATGACTGCTTTCACAACACAAAAAAAGTTGTTCTCTTTATGTCTTTATTTACAGTAGAGGCAGCGGTGGATAGATCAGGACCTATTGAAGGAGAGTTCAAGGAATTACATGCATGGAAGGAAAAACAGATCAGATCCAAACCCATGCTCGCCTGCTTAAAGAACTGTAGCCTCTGTACATGGGGCGCGACTTCAGCACGAGGCCGTTGGCGCCCCATTTCTTTCAATTTCACAATGTTACGCAGCTTATGGTTGGAAATAGGTTAATTTGATTTGATAGCATCCAGAGGTGGTTCAGTTTCAGGAGGCTAGAAACGTTTAGACAATCTTAAAAACGTCATGTTGCCAGCGAGGTCGACTGGCACTGCATTTCAACTCATTGCGTAAGATGGATGTGTCCAAGTGAGCAATTTGACGGCACTCAAAGTGTCGAGCACCTTTATTCTTCACGACAGCACTGGGAGGAAAATCTTTATACTGTGCTTTCAAAAAAAAAAAAAAAAAAACACATGTCCAGTGACTGAAATTCATTTACGAGGACTAACATCATCCTCAATCATCCTAATGGGCCGCACAGAGCTTAACGGGGACTCAAACATAACCTTTTACCTACAGTCCACTGTATACATGCAGACCTGGTTTGAAAAAAAGAAGAGGGCACTTAGGGAGAGAGAGGGGTACCTTAGTGTGGGCTAAAGGAGGAGTCAGATAATCACATTTGTGCCAAATTGTGGTGGAATTTACATGTGAGCATCTGGAGGATGCACAAAGGATATTTGAGGTACTAGGTCATCAGTTTTGCTTTGGACAATACCGCGAGTACCCCCATAAACGAGACTACAAAACCTTCACCCTGCTCCTGCTTTTTCTGCATTGGTTAAATACTTCAACTCAATAAAGCACACAACTGGGATATGCATTCAGGCTGCCCCTGTAAAGATAATCCATTCAAACACCTATGCAGACAATAGGACTGTTAGACTAATTGATGTCAAGCCCGTAAATGAATGAAGGTATTAGTCTGACCCTTAGGTGTTTCACAGGAAGAAAAAAAAAAAAAAACATCCTGCTTGCAACAACTTCATTTTCTCACAATTGTAAAGCCAAAGTAATTGATGTTTTTCCTCTAATTAAATTCTGATTGTTCCATGATTGCAAAACATGAAAACAGCTTGGCAACTAAATGCAATTTATCTCCAGGGAGGAGGATTTTTAAGAATGTCATTTCAACACGTGTGCATGCGTGCGTCGGTGTGCGTGCGCGCATGTGTGTCGGCAACAGACACTCTAAACAGCACAAACTGTTCACTTTATTTGTCATTAGTAGTGTGTAAAAAGATTACTTTGTTAAAAGCAGTGTACAATAACCCCAACAATGTCACATGGTTAAACAAGGGCGTGTCTAGAATTTTTTTGAGTGGGGTGGCCCAACTCGGCTACTGAGGCCTAAATAGCATTTATTTATCTGTCTCCTGTAGTCAATACTTCTTTAACTACCTACATCCCACAGATGTCTCATGCCTCATATTAGTGATGTGTCGCTGAACGCAAGAGGGTTTTCAACACACAAACCTTTCATTTTTGCAAAGTTCGGCGAAAAAAATGAGGCTGCAAAACAACATAAATTAAGAGCCGTTTGGGAGTCGAGCGTGTAAACATAGAACAGCACCCGACCGCTGCGATCTCTGCTGCATTGTGTTGCTGCAGTATGCTCAAGTGTCAAACTGAAAGTAGCATCAAGGCCAACATGATCATTCCAGCACTGTGTTCCAGACTCTGTTGCCTCATCTGCGTCATTCCTTTCACATCTCGTCTTCTTCAAACCTCTACTCTCCTGTCCAATCAGGGAAAGTTTCCCACTGTCCGGGGCAGTCTCCCTTAAATGTTGTAGAAATGTTCGGGAGTAGTTAGAATAAGACGAAGAAATGAAAGACATGCTTAAGACTTTTCTCAGGTTTGAAGCTGCTTTAAGCCAATGCTATGCTAATATCTGGCTGTTTGGCAGATTTGTTTTCCAACATCTCAATCTTAGTTTGACATACCAGCTATGTGGTTGCTCATTAGAATATGACAAAAACTACAAAGCCATTATGACCGGATGGTGTATAGGAAACAAAAGAAGAACTATTTTCTTAATCGAATTACAGACAACATTACATCATGTTAGAGTAATTTCTGCACATGGCACCTGTGATGGAAATGCACCAGAGGTTAAATGAGGCCTTTTAACTGGGTAACCCCCTTTGCTCCCTGCAGCTATAGCCTCCCTCCTCGAGCTGTGTGTTATCCTCCGATCTGGTGTGCTCAAAGTGCAGCAGTTCACTGTTACAAACCATACGGAAGCGCTGCTGTGCACTGCAGCAAGCTAGCCTTCTTCTCTCTATCGCCTCTCCGCCTCATTAGCATGCGGCCCACGGAACTGCCCATTCATAAAAGGGCTGCCATGGAGTGGGCCAGGCTTCTTGGAGAGACAAAACCCTCTCCAAGGTCAGCATTCACAACTGCCGCAGGGAGACACAATGGCGGAAGTGCCGCGCGCGCTCACCTCCGTTTGCGCCACTCGTGCAAACCTGGACGAGCGAACAATGCAACGCTCTGCAACAATCTGTCGTTCATTAATGCACAAAAGCACACACACGCTGTGTTTGGGGTAATATGAATAATGGATAAAAGGCTGACAAAGGCAGCAATTTAAAAAGCTTGATCAGAGGATATTCATGCAGATGAGATAAAAACGGAAGGGTTTGTGGATGAGAGAGTCCGTGTGTCAGTGTCTTGTTGTCACTGGAATACAAATAATACAAACCACCGACACTGATACACAAAGTATGGATCTGTTTGTCATCATTGGCCCATAATGTCATGACAGGATCTCAGATCTCTACATTCTAATAACTTACACATGTGGCAGGAGTGACTTTAGAATTGATTTGCTACATGCTCCAATGTGCTCTCTTGCTTGTTTTTAACTTTGCTTGTGTGTAATTTGGTGTTTTCTTTTAAGCATTAGCTTAAAAAATAATAATAATAATAAATCCTGACGCTGAGAATCACGCGGGTTAAGGTTAGAGCGCTGAAAGGGAACCAAAATGACAAAATCGAAGGCCTTAAAATCGAAAGAACGAGCTAAAACTTTTATTCACGATGACTAAAACGATTATTATTGTGTTTGTCATGATACAAGGAATCCATTGAATTCATAACTCTAACCACAGTTTGCAATTAAACTGTAAAACAGATTTTCATTATGCTTGAAGCACACCCAACATAATGAGTAAGGTTGCTGCAACTTTCAACAAAAACTGTTGAAATAATAACTTTCTTCAGGAACAGCAGACACAAGGAGAGTGTTCAGACTGCTAACAAGCTCTCAGGGTTATAAGACACTGGCCATTGGGCTGCGACTCATCTCTTTGTCAATACATTTAAAAACTTACTGGGCGACTGTCCAGGACGTTGAATATTGTAGAAAACCACGCTGTGAACTCTGGGTTGCTTCGAGTTTAATTCTGATTCGCCAACAGTAGTTAGCATTAGCATCCACACGTGCTGATCGTGACAACATCGTCCACCTCACCGTCTTTGAAGTTCAGTTTTCAGCAATAAGCATTTGTGTTGCATAAAGTATAAGTACGGTGGCCGGTAGGGGTCACATGCTCTGCAACTGATGAAATGACAAACATTTAGAAGAAAAAAAAACGCTCAACATTCAAAAGCAAAACGCAAACTCTCAAAAGAGACGCAAAACAACTGCTGAGCCCTGCCTGGCTGTCGCTGCTCTAAAGCCGCTTTTCAGTTACAAAATGGACACACAGCAACACAGACTGACGTTGCTTCTGGTCATCTGTATACTGTTTGCATTTATAAGTGTAGGCAAAGGACACAGTCTGAAAATGAGGGGCGACTGCAGCTCTAAAAAAAAAAAAAAACAATGCAGAGGGCTTATCAAGACAGCTCAGGAGAGGCACGCATTATTCCTCCTGAACAGTGACCTGCTGATTCAGCGAAATTGTTCACAAAGATCCATCAGGTACAATCGGCCTGTGGTCTTTAACACATGTTCAGCGATGATGAACAGACTATGGTAGATGTCTGAATTAAAAACAAAAAAAACACAACGCTTCCTGCAGCTAGGTCCAATCGAGGTTGGATCTTAAAACAAGCAAACACAAAGCGGATGGAGACAAACGGTACGGTACGGTGGTTTGGTCCACACCAGCACAAATGGACCGTGCAAACTTGGCAGAGAGAGTTGAGTTTGTTTGAAATGAATCAAACAGGTGAAGTGTAGAAACCGCCCTCTTAGTTGTTTTGACGTTTCCAGTTCTGCCATACTGTTATCTACAAATCACAGACTACCGTAAATTCCGTACTATTGAGCGCACCTGGATATAAGCCGCACCGGCTAAAAATAAGTAAATAAATGTATTTGTACATATATAAGCCGCACTTGATTATAAGCCGCAGGTGTCCACGCTATAACAAGAGCTATTTACACAGACGTAGGCTACCGGTAACATCCGCAAATACTATAGCGTCCGTACGGACGTTAAAGGACGACGAGAGCGTTCAAATAATAATTTTTAATAACCCGATCACTGTCGGCCGTGACCACGCCGTTTACAGCAGAGAGCAACACATAACTTGCCGTAACAATCCAACTCTCTCCCCCAGCGTTCTCTCATACAGCCACTCAACACGTTCTCGCTGGTGCATTCACTGACTCTCCACATAATCGGAATTATGAACACATTATCAACTACTGACTTTACAACATGAACCGTTACAATACGAAGCCTAGCCGACGGTGTCTGTAACACGGCTGATGAAAAAGATGACCGTAATATATTTCACAAGAAAAAGTCCATCCATTCACTGCCTCAGAATGACTTCATTACTCACTTCCTCAGTCTCTGTTGTCGCTGTCAGTGTCATCTTAACGTGCAGCAGCTCTGTTAGCTTCTTTGACAGCCAGGTCGATCGCCTTTAACTTGAAAGCTGCATCATATGTATTTCTCCGTGTGTTTTCCATCATGAGGGTGCGTGCATGAAGCGCAAAATGACTGATATTAAGATCCGACGTGACGAAGTCAAATGTTTTTGCGGCAGAAGCTCATTGTCCCCCATAAAAAATCCATGCATTAGCCGCACCGGAGTAGAAGCCGCAGTGCTCGAAGTGTGAGAAAAAAGTAGCGGCTTATAGTCCGGAATTTACGGTACATACCGGGTTTGAGAGCTTGTTGCACATTGTGAACATTATGGTGGGATTTGTTTAAAAGACAGATTTGTTGTTCCAAGCGAGCACCTCAAGCTTCTTCCAAACCCTAAAATGCATTTCTTCACCAGGCTCCATCTGTGTTAGGATTCTGTTTCAGGCCCCCCCATCTGACAGCTGATCCTCGTGGTTACACATCATTTACTGCAGGATTGCATAACCGTCATTATTGTAGGAAACGAAGATAACGGATGAAGCGAACGCAACTTCAACACTCGTCTTTTTCTAAATTGAATCTGAAAACACAAACAGGCATATTCCCCCGGTCTGATGCCACAATCAAACAGGTTCCCGACTGAAACATGATATCCTCACTGAGCTCAGCCGCTGGCCTATTTCGGTTCAGAGGAGCTGCCCACTATCAAATGAAGGACGATTAAACGCGGAGGGCTCGGTGCAAATCAATAGGGATCAACCTCTTGGTATTGCTGCCATCCGTCCCTCTGGCTCAAAAAGAGCTCAGATCAATGCAGATGTGTGCGGTCGACAAGGATCTAGAGAGGGAGCACACTGTGGACGCTGTCCTCTTTTCCACTCGCACACAACACAACCGGCTAAGATTAGACTTTCAATTGGACCTGGAGGGTGGGGGGAGGAGACAGATTTGTGCGCAGACTTATCAGTGATTGTGTTTTGAAATGATTTTGCATCACAGCACTGGTGGATGAGGCAGAAAGGAAGACGCTGGGTCGGCAGTTGTCACTCTTGAAGTAGAGGTCATAGAGGGTCAAAGACGAGTCCAAGCAGATAGAGTGGCTCAGTTTTCGGTTTTTAAGTGTTGAACGTTTCAGTTTTAAAATTGGCAAATTAGTGACGTTACTAAGAAGGAGTGATGTTGTTGAAACCTCTGCTCCTGATTTATGATTCTGGTCGAGGTTCAGTGTTTTGTTTTGAGAAATTATCGATGTTCTTGTCTCAAGCTGCGGTAATGTCAGCTGGGAACTCGGTTGTTTTCCGCTGTGAAAGATCAAACAACGAAGAGCCCTTGAGGTCATCATGTACAGTAATGTTGGAGATGTGTAAAATGAATGCTCTAATAAAGGCAGGATCAATCTCGAGTACATTTATTCACCAGTCAAATAATAATTAGAATAATAATGTATGATCCCCTCCACAGTGTCAAGCGGTGACGCACACACATGTGCAGTTACTTTCCAATTGAGTCACCATCTTGCTTTCACTCTATAACTCCTAAGACAAATAACACTAATGTAACATCTGTGGGCTTGAGAGCAGGTGACCTACTGGATTTCATTGTTATGTGTCATTTATCAGAAATCAACACTACAAATGGCATCAGATTCTGATTCAGGTGTTGGTAAATCCTGAGTGGTGCTGGGGAGAATAAGTAATCAAACTGACCAGTTAGGCCACGCCCACTTAATGAGAGGAGTGAAAACATCACTTGGGGTCAAAGTGATTTTTTTCCCACCTTTGATGACGCTTAAAGGCAGGGTTGGTCATCAGATTTTGGTTGAAATCATCTTTAGGTCCTGACATAAATGATTAACTCATGTGCTCTGAAAAAGGACCAAAAAAATCAGTCACCTATAGCTGTTGTCAGCCTGTAAAAACTTCGACCAATGCCTGCACTCCGTTCAAGTTTTATGAACCACCTCCCTGTCTCCCTGCGCGTTTTCTTCTGGGCCAATGGTGCTTGTGCATGTAAGTGAGGGGCGTGGCTTTTGAGGGAGCACAGAGGGGAGCGGGTGGGTGCAGAAGGAGCACTGAGGGAATGCTACTTTCCAAATCATTCTAGTTTTCAGAAATTAACAACCCTGCCTTTAAATTCATGCTTTCATATGTTGCACTGACAAGATGTTTGTGGGGGGAACTGATGGCCTCGCGGTTAGGTCGCGCCCCATGTACAGAGGCTATAAGTCCTCAAAGCGGGCGGTTGCTTATGACGTCTTTGTTTCCTGTGAAACTATCGGTGAGTTTTTTGGTTCACACTGACTACTGCTTTCAAGTCCGCCTAAGTGCCTCAACGCAGGTTTAAATGTTTCAAGCCCGCCCCCCACTGCTGAGATGAAAGGAGGGTATTGGTCGCGTCGGGTGACGGAGAATCCCATCGTGAGGAACAGCACAGCGGCCGCGTTCGCCGTGTGATGTTTGACCTCAGGTTACGAGAATCAAAGCACCACCTGCGGACGGCAAGAGCCACTCCTGCACAACAAACACTACTTTCAATGTCAAATGACTCAGATTGAAATGTCACATATCTTCCTTTTGGCTGTAGAAAAAAAAACAAAAAACGTGTTACACCTGAATGTTGAAACATCTATTTGGTTAATGTTTTCACTCTTGCTACCACACTGAACAATATAGCCGTGCCATATTTACACATACACATCCATCTCTGCTGGCTTGAAATGGGCACTTCCAAGTTTCTCCAAGGCAGGTATCTATTAACTCAACAAGAGTGTAACATTATCCCTTGAGTCACACTGCTCTTTCTGCACCCCTTGAAAACAACATATACAAGACTGCAGCAAACCTATAATCAAGAAAGGGAAAGAGAAGGGTCATTGTGAAAGGAATTAGCAGCTTGACTAAATTACTGTTTTCTCTTTAAGAGCCAAGAGGTTAACCCTGACAGCGGGTGAATGTCAGCTGGAGACTGGCAGCGGGTAAAACAGGAATGTGCAGGGCTTCTGTTAAGAGCAGCGCCGAGGCTTCTTTAGTCTATGTGAAAGCAATGTTCTTCACTGGCGGAAACTGGAAGCCTTGGCTGGATTCTGGGAAGGCTAGTTCTTTGATTCAATGTTCACTGCCATCACCTTTCATTTCCTGTATGAACGCTTGTGTTTACACAATCCACCAACCGAAACCACCTTGAAGAAAGTCTTGCAGGTTGCTCAGTTAAAGCTTGACTCACACGTTAGGTGTATCAAGTATGTGGAGAAAGAGAGTCTGGATATTATCACATTAAGATGAACAAGTGTTTGTTCAAAAGAAACGAAACAAGAAATAGAAAAGGATTACCAAAAATGTCGCTGATTATGAAATTAAATCGAAAGATCATGTCAGACAGTTCCAAACATCCTAATAGCTACAGTTACTTGTCTGTCATATTGACAGAGAAGCATGTCTTCAAACCTCCTTTATAGACATTATCCATAAAACTGTGAAGGCTTATATCATGCAGGAGCATGAGATGAATGAAACAAAGGCACGTCAGTGTAAACACTGTGTGAGTAGGAGGAGCACAAACTATACGTCCACAACCTGTTATTGGCTTTTCTAAAAATAAAAAATAAAAATTAAAAAAAGAGCCACCTTTGCTAAGCTTAAGAGGAGCAACAGCGAGGAGAGAATAAAAGACAGTAAATGACAGAAATACAAAATAGGGATTCACTGCCCATTTTTTATCAGGTAAAAATGTACGCTAGTTTGCAAACTAGGCTCTGTATAAATGAAAATATCTAAATGAATTTGGTTTTCAAACGCAGGCAGGTGGCCTCGTTAGATTCGCGTTGTTGAGGCTTTTGCGCGTGTTTCAGCCACTGGTTGAATGGAGGCCATCTGGGATTGGCCAGGGCTTCTGTGAATGGATCCGTGTGGAGCGCCATTCAGCACCGCGGACAGCTCCACAGCAGCGCTGCTGTGGAGCTGTCCGCGGTGCTGATTTTTTTTTTTTCCTTTCTTTCTTTTTTCTTTTTTTTCTGCCTCCGCTTCAAAAGCAGCAGGTCCGCGTTTCCCGGGAACACATAACAGCTCACTCTGACCCACCGTCTCCAGCTGAAAGCGGGTAAACAGTGACACAGGGCCTATAGCCGAAACGAGGCCTATACGCGAGGGCCTGTCAATAAGCAAACACAAAAAGAGCCTTCCGCCACATTAGGCAGGGAAACCACCTCTTGACTTTAATGAAATGCTCTCGATATTAAGTGGGCGGCCATGATGAACACCTGGCGGACTGCGACAGCACACACAGGCTTCCTGAGTTGTTTGCATATGGTAGCAGCCTTCTTCCTGCTCACGCTGTAAAAGCAAGGTTGTAAAAGCTTAAGGCAATTGTAAGAGCCCTATATCTGTTGACCAGAGGAGCGCGAGGCGGTCTTCAATGTCAAAGAATAGCAGGTGAGGTAAAAGAAGAAGAAGAAAAAAAAGACACAAGCAGGGCCTCCATCTGCACATTAGCATGGGGCCTAAACACAATGAGGAGATGAATGAACATGAGGCCTGGAGCCGGGAGTCTCCTTGAATCTGTCATCCGTCTCCATGGTGACAGGAGGAGGAGGAGGACCAAAAACTGGCATCTATCCGGGCCCAAATCAACAGATGGCCACCACTTCACCCCCACCTCCAAAACACCCCACCACCACCAACACAGCCCCCCCTCCCCCCCCTTTTTTTTTTTTTTTTTGCATCCTACCTTGCACTGCTTCATGCACGTCCTCACTGAATAAGCCCCCGGCTCATATTTCTGAGTGAGGAGCTCAAAGTCCTCGTATTTCTCCTGGGCGTGCTGGTCGTAGCGCTGGTACGCCTGGACGCACTCGCTGCATCTGTTGGTGTCATCGGTCAGCAATTCGAGGCTGCAGTTCAAATTGTCCGGACTTGTCGACCCGTAAAACAAATCCAGCAGAGAGTAGGAGTTACAAAAGGAAAGGTACAAATCGCTCATATTTACAGCCCGCGTCCCCTCTTTGTCGGAAAGGCCCTCGCACAAGTCGTCGGCATTCGCGAGAGTAAAGCAGTCTTTAGATAAACTATCCTGGTGGCAAGTTTCAAGCCGCCACAAATGTTTAGTAGAGTTTCCTATAAAAATAGCTGGGTTTCCTCTGAGGCTGCTGTGTGCTGAGTGGGTCTGGGGTGACAGGAGTTGGGAGGGTGCGAACTTGACCCGGGTTCGGGCCTCGACGCAGAACCACAGGTGATCAGAGAGGAGGATGGTTAAGAACAAGAGGGATGCCAAGGACAGTCGCCATCTCTGCGCCCTCTCTGAGTCGGTGAATGGCTTTTGGTTGTCGCGGGGGGGCTCTAGCCAGATTTGGAAGCCGTCGTCATCTTCTTGCTGCCAACACGTCCCAGCACCCCTGGTCATATTTTGGGAACCGGCCGACTCCACCGTGGGGGCTCCTCTGCCGCAACAGTCATTGACGTGGGGGTCCGCTTCGCGTTTTCCTCCCCTCAATTGTCAAGTGGTGGGTTGTCCCGGCTTGCCTTTGCGTTTCAGCGGTAATTCCCATCAAAATGAGCGTGGGCCGGGTGGCAAATTAGACGCTGGCGACCACGGGCCGCATCCTCCATGGCTGACCGGTGAAGCCTGTGTCCTCCCGTCCGCCCTGAGCTCTGCCGCCGCGCCGCGCCGCGCCGCTCCGCTCCTCTGCGTAGCCTCGACTCCGTTTTTAGAAACACTCACCGACGCGTTTTACGTTTTCCCCGGCCTCGGTCGTGCAGGGACATCCTCTTCCAACATGGCGAAGCTGTCTGTATTTGTGTCGGCGGGATGGGCCTGCAGCCTGCAACAAACCTCTTTTCTTTTTCAAGCCCTCACCGTCTTCATCTCGCTGCCGTTGTCAAGTTGCCGCCATGTTCGCCGAGAGACGGTGTGTGTTTGCAGGAAGCCGCGTCAAGGAAGCAGCAATAAACAGCAGCAGTTCCGGAATTTTGATTCAGACTAAAGGTTACCAGCTGACTCTGTTTAATTTTTTACCCTAAGCTCCTCCATATTTTTTGTCAGACTCTATAAAATAGACAAACGTCTTTTGGATGTGTGTCTGGTCTTACTCCTATCACTGTTGATCAGCAATTTGACCACATTATTTTCATACTTGGATTGTATGTTGAAGGTTTAAAATCTAGAGAAATGAATCACTGATCTACCAATACCAGTGTCAAGGCTCTTCATCGGTTTGCAGTGGATCTATCTTTTCTAGTTCTTTAAAATGGTTTAAAAAGAAGAAAAGCTTTAAAAGCATGACAATGCAATTGATAACAATGGAAAAATACAGCATAATGAAAATAATTGCTTCTGTGTTTTGTATAACACAATTATATTTCAGGTAGCTCAGATTAAAAAAAAAGAAAAGAAAGTATTTTAACAAAAAAAAGCGAACTGTGGAATATTTATTTTATTGTGAAGGCCTAATTGAAAAACATAATATATCGCGCGCTGATTGTTGAGAGCTTCATAACACAACTCCACCTCTGACGTTATGCGCGCGCACCGCAGTTACCGCATCCTTTGGTACTAAGGTAGGTCAAGTCGGATGTAGTACGCAAAAAAAAATGTCCCAAGCAGTGATGTGAATTTGACTTCAAAATGAAAGCCTGTAAGTTCAGTCACAAAATTAAATAATGTCTCAGTTATAAAGCTACAAAGTACCGTAATAAAGAAAACACAGCCGCTAAAATAAAAACATTAGCAGTAGGCAACACTCTGTTCAATAACATGCACTAACACGATAACAATAGTGTGATTTTATTTTATTTATTAAACTTCCCCTACAAGGCTCATGATACCTTATTTTATGGTTGACTTGACACTCGTCCTGTCAGGTTAATGCTCACCTGGTTTCACACAAGATGCTCAACAGAATCCAGCCTGTTTTCCTCTACAAAGGACTGAATACATGTTTTAGCCAATTTTCATTCACATCTCGACACTTTCAAAAACACACACCCGCTTCTGTTGTGGCACAGCCTCAGAATGTGATACACCTGAAAAACCTTTTGAAAAATAATCTCATTAAAAGTCGAGAGAGAGAAAGAATGTCACTGTCAAAGGTGACACAGTTGTGCAACCCAGATGTTTAAATCAACAAGTGCTTGCAGCTTCATCACAACCAAGAGAGAACCCTGCAAACAGCAAAAGACGATGTTAAGTTAGTTGTGATGGATTTTGTTATCAATCACCTGCAACGTGAGAAATATAGTCCAACAAGGGCCACCGAGTTTATGTAGGTACTGTCACCTGTGTCGCAGGTTTTTGGAGATCACTATTTCACCCTTAAAATGTGAGTTTCTAAAAAAGAAATAATAACAGACAATAATTCAATGATCAGAAAAAAAAATGTATTTTTTTTTACACACAAGAAATAGGACTTTGTGTTTTTGTGCAAAACAATAAGCAAAGTACCAAAGCATGTAAGAAGCTATGACAACAGCAGTGCTCCTGATAATTTAAAAAAACAAGATACAAATCTAATAAGCAATTTAAAAATATATACACTGTTATATTAACATGTAAAAAAAAGGTGCAGGTATATATTTATTATTCACAATAGGCTACATGGAGATAACATATTGATTCAGCACTTTTACCAATGATTTGAACATAAATTTATCAGCTCATAATAAACTTTATGATCATTTATATGGCACGACATTGAGCTTTATTCTGTCTGTCCCCCCCAGTGGAATGACCTCATAAAGGGTGCATGTGCTAATTGCTGCAAACAAACCTTCTCTGCAGCTTTAAGCCTCTGTTTGGTCTCCACAGGAGCTCATTTATTTCAGCTGGATGCATGCACACACTGGTTGTCCAGCCAAATGTTTCCAAACCACCTGTTTCTGCTTTGTTGTCCCCTAGTGTTTGCCATTTCTCCAGTAGATATACGGTCGAGTAAATAAGAGCAGTTATCCCATTAGGAAACGGTAGTTTTGCAATGCTAGCTTTCAGTGGCAAATTTGCAAGGCTGCTGTTTTCATCTCCGGGTCATTAGGACTAGCAGTTAAGACTTTTCAACATCCCAGCAACGCAGCACACCTTACAAACGCCCACACTGCTATAAGCACCAGTTGAACACCTCTAATTAAAGCCTGTCAGTCAAGCATTCACCTCGCAACACCTGGAAATAGTGCAGAGTGGGCAGTGGATTACAGGATGCTTATTGAAGCACAATGTTTTCATTGTTGCCAAGAAAGGAAATCATGTTCATCTTGTCATTTTAGTGTTTTGTTTTAGATTGCGTTATCATTTTTACGTTATATTAAATACTGCCTACATTTCCAGAATTCGAAAATGCAAAAAAAAAAAAAAAAAAATCAAACCCCACTGGGACCACAACAAGATGTAAAAGAGATCAGTTATTAACAGGAAATGATTAGGAACAGGTACCTCATCACTTTTACTTTAAAATGTATTCATGTGGCATTTACGCACAACAATGCCCAGGACGCCACAGGCAGCTACCTGCACCCTGGAGGCGATGGTAATGAAGGTTATAACATATCAATGAGTCCCAAGGGGCACAGGTGACATTTTTGAAGACAGGAAAACATGGAGACATCTTTGTTTGAGGGCCTTGAGCTGAACCGGTTTTAACGCCCCTCCTGTGGTGTTCACCCGTCTCTTTCTCTCTCTCTCCAAGAAACCGCAGAAGATTTGAAGGCCAAGGTCAGCGTTTCACACAGAAGCCCCATTTTATTTCAATCAGGTTCGTGCAAACAAAATGAACACTGCGGACACAACAGTTGTTCGTCGACAACAAGATATTTATTATTAACACCGCACCAAAGCATAAAGAGGTTCAAGAAGCAACACAATAATCCCTGATGTTTCCAGTGTTTAAAAGGAGAAAACATGGCACATTCAAGTTTTTAAATACACTTTTAATACTTAAAATCAAATAAAAAATGTTTGCCTTCCAAACTTTTCTCTTTGTCCAATCAATTTAAAACTATCAAGCAGACTAAATATCTCATTAAAATCAAGAGCAAAAACATGTATTGTTTGCGTGAAACCTGTGGAAAATATGTCCCTGTATATTTATAGTAAGTGTAGTGTTGCATCACATTACTATTCTAGTGTTTTTATGGAGATTTTACTGTTTAAAATCTGTATTTTCTAGCTTTTTTTAAAAAAGATTGGACTAATTTTATCTTTAGGGATTGTGTAAAAAATTAACTAATACAAATGGATTTGTCTCCAGTGTCAATTTAAAAGCTGTCAAAATCAACAGCAAAGTCTTCAAACTGAATAGTCAGTGTCGTTCATCAGATACCCAGCTTTAATTGAATCTGTCACCCATGAGTCTCGTACTATCTTAAACTTCTTCCTAAAGCAGCGTCTCAGAGTTCTCAAATCCAGAAGTCTTGCTTCTTCCGCGATAATAACATGCGAGACTCCTTCCTCCAGCTTCTGCGACACCTTCCCTCCATGGTAGCGGAACTCCAGCGCCCTGATGTCCAAACATGTCGCGGGTAAGGCAGTTTTGGGGTCTCCTATGTCGGCGTAGCGGTCCATGTAAACCTCAAAGGGTCTGAACAAGCTGGTTGGAAGGTCCTCCCAACCATACCGCTGCTCCACCTGGGCCACATCCACTCCCACCGACGATTCCGCGCCACTCATTCGGCCAAACACCTCCCGCAGCTGCTGCTCGTCGGTTGCCACAAAGTAGCTGTCTCCGTAGCTGTCGTACTCTTTGGCAAAGTGCTCCCTGGTGGAGGGCGACATGTGGATCATGTGGCGAGGTTGCCAGGGGACCACTTCCTTCTGGTCGAGGCACTCCAGCAGCCAGGAGGCCCATACCAAGTCATGCTGGTCGGATGAAATCAGATTCTTCACGCGCATGTTCTCCACACCGGCAATCACGCAGTAGGTGTCCCGTCCTGGGTTTTGAACCACAATACCTCCACACCTGATGAGAAAATGACACCAATGTACATTTTTAAGAGTGGTGATAACACAATCAGTATTTCATCATCAAAAGCAAACTGAGTTTCTAGAGTTTTGCGAGTAGCAGCTGTCTAACAGTATTGCCTGTTTGGAATATAATTCAGCTTGGTTGTGCAGTGTGTCCAATACCCTTGGCCTTAATTGTTTGGTTTACAGGTCTGTAACTGCAGTTTGGTTTTATTGCACACAGAACAGGTATGCATGATTTTTTTTGCCATAAACTGGTTGGGAAACTTACTTAGCACAAAAGATAAGCCTTAGGAGTTGGTGGAGACTAATTGTAAAAGTGAGGGACTGCTGGACTAACATTCCTCAGAGGACACAAACAAGCCTCCATATTAAACCTTTGCTTTGTTGCTACATGTTTTTCTGGATGAGTATTTTCATTTTTTAAGTTCAACATCGGTTGCACATTAAACTTCCAACTACTTTTATTTCAGATGTCATGTTACCTGGCGATACCCTTCTCCAGCTCCGCCTTGGGGTGAGCTTCAGTTCCATTCAGAATACAGAATTCAACGTCCTCAAACATATCCGTCTCCTTGGTGACCCCAGAGAGATCCTGGGGCTTAAAGTGGTCGATGATCCCGACCACTTTCTTGGGTTTGGCCGGCATCTTGCGCTTCTTCTTCTGCGGTTCGTCGTCGCCAATGTGAAGGTGCCTCGAGGCGAGTTTTCCAGACGCCTTACCACGGAACTGATCCAGCTCTGCAAGAGTCATGCACTGGTGCCACTCCTTGTCGTCGCGTATCTTCTCGATCCTTGGGAAACGCAAAGTGCAGTTGGTTTTATACATGTCGCTTCCGACAATTTCCGCAGCCTTGACCTGGACGATGACCGAGTTGCAGGGTTCGATGTAAACTTCCGGTTTCTCTGTTCCACACAAGATGGAGGCTGGCGGGTCATTCTTACGGTAGACTTTCCAGTTTTTTGCGAGCTTCAAACCAAGGTTGTACAGCTCCTTCATGGTGTAGCCAGAACCAATTCGGCAAAGAGTGTGGAAAACTGAAGGGTTCTCTCCAGGCTTTGGAGCTTCCGCAACGGCACATAAGAAATGAGACATCATGCCGCCTCGCCTTCCTTTACCCCAGTAGCCGCCAACGATCAGCAGGTCAAGCTCGTCCATCAAGCCGTCCACGTACTCTGGCTTTATTTTCAGCCATCCCTCCCCACGCTTGTCTGGTTTGTAGATGGATAAAGGATCCTTTACCATGATACCTTCTTCCCTGCTGTCAATTGCATCGTTGAGCGCATTCACCACGTCCTGCACGGTTCTGGCATCAGTCTTTGGGACGTGGTGCAGCCTTCCCTTGACCGGGGTGAAGACTGTCTGCAAGGTCTCGTAGCGTTTTTTCAGTGTTTCCTTGCCAAGCTTCTGGTCATTCACCAACAACACGTCGAACACGCAATAGCACGTCTGCAACTCAGAGTCCTCCATGAGCCTCTTGATGTCAAATTTGCTCCCTTTTTGCATGAAGGTCTCGGTCGTCGGGTTGTACGCCATCATTTCTCCATCCAGGATGCAGTTTACGATGTTGCTTTGAAAAACGTTGTGGATGTAAGGCGTCAAAGAGCCTTCCAAAGGGGATCCACCAAACTGCTGGGTGTATTCAAAGGCATTTCGACTGAAGTACTTGTACACGTCCCCATCTTTGTGCAGCTGTATACGCTCCCCATCCAGCTTGGTTTGGATGTAAAATGGACTGTTTCCCATCTGTTTCTCGACATTGCGTATGTTGGCAACAGCTGCCAGCATAGGCTTGAAAGCGGAGAACAGTCCAATGGAGACTTCGCTTAAAGACACGGAGGGATTGTGGAGCTGTTGGCAAACCTTATTCAAGTCTGTGTTGACATTGTAGAGGTCATTCGCATCTGGATGGAAGACTTGGAGAACTGTCTCCTTGCTGATCCCGAGCTTCATGTCCTTCAGGATCATCCTGATGAGCCACTTTTGCTCAAGAGCCGAACTTTGGGTAATAAGGTGCAGCAGACTCTTTTTTACAAGATCCTTCTTCTTGCTGGCGTTGTTGATGGCCACTGAGTCTAAAAAGTCGTTGACTTCTTTGACGCTGAGGTTACCTTGGCTGGTGCACCGTTTCTTCAGCACAAAGTACGCCATGCCGGCAAAGTCTCCTGCTTCTCCTTGGGATGTAGTGGGAGCACGGTAGTTTAAAAGTTTATTAGCTTCTGGTCCATTCTTTGGGAGACCTAATACATCAATGTAGAGTTTAGCAAGCATGCTCTCTTTGATGCCGTAAGCCATGCGCTCTCTTTCAAAGGGGGGGACTATGAGGCGCATCGCTGGGTAGAAAGAGTCGGTCGTTTTGGGGTTCTCCTTGTGGAGAGCAGCATGAAACTTCCTCCATGACTCAATGAAATCTCCAAGGATTTTGGATTTCTCTGGACGAATTTTAGACTTCTGGATTTTCTCTAAAGTGTTGCAAAGGTGGAGAAAAGGAACCTGAGCAGCGACTGAGGGCTGATTTGTCGCATCAGCTGCAGTTCCTTCCATTGCAAGACCTATAACGAATATGTAAAGATCAGTCAAGTCGTGCAGGATCTATAACAGAAATAAGCACTTTTATTAAACGTAGGAATTACATATAACATGTAATAAAACATATACTGTTCTTGTCCCTCTTCAGCTGTCCTACCGAGTATAGGAAAAACAACAACCCAAAAATAACTTTGAAAATAAATAAATTAGGAAACTATCAGCAAATACTACTAAGTCTATGAGTATAAAATTAGGTTGCTTAAAATTACGTTTATGGAAACTTTTGCTCAAAATACCTTGTTTTAAATTATACATTTGGAAAGCAGAATATTTCAAATGATCAACAACAATATATTTACAATTTATTCATATACTTTAATATTCAACTGGTTGAAGATTATTGCTTTTCCTTCAGTGATTACAAAAACTTGATTTACATGTCTCTAAACCTATAAACTATTAATATTAAACACAAAGTGTGTTGTATCGACTTCCACCTGCTAAATATCCTTCTAAATGTTGTAACATTAAAAGTAAAATTTGGAGATTTGGTGCTGAAATTTAAAACGTTGGAGAAGTGAAACAATTCTGTTATATTTTCTTTACTAAATACACAAACTTTATTTAAAGGGACAGTGGGTCCCTGGTATAGTGGCTCCCCCACCCATAACTTCTCTCCATGTTATCTTCAAACAGTAAGCCTACAGGTACCTTCTTTTCCTCTGAGGACAGCTTGTATAGAGAGTCTGTACACTTTTCCAACTTTTACATTTATCTGCCAAAAACTCCCCAGTGCTCATTTGAGGAAATCTTCACACAGGACAGAAAACATCTCTCGGGTTTTCAATTTCAAAATAAAAGCAGACCTATCTGTTATCACGTGACTATGTGACGTAGACTGTTTGGCCCAGACATGTCCAGTCTATGATCCAAACAAGTTGGACTAGAAACATAGATAATTTAAAAATATATGATCCGATTTACAAACACAAAATCTTAACACAAAATATTTAGTTAAAAAGTTAATTATTTATTGTCTGTTGCGCCTTCTTTTCAAAACAAAGTCAGACATGTTATATATCCGGTTTTTAGGAACAACAACAAAACATCAACAACTGGATTAAATAAATAACATTTAAGTTTACCTTGCTGCTTTAATCCCCCAAAACAAAAGACCTTTCAGTGTGAGACTTCTGAGCCAGCTACATGTTTAACACTTCCTCGTACACAGAAGGTGCAGTGCCGAATAAAAAGTCCCCCAGAAACAAGAGCGTACATCTGTAGTTCCTAGTTGATGAGGATTTGTTTTCTTGTTATTTAGTATTTAATTTACTCACATGAATAGTACCTAAAGTATCCAAAAAATAATTACTAATCCTCTTTATTTATTACATAAAAAATAGAAATAACAATGAATTAGATATTAGATATATCTTGTGGTAAGTGTGGTAAGTTCATTTTTTCTTTGCAGTTTTTTTTTTCATTTAATGATGAAAAAAATAAACCAGGTTATTTTATTAGTTTCAGATTTAACGTAATGTTGGCAGTGTAGTTCGTATAAATGATTAAATTCCCGACTGACATAACATTGTTGTCCCTTTACTCACCAGCAGAGGGCGACATTTAAATGCTCACGTTTCTGAGGAGGCACAGTCAGTGAGTTTGTTTACCATCATTGGCCCTGGAGCCATTGAATCAGTGATAAACAAAGTAGTCAGACAATAAATATGAATGAAAACGTGTTGACACCAAGAAGGCAGTACATCACATGATTACATAAAACATATTTCGAACAGAGTCCACTGATAGGAGGAACTACTGTCAATTAAAGCCTTCATGTTTAGTCATGATTGCATTAAGGTTCCTTGAACAATAACAAGAATGCTAATGATCTTATCCGAAAGGGTTCATTTTGATTGGTGATTATTGTTATTAGAGATAAAACATGCTGTATTACAAGCCCCATGATATTAGTGTATTTCAGCGGAGAACCAGTTTATAAATTAGCCTGCAAATACGCCTACTGACTTATTTCAAAGCAATATTATCAGTGTAGTACACTGACGTAAGGGAGTCTTTTAAGAACACAAAAACATGACTTTTTATTGCCTCCTCATGTTTTATGTAACAGCGTCCATCAGCTTTTAACCTTGAACTTTGTTTCCATTACAAACTTGTTTTGACACCAGCGCCATTAGTGGGAGCTGGTGTTCTTCCAAGTCCATGCCATTACTTGTAAAGTGATGCGACATATCATTCAAGTGACAAAAGTTTTCTGAGGCTCCCGGCAAACCACATAATCACAAACGCTGATCTTTGTTGTCAATAAGTTTGCGTATGAACAATCATAGTATGTGTCTTTATCGACAACATTTAATGTGTGCAGCTTGATCAAAAGCCTCGAACTCTGACCTTCGTGGGAGAGGAAAATTAACCTACAGGGATCAATGAAACATTTTGGGGTATTTATTTGGATACAACGAAAAGGACAGGGCAAAGACATGAGCAGAAGGTGTTTTTAAATGGTCTCATAAAAGAAGCAGCCCATAGTATGATGTCCCATTTAGTGCATATAACCATTATATATAGGCATAATACAGCAGGAGTTATTGCACCATTTTGTCATCAGCCTTGTATTTTTTTCTGCAAGTAATAGCTCATGAGATATTTCTATGACAGAGAGATCTAATCAATTTTTTTTTTTTTTAAGTATTAGAGAAATGATTGTTATTAACCGTACATTTCCAATCCCAAGTAAGACTGGATATAATACATACATATGATAGCTTTTATACAAGAGAGAATAATGTAATAATTTATTTTGATTACTGTTTGATTACATACTATGTGGTATTTTTGGGGGCTGTGTAAACATAGTTAAATGAAAATGACATATCGAAAGGAGACACCAGACTAAGAGTGTTGGAGCATCAGATTAACTTTTATCAGGTCAATAATGTGTGACTGTATTTCAACTCCATACTCAGAAACTCAGTGTTGTGGGCTTCTTCATCTAGATGTGAAACAAACTTGTACAATTTATATGCTATTCTTATCCTCGTTTTTTCCAGAACAAATCAGGCACTTTTGTTTGCCAAAAAGAAAAAAAGAAAAAACCTGGCTCCTCGCTTCATCATCATCATTCCTTATTTGGGGGTTTTTCGTTGCTTCCTGCCAGCAGGGGGCGATTTCTGTCCACGCAGCAGAGCTGGAAGACTGAAGTCCGAGAGTCACACACGCCAGCCAGAGTTGTTTACCTGTCTGCTGCTGCTGCAGTGGGGGATTATGTGTGTGGCGAGGGAGGGAAGAGGTCCCAGTTGGAGCTACTATGTGCTCCAGCAGTGAACCCGCTGTGTTTTCACTCCAAACACAATGCGGTGCAGTGGAGAGGAAAGCTGGCTGACTGGCTGTTAAGTCCGCGTGTAACGTTCATGCACCTGCGCCTGTGTGGGAGTGAGTGAAGCTCTGCAGCATAACACCCCCCCATCCTTCAGCCCCTCTACCCACACATACACACACACACACTCTGCAGTAAACGGCCTGTCATCCAGCGAGGTTACATAAACCCTGCTGGATATGCTGCTGCACTACAACGAGCAGCAGGCTACAAGACAGTAAACAAGTGACGTCACTGCTTCCGTGGTATGCATCCGCTCGCACGGGGACTTTAGAGGGAAGAGGAGGAGGAGAAGGAGGAAGGTGGGGGTTTGTAGTGTTTGAGATCCTGGCGTGGGATGGGGAGAGAGTTGGGCAGAGTAACAGATCTAACACGTTGTCGACATGGCCGATGATGAGGCGGTGCGTCAGCCTTCTCATCCAGACTGACTCGGTGTCGGTGGTGATGTGTGGCTGCAGAGACAGTCGTAAACACTTCCTGTCCCCTGCTGGTTGCTGACAAAGTGACAAATGTGTGTGCCAGAAGAGTTCCCATTGATTATTCACACTGGTTGTATAATATTTAATAAAGTGCAAAGATGTGGCGAATCCCAGTAAAAGCCCAACCATATAAAATTGCTTCTATTCAAATTTTTCAAAATTTGCTTTAGTGGAAAAAAATTGAAATTTAATTATCAAAATAATCAATAAAATAGCCACTATAGAGCTGCGTGCAACATTTAGATTTAGAGTGATGTTTATTTTCACTTATTTTTTCTCATGCAAAAATACTCATACAAATGTGACATTATAAAATATCTAATATAATGTTGATGAAATATTAACACTGTAATCATCATACAACACCAAATATGGGTTTTAATAAAGTACATTATTCCTTCATTTATGTGTTGTAGTCTTTCATATGTTGTATTTCCCTTCCTATTTATTAACATCTTTATATTTATGTCTTTCATTTTGTTATGCATCAGAATTTCCCCTCAGGAATAAAGTCTTTCTTTATTGTTTGTTTTCCAGTATTGCTTATATCTCTGGTATGAGGCAGTATAATGCAGCAGCTGCTTATTGTGACCTGAAGGTTAAAGCTGACTTGCATTACAAACAACAACACACACAACGTGCGTAAGAGAAAGTGTTTCGGTACAGAATGTACCTGCATGTACGGCACTTAATATACTCCCAGGAAATGTTTTATAAACAGGACAACTCTGTGTACGCTTACCAAAACCGCTTTTGATTCGTGGCAGCCTCAAGGCATGATTGAACTCCTCACCATGTAATCTTAAACAAATGTCAAGGGAGACGAGGACAGGGAGATCCTATTCACCTAAATTGACGTGCGCAAAATATTGTGTGAGGCTTTCAGCTGGCAGTGCGAGCCAGACAGTACCCAGTGACCTTCAACTAAAATTAGATCAGCTTCACACATCACTGCCATCCCACACGCAAATTGCCCTCTCTTTTTTTTTTTTTACCTGTTTAATAGCTGCCTGTCGCTTTCCCCTCTTCACTCTAACAGGCTGTGTCATAGCTCTTGCTCTCCCTCTCTCTTGTTATTATAAAATTGAATTTCCTCTAAATCCCCGAACTCTGTTTTCATCAGACTGACTGGTCCGGCTGCTGACCTCAGCGGAGGTCTTGCTCGGTTACATCATGTGGCATAATCGCAGAGGGCTGGATAGGTGGCCATGGCAGCACTTTAGTGACCGCAACTCAGCATTGGTTTGGGGCTGTGATAACAAGCTATGCATCAGTGAAGTGAAGCAGATGGGTTCAGAAATGAGGTCAAGGTTAGATCTAAGAAAACAGGACAAGTGCACCCTTGGTACATTGAACTAAGGTGTTTACTCTCACTAAACGAGTGTGTCACAATTAGCTCAAATTTAAAGAGGCTTACGTGTCAGTCAAGCTAATCAAGGCAAAGGAAATCAAAAACACTTCTGTTGGTCCTTCATCAGCATGGTGCATTTGGTTGTGAACGGAGGTGTGGGCTTAACGCCACACTCTCTTACCAAAGCTCCTTTCCACTGACACCTAAGCCTGTCCAAACTGGCCAATGTCCATTTTGCTGCAGTGTTTCTTTGGCACCCCTGATCAGGACATCATGACTTATTTGTCTAAGTCCTAGGCGTGAAAAAACCCAACTGCATTTGATTTAAGTTGTACTTTCTGATGGGCTCCGAGGGCAGTGGTGCGCCTCACGGCAATGTTCTTAGGTCTCTTCCAGTTTCCATACTTCTCTTTGGGGTTGCTGATGCGAAGTGTATCGGGGCTAAAATCCTGAAAGCATGCGGCCAGGGTTCAAGTCCGACCTGTGGCTGCTTTCCTGCAGGTCGTTTTTCCCACTATCTACCGATTTTCCACTCTATCCCTTTTGCTGTTTTTTTAAAAAAAAGGCAAATTCATGAACTCCTGCTCACTCACAGCTATGTCTTTGTTTGTGAACATTAACTGACAGCTTGCTCGCCTCTGTTCTTTATGGAAGGCATTTCTACATTGGTAACTCTCTGTCAAAGGTTATCACTCGGCACCTATGTTTTAAAGCTGAAACACGAATGAGTCATTGTTGAATCAGTAAACTCATCTTCATTTCCAAAGTAGACTCACCTGTCTTCAAAGTACACATACAGTGCTACTGTCTATGTTGCTATCCAAATAGGCGTTCAGCAGCTTTAGTATTTGTTCTACTGATTAAGGATGTCATGGAGGATCACTTGAAATGTACCTCATCCTGTTATTGTCATAAAGATTCAATTGTCTGGTAAAGTATACTCAAAGTTGACATAAATGAAAAGACAAATCTGATATTCAGGGTTCCTATCCCTCTAAAATGAACAGTTTCCCACTTGATAAACATATTTCTGATATAAAACGTAGTGGAGTAAAGATTTAATGTAGTACAGGCTGAGATAAATATCTTCTCATATTTTTCCCCCTGGCCTTTAAAACCAGTTTAAACAGGCCCCATTTTTTAGTCTAGTATCAGTTTCTATGCTTGTGCATGTATGCATCAGTGTGTGTATAATGCTTTGTGGCTCGACAAGTAGGCACTTGCATGTATGTGTCGATATATCGTTTTTTTTCTTTTTTTTTTTTTTTAATGCATTGCCTGTAAAGCACTTTAGTCAGCTAAAGCTGATTTTACATGTGCTATACAAATACACTTGACAAAACATCATACTATGAATTTCATTTGTGGAAACAGTATTGTTTGCATGAATGTTATTATGGTGTGTTTGCTATTTACAGGTTGGTGCTTTACAGCAAAGCCCAGGGATGGTGAAACGTAATGGATTCTGTGCTGAAGGACTTTCAGACAGACAACCGGGTAGCAGACAAAATACGCCACCAAAAGAACGTCAGACTAAACATAGTTTGTTTCACACCTGTTTAATACAGAGGAGGGTTTGTTTTTAACTAGAGGACAAGGACAATAGACACACTGTCCCTGTGGTCTGTTATTTATAAATAATGTTTATTTATCTGAGTTTTGACTACCTTTCTGAAATGACCCTTTGGAACCATTTTTTTTATTATCCTTGTAATAGCTGTTGCCATATGGAAAATGCTAACTCAACTTTAAACAAGCAAAGCTTTAGAGTTAAGGCGAGCCTAAAGCCTCCTGGCAAACAGTTTCTGGCACACCTGTTGGTCAACTCAGCCGCACCCACATAATGCAAATTTATGAATGACTCTTCGGATGAGCGAAATCAAAACGGATGAGTTTGCAATTATCATTCCCTCTCACATTGAGTACTAAGGAATAAATGAGCTATTTGTGACAAATATGTTTTCTCAAATCAGGCTATAAACGTTTCTTTCTGTGAAAATGGGAAAACATTTTACGGCCCCTAAAGTGGATTCCTTAGCTTTTGCAGCCAGTTTAAGGAATAACCAAGCAATTCATTGATGAAAAGTACTCAAATGACTGTCAAAGCAGTCTCTAGTGCAACTCTTTATTATTAAATGTTGTCAGTCCAATAATACAGAACAGTGTCATCTGCATAAAGTTAAACATTACAGGTGTACAAAAGAGTCAGTTTTGAGGCACTGATATAAAACATTGCCCAATTTTATGAAGTGATAAATCACAGAAAGGTTGTTTTTGAATGATCTACAGGCAAAGGGATTACTTCCTATGCAAATTCACTTCATGATTCATAGTGTCAAATTATAGATGCATATTTCAGCTTTTATTCCTCTCATATGGTGCTTATCCTTCATTAAATGTGTGGTTATTAGCACAAATTTAACGTCAGAGAGTAAATCTGGGGCAGGGGCTCATTCGAATGAGGTGGGTTTCTTGGAGGCACAAATAAGATGGGGCCACGAGAGTATGTGCTTAAAAGTGCAAACTGCTTAATTTTCCCCTCGGACCCCCAAGCGAGTTAATCCATCTGTGCTTTTGACCCTTTAAGCCTGTTCTTGAGCTGATCTGTGCAGTGTTACTGCGGCAGAAGCATGGAGGTACCCCTGGGGTGGCGAGTTAGGAAACGCATGAATGTAATTATTTTACATTTGCATTCAGCAAAAAAAAACAAAAAAAACAAAAACGTGCATGTTAGTTTTTTTATTCAGATTGTGTGAAATTTTAAGGAGGAATGTGCAACATTTCAGTCATTACGTTCTACAATAAGTGAAGACGTTGTCTGTCATCATGTTGAGATCATGGTCATTCTGTGTAAATCTACATGCAATGTGAAGCTCTGAGCAAACTAAAGGTCGCTACCATTAGCCTGATAACAACACTGCAACACAAGCTGCGGTTAGCACTTCATCGGTCCAATTTGATAATGCAAGGGGAGAAGTGTGTTGCTGTAGGAGAGCGGAGGATTCAATGTGGCGGTGTGTGTCTCTTTAAATGCAATGAACCTCCTCTATGGCGAGAATAAAAATGCCAGACCTTCGCAAAAAATTGCAACTTGTGACATCACAAGCCATTTTCTGTGTTGTAAGACGTATGTAGACAACAAACAAAGGACTGGACAGATTTAGTTCAAATTTTGCGGGTCGACAGACATTCAGTTTACCCAAATAAATTTTCAAAAATATTGTAAAAGTCGATTTTTCATAACATGTCCCCTTGAAAGGAACAAGCTGATTGTTTCGAATTCATATTGCCTGGCTCCTCTACCAGTAATCTAATTATCAGTCATGCTGTATTCTGAACAGGACGATCTGTAAAGAGCTGTTATCTATTGCAGAGTAATTTGCCAAGCCTTCTGTTGAACTCACTGACTGGTAAATTACCCTTTTTTTCTATTGGCTGCATTTTTTACCTTGTCACACTATAACCTACAACTTATACATTATCCAGCTCAAAGGACACAACAAGACTTGCATCTTATGCAACGTTGTGCTATCACAGGCTGTAAAATAGAGAGCTCTGCTAAAAAAACTACTTTAAATAACATTCAAATTAGGAGCAAGGCCGTGTTCTGAAGTCGTGTGACATCTTGTTGGGAGAGGGGGTCAAACTTTAACTGAAATGGTGCTAAAATAGTAAGCTAAGGAGTCTTTTTCCATACAGGGACATTAGCTTTAAACCCTTTTATATAGTGTAGTTAAAGTCCTGCCTGGTCATTTATCTTTCATCAATATATTTATTGACTTATTATGTCATGGGGACATCTGACTGGAAGAGAAAAAAAGGCATCCATTCAGATCATTCGCGCCTCTATTAACTTTATCACCAGGGAAGGATTGATTTCGTTGACACAGCTTTTATGGCGCCTTTAAGGACCACTAATAAATCACATATACAACCTCATTTATGTTGTTTACATCTCAGCGTTATTGGCATGTTCTCTGTTTTCTTCAGGCCAGGACTTTGCCCCTCAGTACGGCGTACCAATCTGAGACACTTGGCACGCTCCATAATCCAATAAGCAACCGAATCCACTACAATCTGGTCATTTGTAAACACACATTTACTCATGGCCTCTTTCTGGTCAATCTGCCTGTGTGGTCTGGAGCATCATGATCTGAGCGTCTGCATTTGTCTGCTTATCGGAAGTGCAAGACTTTGCAATATAGCTTCAGTCTCTTAGAACAATTTTACTTTAAAACATTCACTTTTAGCCTAATAAGCTAGCTAGCAGCTTTCTGTCAGGAAGCAAAGTTAAGGGAACTTTAAATGGTATTACGTCAGAATGAAAGGACTGGCTGACATGTTGGCAGTCATTTTGGGAGGCGGGGCTTGACAAGTAGATAATTCTGCAGTTATAAATGTTATGTCACTTTTGAAAAAACGACTACAAGTCAATTATGCTAAATGTCGACAACTACATGTCAAAATATTACAGTATTCTTATTACATTACTCCTCATTATCATTGCTTGACTTGTAAAAGTGTCCTGCTTGTAAACATAAATGGAAAACTTTTTTTTTTTTTTAACTTAAAAAAAATCATGAAAACTCAACAAAACTGACTGTATTTGAATTTGAAAACAACAAAAGCTGTTGATGTCTCCCACTGTTTGTTTTTACTTGCGTTGCGTTACTTCTTCTGTTTTTTTTATGGTGTTTTTAAACGATCTCTGAAAATATTGATTCGAAAATTTACATCAATATCGAATCGTTGAAAAAGAAACTCCTTTTGAAACGAAACCATGCCGCAATTTTCAAAAAGCGTTTGACAGCAAGAAAGTCAAATCAAAGGGGATTGTGACAAAACAAATTGTTGACTTCCAGGTGTATATTCTTTTGCTTGATCACGTTTGTATTATTAAAAATTAAGGATTAATTAAGGATCAACTTCTCCATCCGTGTTGCTTTGAAGTTTAAGGAGCAATGAGGCGCTTCAGTTTCTTCTTTAGTGAAAATGGTATTCTTGGACCCGGGCCACATTACGTGTTTGAAGAACAATAAGCTGTTCGAACCCCTTGCTCTCACTTTTTCCTTTGCGGGACATAAACAAGCGGACTTTGAAAGATCTCTAATGGCTTTACTCAAAACACATGCAGGTGTGCCTCATTTAGTTGTGTAAGCATGAGGTGCGAAATGAAAGGTCAATGCTGTGTTTACAACACAATTGCCATTAATACAAAGATGATCTCCTTGCTAATTTTGTGTTTGGTGGACACCTGGCTGTCAGATCAACAAAAATGAGTTGTTGTGAGTGCTGCACCAGCTGTTGATTTCACACATATTCGACGTCTGCGTTTTGCTGCTTGTTTGCATCCAGCACAAAGTATACAATTTCTTCTGGATTTGGCTGTAAGGTTTTTTTGGGTGCAACATCTTAGCGTGCAACTGCTCTACATTTAAGCCCCTCTGACTGTGTGAATCCAACTCTGTCCTGTTCTGTAAGCTTTAGCCTCGTGGCTGGCATGTTTGACGGATGATTTACTTGGCTGCGGCGCACGCAAACATGCTCGCTGTGTGACCTCGGTTTGTTGGTGGGTGTTGTGCTTGCTGACTAAGATTCCTATAGGCACTAACCCAGTCTCACTAATAGGATTGGGCAAGGTTTCAAACTCCTGCAGACAGCTGGCGGTGAGAAGTTCATATGGGAGGTATAGAGAACGGTTACACCATTATAATGCTTCTGGACAAAGTGTTTGTTCACGTTAATACCCCCTGTTTTTCTGTGCAAACTTTAAATAGGGCAGCTTTAGTCTTGCAACATAATGTAGCCCCATTTGACATGAACATAAGAACACATATCATGTAATTATCTTACTCAAATATAAGGTTGTGTAATTTCCGTTACGAGTGTAGGTTGAAGTGGAACACAGCACACAAAGCGAAAAGATTGCAACACTTCTCTTTCTGTGTGCAGCAGTGGTTCGGCACACATATTTCTCACACATGTTCTTTTCCGAGTGCAGACAGACTTCTTCTTCTGCTTTCCATACACTGATATGTTTATGTGGAAACCTTACAAGCCACGGCTCATTGGAACCCTCTGTGGTAGGTCGGAGAGTTTAAGAGTGTGTTTATGAGCAGCCTGACCCAGTCCCACACCAGGTCACAGAGGAGATGCATTGGAGCGGAAACCAATATGATGGGTCCCATGCAAAGAAACCTCCAGAAAAACATATTGACCTCGCATGTGTGTGTGTCAAGAATGCGCATTTGACAGAAACAAATCAGATTGTTATTTTAAGCCATTATAGGGTGAAAATCAAACTAATTCTAAGCTAATTCTACAACGACCTGGTTAACAAAGCCTGGATCTGTGTGACAGGTAAGTTAAGAGTCATCAAAAGCAGGTGAAATTAACACATGAAAACAGTGTCAGGCAAAAATGTTGACAGGCCCCACAGCCTCAAGCAGAGCCAAACTAATTGGCGAGCAGCCATCTGCGCTGACAAATTGAGACGGAGTAAATGTTTTGTAAGGTCTGTGTGTTTTCAGCAAAGTGTAAGCCGTGAGCCTTTATCTCTGTTGTGCGGCTGTAAAATCCAAGTTATTGGCAATAAAAGTGCTTTACCAGGACACTCCGATGGGACCTGAACACTTGTGTGTGTGTGTGTGTGTGTGTGTGTATGTGTGTGTGTGTGTGTGTGTGTGTGCAGTGTGTGTGCAGTGTACAGGCGGGTGAAGCTTAATAATGTGTAGGCAGGGTTATGTTTCCTTATTGGAGTGGTGGTTGGAGGCTGCAGCAGAAAGGCCATCTCATTAAGCTTTTTGTTTGTGTGTGAGTCAGTGTGGACATCCGTGTGTGTGTGTGTGTGTGTGTGTGTGTGTGTGTTAAACTGTGGCCCAGGTAACAGAGGAACATGCACTTTCTGACAGATTAAGTCTTACATAACTCCGCAGTCCACTCGACAGGTAAACAGGCACCAGGACTAAGGTCAAAAATAAGAGTGGCTCCGGCTCAAGTAGGGACCCAGACACCCTCATGCAAACAAACTCAAGGCGATATCAAAACCTGCATGGCTCAGAAAGCTCAGTTTGTAATCCAGAACTGTAAGCATCCATTTGCAGAGTCATCTAATTGCCGGTGGAGTCCAGTGACAGTCTTTATAAAAGTTCGGGGAATGTTGGAAGAATGGTTGGAGGACTGAGATATGCTGCAAACATGCTCAAAAGTCTGAAAAGGTTTCACATCTATAGTATTCCAAATCTTTTACTTGAAATTTGCCAGTTCTTTCAATTGACATATTAAAAATAATATTGCAAATGTAATGACGGACCATAAAGGAATGAAACAATTTTTTTTTTTTAAATTTGAGATTTTCAAAATAAGAATTACGATAATAAGTCGTAATATTACAAGTCTAAAGGGTCAATATAAGAGAATAAGGGGAACTGAAAGGGTGAAACATGCAATCAATCATAGCGGTGTCAGACATTTATCCATCAATGGATGGATACTTCATAAGTGCATGTATAGCCTGCAGTCTTCCCGTGCATGGACATAGTCACACAGTCATAACTTTATTGTAGCCTGGGGGATACAAAGTTGGCTCAGACCCTGACTGGGAGCTGCAGGATTTAAAAGAAGAGACACAGACAGACAAGGAACATTACAAGACAACATGCTGACTACATTCATGTTAAATACACTAAAGCAGACGTCCACATTTAAGCAGAGTGTGAAAGGCTTTAACACACACTGACGCAAATCACTTTGCTCTAGTTAACCTCACAGCTGAGAATAAGCTCAGCGACACCAATGGTGCTTCAAAGCTGGTTGTTGCAGATGCAGGACCCTCACTAATAGATTTACAGAGATGAGATTAGCGATGAGAAAACAGGATTTGGACGCCGGGGACTCAAGGAAGATGTCGTACAGCCCGTCTCTCAAGCGGCTCATTATACATTGTCGAAATTCATTTAATTTCTAGATCGATAGATACTTTATTGGTCACGAGGAAAATTCAAGGCTTCTTAAGCTAATCTAATCATTTGAGCACCAACGCTTTAGTTTATGTCACATTATACAATCCCCATGAAAACAAACCTTTTAAAAGACAAGACGTGTGTATGATCTTAGTCAATATCCATACAATAGTCATACTCTTAGAACTTAGGCTGTAAATATAAATGGATGAAGCCTTAGTGAAGATATGTGTTTCTGGGCTTTAGAAGTTTTTAAAACATACATGTCGCGCCTTTAAATACAATTAGATTTAAGCATGAGTCTGTCGTCAAAATAAAGCACATAAACAAGTGTGTATCTGTGTTTGAATGTGAGTTTTATGGCTTTTAGGTCAGCAACAGTATCATCCCAAAAGCAGTGAGTCAGATTGGTTGTGTGCTGAGAGCCGCCCGCCCTCGATGTTAAACTGCCATGCTCCGCATTATAGGCTTAAGCTAATGCCTCATTAGCATCAGTGTCTCACTGACTCCGCTCCTAAACAGCCTTCCTCCTAAACTACTGAGGACCTGTTAGCATCACTGCCAGCCACGCAGAGCGGGAGGAAAGTCAGGCATGTTATGCACAAGAAAAATACAGGTCACGCCAACCCTGACATATTTGATCAAATATAAGCTGCGTAAGGAATAGGACAGCTGTATTTCAAATTTGCACTGAAACAAAATAAAATGCTTTATATCCATTAAATCATTGGTGTTAACAATATCTCATTTGTTCCTGCACATCAGGCATGTTAAGTGTGTTTTGGTCAAATACCTCCGTGTGACATCGGTAGCTGAACACAGGAGACTTTCAAATGACCTCAAACCTGAAGGTCATTGTATGTGAGTAAAAATGCACAAGTCAATGTGATTTTTATACAAGTCATTTCCATCAGTAATTGAAGAAAATGTCCCTAAAGTATCTGTTTACAGCTCTGTGTGCCTTTCATTTTGTTTACTATCAGGCAGTAAAGGTCAGACACACAGATGGAAACATGGATAAGCTTACAGGGTTTATGTGCATAGCTGCATTTGTGCATCAAAGTCACCATGACTCTTAATCTCGCCTTGCGTGTATTGCTTTGGTTGTGACTGAAAATGCCGTGCTTAAAACTCTGATGTCATGCAGTGACTGTGTTTCCCGACACATGTGGATTAAGTGTGTGATGGATTTTTTCACGCCGCTTTTTCCATGAATTGAATGAAGGGATTTTAATAATTACAGGAAATTGTGCTTTTCGTTACAGTTATCTGATGTTCCTTATGAGCACATGGTCCCCGACTCTTTTGGGCAAAACCAGTTGGTTTTACAGAATAAACTAAGCATCAGCAAAGTTTGCTGCTCTGCAAAAGTTATTCTATAGCTCAAAAACAACCACTCTTGTTTGTAAGACATAAATGTGTTTATATACTGAATATTTAGAAGCCCTTCACTTCCAAATACTATACAGAAAACAGCTTCAACCTTTGATAAAGCAAACAAAAAATATTTGAAGTGCCAGTCCAGGAACAAACTGTACTGGAGTAAACAATATGCAATGTAGAAAAATACATTATTACACTACATTGCAGCAATCTCAGGGTCTGAAGGTAATATGACAACATTCATATTTCAGAATCTTAGATCTAAAAGCCATCAAATATCCATCAGGACTTCTTTTCAACAACCAGAAGCTGTTAAGTAAATTGCTTGGAGCACATAATTACCATCTAAAGGTTGTGCAAACTCTATGCATGCGAAGCAGGGTAAAGGTGACAGCACTGTTGTCATACGTTGGATTTGCATATTAACTTTAAGGCAGTATTTCTGCGATGTTCAGCCTGGGGCATGCAGTGAGTCACGTAGAGCAGCATACTTGAACCTGAGGACCTTGTCTGTTTTTCTCATCTTAAGAAGTTAATGCACGTAAACATCACATAGACTGAGCTTATTATTCAAAAGAGCTGATACCACAGATGACAAGTACATGGCGTACACTTGATTTGTGTGTTCAAAGAGGTTTGGTTGAGAGTTACACTGAAGCAGATATTTAAACAGAATGTGGGTCAAGTTAACGGTGAATTCAGGGCTCTTGTTACTATAAGGGATTTTTGCAAACTTCACAGTTCTCGTTTGTACAAAATGTCCTAGACTTAGACGTGCTGTGATTACAGTAATTAAATGTTTTCAGCCTGTATCATGGATTTGAGGTTGTTTTGTAGCACTAAAAATTGATCATTTTGTAAATTAGTCTGAATCTTCTCAAAGTTGTTAATGAATGTATGTAATAAAAAAAAACACATTCTCAAGGCGGCAGTTAGCCTAGCTTAGCATAAAGAGTGGAAGCAGTAGGAAATGAATAGCCTGGCTCAGTAGAAAGTCAAGCTTCTTGCCAATTTGACAACTTATTTTGCTAAACTAGCCAGATAATGGACACAACTGGAATAAAATCTAAAACATTTTTGTATATTATTTTCTGGACTTTAAAGCTCCTTTGATCGATTTTGGCGCCCCCTTTGGTCATAGTGGTGCCTGTGACATTTTTGCGGATCTTGTCAATCACATACGTATGACATGTTCTCGTATGATAAAGCTCTCACCTGCTACTTTAAGTCAGTGTTATCATTGTGAATCCTTCCTGTAAAAAAATGTCATCAACAGAGGAAGCTTTAACTCCCTTTATCTGACACCTACCCCACCATGGCTGTTAAAAGAAACACGGCAAAAGTTTATAAATTACCAATCACGCTGCTAATGGTTTTGTTTTCTGTTTTTGGTCATAAAGAGACCTCAGAATAATTCTCAGTCTGTTTCATAACCAGCTAAAAACTACTTGAAGCAGCTTTAATTTCTTATGTGTCACTTACATCTGACATCTGGCCCTATTTCTAAAATGTCCTCGCCTCTGAGAATTAAAAGCCTAATAAACAGAAGCAGTGGAGCATGATTTAAAAAAAACTATCAGCAGGCTGAATGAGTCATAAAGGCAGAGATCCGTTTGAGCTGACTCTAAAATAGTAATGTGACATACAATGCCGACTACATCGACTAGTGTTAAGACCACTCCCACTAGATATTACACCAGCTCATCAGCGACACAACAATATGTGCTGACTCATGTTTGTCTATTTTACAACAGTGTTTTCACAGAGAGTTTCCTTTGCAAAACATGTTTATGAGCTGTGAAAGAGAGTCGGCAGATAAGGTGGCATGTGGACAAGCAGCCTGGAGTCTTTCAGTGCACTGCCAGCGTGGTAAACAGAAGCAGGCGAGTTTTTGAGCAGTGGGCGGGACCTGGGCTCCACATGCTGTTCAAACACGTGGAGTGTGAATGTCATGGACCAGGAGATACAGAGCTGCAGAGACTTGAGCTTTCCATTGAAACAAAACACACACACACACACACACACACACACACACACACACACACAAACTCACATGAATGTACAGGCTCCCACGCAGACACAAAAAAAACGTGCTATGTTTTTTTTTTACTCTCTTTACTTCTTTTTTCCCCCAGAAAATCCCAGTAAAAATCAACATAGAAACGTTTACTGGCAGGATAGCAAGAATGTTAAATCAACATGAAAAACATCCATCTTGAAATACTGAGCAAAGCATACAGATTTTTATTTTTATTTTTTTGCCTCGAGGCAGCTTCTTGTCTTTGCAATAACAGAGCATTGATGGCTGATAAAAGCCAAAAAAAGGTTCAGAAAGAATGCATCAGGGTTGGTTAGCACGTTGAACTTGTCTCGCTTAGAGTGCTGCTGTTGCTTCAGGAGAAGCCTCTCTGGTGTCCTCTCTGGTATTTATATGGTGAAAGGCAAACCAAGGAGAAGGAGAGAGCGGGACCTTTGGTCAACGTTTTCTGTGACCTGCTTTTTCCCAAAACCTTCACTCTGAAGCGCTGTTTTGAAAGATCTTTACATTTGTGATATTCCTGGACAATTCAAAAAACTACAGTTCTCAGTTCAACCTATAAAACAAATCTTAATCTTGCTCTTTAATTCTATTTATTTTTTATGAAATCCAACTCAATCCTTCATGAGCAAGCTCTTTGTGACAGCAGTGAGGACGAAATCCATTTAACGGGCAGAAACCTTGAAAAGCACGTTTGCAACCAGCCGTTGAGTCAAGCAGGATTTTGAAAGCAGCAAAAAGTCCCGCCCCTCACTTACATGCACAAGCGCCATTGGTCCAGAAGCGTACGTCAGCTCAGGCGGACAATCGGCATCAAGGGGAAAAGCCCACAAAAAGTTGCATCTGTTTTGCGCAGAGGGGGAAAAAACAAAGCGCTAAACACAATGCGGCAGTGCTGTTGTGTGCCCTTCATCGTTCTTCCAGTCATTTAAAACGTATCGGACAATAATTCCATCCTGTTCTGTTCAGTTTATTAATACATCTTTATTTGTCAATCGACAGCAATGAATCAATATGGGACACGACCGCTTGTTAGCACGAGCGTCAGAGTTCAAAATCTGCGCATTTGCATTATTGGTGGCTGGGACGTGAGGCCCCGCCCCCATCGATGACGCACCACCTACTTCATCTATGGGGTGGAGAACGAGCAGCGAGAAAGCGAGGCGTGATTCGTTCATCAAATCGGTTCCTCGTGGCAGACGCTGTTTGATGTTGCTTCAAACAGGCAGAATCTGAAAAAGTGGATCTGGAGGAAAATGACCGACCCTACCTTTCATCGACCCTGGAATATCTAAATAACATTTCGATCGATTATCGTTTGTATATTTGTGGTTCCAAGAGGTTGAAAACAACTTCTTCTGAACATCCCCTTTCTCAACAAATGGAAACCATATGGTCCTTTGATGTAGGTTAAAACCGCTGTGTCCGCTTCATAAAAGCAATATACTCTTTATACTTTTCGATATGGAAAGGAATTTCATGAAAATATGTCAGTGTGTTATGTTTTCATGTGGGATCACGAGTGCTGTGTGCGTCTCTCTGTGGAGAGCTGGCTGCCTGTTAAGTGGGTCACAGCTCCGCTCCGCCGCTGTGCAGGGTAGTTCAATGAGCCCGCCTGAAACCCTCCTTAGGCTGATTCAGGGAGAAATAATGGGGCCAGCGACTCCCAATCCCCTCAAGAGCCGCAGCATGGCAGCAAGCTGGCAGGGAGGCCCACTGAAGCTCAGGCTGGACGAGGTCGAAGACAGAGCAGCTATTCGCTCTTTAAGACTCTAATCTTCACTGCATGCCGCACATTTCTTTTTTGACGCTCAGCCGAGCCGGTGCATTGAGTCCATGCTGTACAGAAGGGACGTGTAAAGTGCCATTTCACGTCGTTATTTTCTGTTTCGCTCTCCGCAAGTCAAGGCATGAAGAAATCAGCACTGGGTCACGAGTTAAAATCCCACTGCAGCTACCGGCACGAGTGCAGATGACCTGTTTATCCAACCAATACACCGTGAATGATTTTTACACAGTTGTAAACCAATAAATACTACAGTTTACAGTTCAGGCGCCCTGCGTGATCAAGTTAAGCTTGCTAATTTAGCGTCCATGTTTCTAACCGTCTTTGCGTGATCCCCTTCGGGGAGTCAGGCCTGCTTGCTTGTTGTCCCTAATAGTCGTATGTTTCCTGATCTTCACAGACGGCAAAGGCGCGAGAAATGCAACAAGCCTCAGGGACATAGATCCTCTGGATCATATGGCCCTGGCCTCACAGTCACGATGAATTCTTTCCTGCTTGTCTGCGTGTGCATCCAAGCATGTGATTTTGAATGTGATTCTAAATTTGGGAATAATTGAGGGCATCCAGGAATAGACTAAATAGGCAAACACACACACACACACACACACAGTGTTTGCTTCAAAGGAGCTTCCTGTACACTGTGTTTTTAGGAGCCCTTCACTGTAGTTACACAAAATTTAGAAATCCACTTTGTTTGGCGAGCTGTCCTTCACATCGAGGAAGAAAAACAACGAAAGCATCATGCAACAAAGACTTCTGCTTTCGTGTCTCCCTTCTGCGGTTTTGCCTCTGAAGCAGAAATGTGCCCAGATTTTGTTGAAAGTATAAAGGGGAAGTTGCTGTTTTTTTTCTCTCTTAGACAGACAGTCAGCGCGCAGAGGGGTTGAGGAACATTGTGTCCCTCCTGGTGGCGGGTTCTTATGTAAGGCTGATTTCTGCCTGGCAGCAGAGCAAAGCCCCACTGACACTGTCATACTCCTAATTAATGCGCGCCAGCTCGAGGTGAGCCCTCAGCTGTTGGTTTCCTGCATGAGTGTGCCCATAAAGAATACTAAAGGGTCACAGCTGTATCAGAATCATATTGTGAGTGGTTGTGTTTTTCATAATCAAGACTACCACTTCCTACACTTTTGGGATAATTCACTAGTTGGACCGTCGGTGATCGATCGTTGCCCTTGTTTTTGCAGTGTGCGTGAACTTTTTTTTTTTAATGTTGAATCGGCATTGGTTGGCGTCTAGGCGGCTGGTGAGAGGAATCTATCTGATTGGCTGTTCATTTATCTTCAGCTCTCACAGGTCCGGTAAAGCCCCTTGAACAGGCGGCTGTAGTAGCCGCGCTTTTACCCAATAGTACGATTATTCTTTCGCCTATTGGTCTCCTACGCCTCTTCTTTTCTTTTTCCACAAGAAGACCAACGGCTGACATCGCCAGTACCATTTTCAACTCTTTATCTGACATTATTCTCGATTAGTAGGCTACCTATAAAACGAGAGGGGGCCGACAGAAGTGTAAAAATGGTTGTCTCGTGTCATAACGATGGACTTAGGCCGCATGCTGGCACGGGGAGTTACTTCCTCTCACGCATGCGCAGACCATACATGTTGATGGGCCATCCGGCTGCAGTCTTTGTGGTGTGTTCAAGTGCAACTTTTTGTCCAAGACAAAAGGATTAGTTAGGCCACAGTCTGTCTTTGTTGCCGCTAGTTTGTTTTTGCTTGGTGTGTTCAGGGCCTTTAGAGAGCACCCATCTTGATGTTTAAATGTCCAAAGCCTGGTTCATGCTTCTTATTCTTCTTATTTTTATGCTTCTGGTTCCGCCACATTCTCTGCTTGCTTGTCGCAGGAAACCATGGAGACTGAAACTAGGCATTAGTTACTTCTGAGGGTCTCACTACACAGCAACTGCTGCCGTCAGTGTGTGAATGGGTAGGTGTTACATGTGGCTGAGTAGACGAGAGAACACAAACTCAAATAAACGCTTCCTTTAAACGCCTAAAAGATATTCCTGATTGAACGTAAAAAGGCAAACTTTGAAAAATACCAAAATGCATCGTTTCAACCTCAAATGTGCATCTTATGAAAAGACGTGTTACATCAACGATGGAAAATAGTTCATTATCTTCCTATGGATGTGCGATAACTCCATGGTAAAGAAACAAGTTTCTCTTTGACACTGCCAGCTCTTCATATCTGACTGTGCGCGAGATAAAAACAGGTGAAATGGATTGTTGCCTTCATACATTGAACCTGTCAACCTCTGGACTCTTACGACACAGTGGTTTCTGCAGACGCGTGGCTTGGCAGGAAGTCGTTGGCTCACTCGTTTCCTGACTTGGACTCTGACTGAAATAAAAACACTCAAGAGAGGGAGAGAGAGAGAGCGAGAGAAAGTGTTGGCCGGGAAGTTCAGCTCCTCACTCTCCACAGGACGGAGGTCGGATATCCTCCTCTTTGTGAGACCATTGAGAAGCTATTAGGCAGTGTGTCAAACATGCGATTATCCAGTGACTTAAGGGGGGGAGGATAAAGGCAGGATGTGAAGTCTCTTTATGGTTTCCATATTTTTTTGAAGTTAAATAGTTTTGCCATCCTTTGTACATGTACGGAGATTCTGAAGAATCACTTAACAGAGGAGGAAACAATTCGTAACCACATCGCTCCTGTGTCAACACTGTGTAAACTGGATTTTTCTGCTGCACGAGATTTTTTACTTGTGGAAATAAAAATCACAGACAAAGTGGTACCTCTTTAAATAAATTTATTTATTTCTGTAGGTTGCTATCCATAATCAATACAGACAAAAGCAATACTCAACTACCAGAATTTATAAATCATAATCATCTCTTGTGAGCATCACAATAAACAGTATATTGAAGTATGTACAATGGAAGACAATGATACAGTCGGACAGAGGCCAATCCAAGATCGATCTGTAAAAGAAGGGTCCGTCCATGGACTCAGAAAAGCGCTCCAAGACGTGTTAAGAACAAAGTTCCAAGCGACAAAAAAACCAAAACACTTGACAGAAAGAGAAATGTACAAGGAGCAGAACAGCTTCTGCTCGACATGAAAAGAAATGAAAAAAAAAAAAAAGATGTAATGTTACATTTGGTTCCACAGTTGTAAACTAGATTGTTTCATGTCACTATTGCATATGCCATTTGGGTAAAGTGTATCGACAAGGCAAAGAGATCTCTATAATAAAATAGACTGATTATTTTTTTATATAGTCAGACACTGTGAGGGAGAAAAGCATACAATACACTGTACAAGCCCAAAGCAAAAACCCCGCCCCCTTTTTAAAAATCTGTAGCCAAAGTCTTTACACAGGAATATCATCGCAACAAAGGTAAAATCTAAGTACTCTATAATTTCAATAGATTTCTTTTAGTTAAACTCTCTTATGTACACAATATACACATTCAAAACTGTGAAGATAAATAGATACCACATCCTCGTGTGGTACAGCTCCAATATTAGATGACTCTGTGAAAACCATTTCCCACATTATGCTTCTGCGGTGTTTCCGCCAGCTCAGCAATACATTCAGACATGGTTTAAAGTTTTACAATCTACTGTACACTAAAAGAGGGGTGGCGAGCCAGTCGGAGTCGGCAGAGTGGGCAACGCAAAGATCGCACGGTTGAGATGAAAGAAAACGTTCACGTAACATCTGGCAGCCATTTTGGAATTTCAAAGCAGCTGCATTTTTTGTTTTTTTTAAATTTGGTAATATTTTGAAATCTCTTCTTGTGGCCACAGTGGCTACTGTTGTGTAAAAGGTGACTTAGACTAAAAAGAGAGGCTATGTGGCTGTAAGTCGAAATAAGACATTTCCCATCTTACAGCTTTAAGAAACAAATGACTGTTTGGCAGCTGAGGAAATCGGCTGCCAGCTTATTTAGTTTAACGAGTCGCTAATGTTTGCTAAAGTCAACCAGTATCTTGTGGTAGCTCATGTAAGTAAACATTAGGGACATAATGATTTTACACTTCATTGATTTGACAACTCTGCCTTCTTGGATTACCGCTAATGCCATATCTAAGCATTTTGCTAAATCGTTGTCACTGTCGATATGTAATTGCTTGCTTTAATGTGTACTGCCGCACAGTCGGATTGGATTGTTTCAATGGTGTCTGTGATTTAGACAGCTGGCTCTCTACTGAACTTCCAGGATTGTGCCAGATGTGGCTGTTGGCCTCTCTTCCACTTCTTTTTCTTTGCGGTATCTCCCCCCCCCCCCCCATGTCTCAAATTTTTTTCGCTGCCTCCACCCCTGCATCGTCACCTAAACGAGACAGTTGTGCCGTCAAAATGAATTCGCGACAGGACGCCCTGTTTCAAGCTTCACAGCAGACCGTAGGGTTCGAAGGTAGGAGTGTGTGAGGTCTTCAGGCTCAAGTGACTGAGGAAAATATGGGAGGTACAGTGCATTCAGATGCCTGGTGTTGTAGGGTCTGAGCTAACAACATGCATAACTCTTAAAGACATTTAGAAAATTATTTCTTTAAGTCCAGCTCTTTGATTGGACAAAAATAAAACTAGGTTAGAATAAATAAAAATTATTAATAAGAAAATACTTTAATATTAATACAAATAAATCTGATTTTAAGCAGCCCCACTGTACTGTACATTTCAATTAAGCTCGACGTCTTACTTATATGAACAGAATAACAATATAGAGACTCAGGTCCAAACAGACATAACGAAATAGAATATTTCTCTCTTATTTCATAGAAAACATAAGGACAATATAGACATTAAGGCATTGGGTCTGTTTTATCAGACATTCATCTTTCAAAAATAAATAAAATATCTACTCTAAATATAGCTATTTACTCAGTGTACCTTGGTGTCATCATTCCCTGGGCCGTTTATTCGTAAGTTTCATTTTTCACTGGCATACCGGTTGGTTGTACTTTTCTCTGTCGCACACTCACACTCGTACAGGCAGTCATAAAACCACCCTCAAGTAAATAAACAGTATCTGGGTACCATTAGAGTTTTGTTATTGTCTTGACTATCTTTGCTTCTGTGCTTGCGCCAAGATTTAGGTCAGAGCAGAAGTGGCCTCTGAAAGCGCAGGGAACATGAGACTGACAATACACAGCGCACACACCCACCAACACACTCGCTCGCGCACACACACACACACACACACACACACACACACACACACACGCAACACACCTGTCTTGCCTTCAGCGAAGTTCATAACATGCATTGATGGTGACCTGCTTGTTTCTGAAGTGCGTGTACACACTTGTGTGTGAGTGTCACTGAGGGTCCAGACAGTCTCTGCCCAGTGGCAGGTCATAGTTTTTTTTGTTTTTTTTTCACTTCTTGTTTTTGAGCAGCAGTTCAGTGAAGACACCAATCAGAGGGTGGAGGAGTCCTTCAGTCTGAAAGAGACAACCAGAGAGAAATGGTGCGTTAGTGGAAATGTGTAATTAACTCCCCATTCTTCTTGTGTTCACAAAAACAACAGTGTAAGCATTCAACTGTATTGCATGTTGCACATGACATAAAAAAACAAAAAAACCCCAATGAGTCCACTCCATTGGAGGAATATGATCGAATGATCCATCACAAAAGGTAAAACAATTAAATGTACAAGAAAACTTAAAGCAACCACTCTGAAGATAAAATATTAATTGTTGCTCATACATGCACATAGTGTTATTCTACTGTATATAATCAGCGGCACGTTAATTGGCCGCCCCTCCACCCCGACCCCCTCCCAATCCTATCACGTTTTATGTCATTTCACCAGCTGTTTAGCCCATGAAGGACTGGTGATGGGTGAAAAAAGGCCAGAAATGGGAGCCCGCTCTGCAACGGTCGTAATTACATAATCTGGGAAGCCGAGCGATGGGGGTTGGGGGTCTCCTGTCGCGTTGCTATGGACACACGCTGAGCAGAGGAGCACCAGCGAGCAACACAGTAGCTGATGCATCCTTGATATACATACAGAAAGGCAGAGAAGAAAAAAAAAAAAGGACTTAGAGATTCTACAGAGCCTGGTTCCCAAGAGCAAAAAAGCAATTTCAACTTAAAATTCAAAAGCTGTCACATCTAAAAGAGACTGCTTAAAAGCCATATTTTCCAGAAGAAAAAAGGATAAAGGATGGTTTAATAAACAATGTATGTTAAGTCACTTAATCCTTAGATAAGAGTAAGGATTTAGTATTTTATGTTATGCAATGTATGTCCCTTGTATGAATTGACTCTATTCCTGGGGACAAAGCAGATCAATGAGGGGATATTACTTTTTGGGAACATTGTCTTAAGTGCTGCACAGATGTAATCCTGTAGCCAGTTTCCACAGAGATGATTTTAGCTCCATTTGTGCTCAATTTTGCTAACAATTTCAATTCAAACAGGAGGCAGGGAACAAATGCCCACACCTTGCATTAGGTATTACCCAGCTGCTGCATGTGGAGAAGCCACTGTCAGTTGCTGATCTACCCCTGGCCGTCTAATCTCGCCTGTAGAGGCTGTAATCTCATCTAGAGCCGTGGCTGGCTAAATGTGGGGAACGCTGGCCACGCAGTTATCTAGCAGCTAGCGCTTCTGTCTGGAACATCCCGCCCTACTTTAGCCCTCCCCTCCTGCCTTGCACCATGACACACACTCACACACATCTACACGTACACACACATCGCCTGGAAACTCTGACACAAGAGCCTGCGGTGTTACGTGTGCATGTTTGTTCTCTATATATCAAGTAACATGGCATTTCTGGATTTCCTGCAACTGCTTTGCCAGATCTCAGCTTAAATGCAAGTCTGCGAGGATGTCAATAAACTGTTTAACAGTGTGTGTGTGCATGCGCGTGTGTGCATCCGACCCCAGTGTGAAGGGACGCAGCAACACGGGATTTGACAATCAGTCTGATGGATGAAATCAGGTGTCACCTTTATGGGTAAATCCACAAATGCTCGAACAAAGAGAGCTATAAAAGGACCACATGGTTTTATCAGGCTTATGATATGAGCCAACATTCCAGCAGTGGAAAAAAGTGGTATTAATTAAGCCTTGTAAAAAATTCATGCAAAATAGCTTTTTGATTTGTAATTATTATTTTTTCCTATAAAGTAAAAAATGGCATTTTCTGTAAATCTTGTTTTTAAATCTGCATGAAAACTAAAGAGAAATGTGTTGAAATAACAACTCTCTCCTCCTTTTCCCTCTCAGAGTGTCTACTGAGCATGCTCAGAGCAAGGGGATGAGTTAGGGATGCATGGCTGTGCAGCGAGACCTCTTTCGCTCACTGCACAGGAAATGTAAATAACACATTTATACGTAACAGGCCCTGGGTGCATTTTAGATCTACCCACTGCCTCCTATCTGCGATGACATCATTGAAAATACTACTGCCTACGTGATGTTAAGAGGAAGCAGGATTTAAGCGGAGGGACACGAATGCTTCTAATCTGACCGATAAATTACACATAGGCCTACACAATGCTGATGGTCATGCTCGTTGTAGCCTGTGGGTGCGGCAGATGGTGGGCTGTCATTAGTAGAAAGATGGTCAGGAGGTGGGGATGTGTGTTTACTTGGAAGAGGGATGTCGTTGTATGTATGCATTTATGTGCAAGAGTGGGCATATGCAGGGAAATTGGTGTAATGAGATGGTTTGTGTGCGTGTCAGGAGAGTGCAGCGTGGCAGGTGTTTAGCCCCCAATCCACTTCCCCCCCCCCCCCCCCCCCACTTGCCCTCCAGAGAGTGGCCATCTGCCACTAGCACTCAGGAGGGACTCACAGTGTCACAGCAGGGCACCTCCAATCTTAAAGCCCCCTTAGGTTTTTCCAAGAAATGTTCCGATGCACGCTTTCCTTCCTGATACTGAGTTCAATAACAAGACTGGTGCATTAGCACCGACTGACGACCCCTCGGATAGGCCTACTAGTGTGCCAGAATATTATGTTAGAATTCTTATTATATGACAGCTTTTGGCACCAATAATAACCCTGCATGAATTCAATATTAATGCTATGTTGGTTAACCGCTGGTTCAGCATGCTAAATCTATACCTGTAAAACAAGCTAGGCTAATGCTAGCCACTCTTTGCATCCTGTGTCTGCCAAAGAGAATTTTCTTCTTAAATACTTAGATTTTTGTGTTTTTTTTTCTTTTTTTAAACTGTTGATTAAAACAACAGCCATAAAAATGCCTATTTGCAAAAAAAAAAAATTACTGCTGGCATATCCTGCTAGTTAGCATACACTGTAAGCTAGCGCTATTCTTCTATGCTAGCAAGAGGAGTTGGAAAATAAAGTTTTTCTCAGAAAACTAATTTTTTTTTAGTCCTTCTATCCTTTATTTTCTACCTACTATGATGCCTGATGATGAAATGTTTATAAACCCAACGACACTGGGAATAATCTCACTAGGCAAATAGAGCTTCTTAAGTCGTCACAGAGGCATCAGGAGCTGTTTGACACCGCCAGATAGGTATTAATCGGAGAGAGAAGGGAAACAAACAGAGACGGCTGACTTGGCTAATCTGAGTCTGGTACAGAACATCCACCTGGCTGAGCTGCGGCTAGCCAGGGCAACCGAAAGAGGTGAACACCTTTGGGTCAGGGAGGAGGTAAACACTACCTCAAAGTCCCATGGGATCCTGTTCTGCTGACAGAACAAGGTAAAAAATACAAACACCTGATGCCTGCATTAAGATGTCTAAGGTGACTTTAGGTGAACGGCTAAAAAAAGGGCAAACAGATCCAGATGTCAAAGGCTGATGACTTCAAATTATTAAAAACTTTATTTGTCCCTGTGGGGCAATTCACTTATGGGTTTTGTTAGTCGCAACAATTGATCCGTTATGATCAGAGGAGGGGTTTGGCAGGGCAAGAAATAAGAACAAATGGTCCAAGTCCCCAACATGACGTCCCTGATAAACATGAAATCAAAGATGTCCGCAAGTTGGGCCTGGCGCCAAAAATCCCCAACGAGCACTTCGACCTTCTTCACCCCGCTTCATCACACAAGTTGCGGGACTGAGCATCCAATAAACAAGCCTTCAGGTCTGCTTCTGAACTCCCAGAATGCACCTTGGTTCAGCAGGGCCTCACCAACGAGTTTGTTTGTTGCTTTAAAAAGCAGAGAGTCCCCCCCATCCTCCTCCTTTTTTTTTTCCTACTGAACATGCGAGGCTGTGCTCCATCTCCCCCTCTCTGCTTGTCTTACTTCTGCTAAGTGAACAGCCTAATGAGGCAGAAGGGCAGTGGCGTGCACGTGCCATGCTGAACCATTATGCACACATTCATTCGCCCCTTCCACAAACAGGCCAGCAAGCAGCACTGGAAAACAAAACAGTCGACGCTCGCTCGCTCTCTCTCTCTCTCTCTCTCTCTCTCACGGTACATCTCTGCCAAGTGTTCACGGATGCAGGCGACGCCACTGGAAAAAAAAAAAAAAAAAAAAAAGGATCCCTAAGAGAGAAAAACAGCCCTCACTGCTGCATGCGTACGTGCTACAGTCCACATGTATGTGCTTGTGCCTTTTCCTACTCCCTACTTATTTGTATTCAACAAGATTTATTCGTGCCAATAAAATCTTTGCACTCCATCAAAACATGAGTCGAGGACATGTGCAAGCCCACACTGCTCGAATAAAAACAAACCAAATATGCACCCACATGTTGGTATTAGTCCTTTTGTCCATTTAGCTACTGTTTGAAAAGATGCAGCGGGCCATCATAGATTCTGTTTACTCCCATTCAAATTAAAAAAACAATGAGTCTTAATGATGAGTCATGTACATTTCACTGTCAAGCATGTGGAAGTAAAGACTTGATTCGATCAAAGAACCTCGAAGATAATTGATTTTTCTTTACCACGTTAGCACGTTTTTCTTAATTTACCATTTCATCGGTGATGTTTGAAAGAGCGTCTCTGCTTCGACACAGCAAAAGGGAAACACAGTATAACTTCTCTTTCAACACACAGGGGCCTTGTGGCGAAATAAAAGGCACTTTTCTATTCAGAAGCGTGACAAAAACAGACCCTCCCCCCCTTTCAAAGCAACTTTCCAAACCCTGCTCTGCCAGGAATGTGGACCATGACATCCAGTTACCTGATGGCCACATAGCAACTCACCCACTTTGTTGTTTTCCCCTCTCTCGCTGCCTACAAGGACACACACACACACATATCCACTCCTGCTAGGGCCTCACATGTCAGCGTACACCCCCCCCCCCCCCCCCCCCCCCCCCCCCCCCATCATCCTCACAAACACATGTGAGCTCACAGCGAGAAGACAGATTGTCAAACTTGGCTTTTATGTCAACATCGTGGGCTTCGTTTACTCCGTCTACACCGCTTTGTTTGTTTGGTTATTTTGAGACACGGTATTGATCATTGGAGGGTGGGAATGAGGGGTCTATAGAGGTCATATTGATGTGCAACACATCCTAAAGCTTACCCAACTGAAAAACAACAGCCGGAAATGCCTGGGGCTTGTTGTGCCATTAGGACTGACGAGAGGGCTTACCTATTAGCTTCAAGGAGTTCTTTCAACAAACAAGACAACAGTAAATCACAAGCAGTAGTAAAAAACCTTTCATAGCCTATCATTAAAAGTTGACTTCATACTCCGGGTAATCTTGACTATGCCGTCTCTCCTCGCCGCCTTTTGCACAAACAACTTTCATTCATTCATAACAAACAAGCGCTGGTGGAGTCCTAAAATCTACTCGCGTATTTTTAGTGTTGTCATCCCACGACAGCAGCAAGGCAGCGAGGCAGCGTCCTGCTCTGTCATAGTGCTTGTTTACTTCAGAGCTCCCAGCCCCGGTCACGTTTCACAGCCAGCCTCGTGCTGCGTTCACATGCTGAGGGAAACGTCGCTATTGCTGAATTACAAAAACACAGCAGAAAAAAGAGAAAAAAAAGTGCATCGGACACAAACGACAAACCAGTTGACATTCCTCCCGTTTTCTTCACGCTCCGACACAAAATGCTGCTCTGCTTACATGAAGTGCACATTATAAATACCAGCTTAGAAGCAACACCCGAAGGCCACATCAGCACCACCTACTCGTGTTGTTGAAATCCACAGAGCCAGTTGGGAGTTTGACTGTACAGGAAATGCAGGTTTGCTTTCATTTTTGTTGTTTTTCTCTCCTCCAGCTGACTGTGCAACACAACTGTTTTTCTCCGTTCTAAAATTCAATTTGAAAAGATTTGTTTCACATTCCTCTAATACTTTGATCCGTACTTTAGGACAACAACACCCACAGGAATTCAAAAATGAAGGATTTCAGCAGTAAAACATCTGACTTTAACCTCACTCACCTTTGGCAGTAGTTGCAGCCTCTTTGAAACCTAAACAGACATATGGCGAGCTGTGTAATCCATGGATGCCACCTTTGCAGCTGCTGGCGGGTTTGAAGCCGGCCAAGTCCTCGCATTTCTCCACGTCCCTGTTGTCCAGCAGGTTCAAGGCGATGTAGTTCAGTCCGTTGGGGTACCTGGCCGTGCTCTGCTGGCTCACCGGGCTGCCGTATTCCTCGTCAGACCCCTCGCTGCTCCGGGATGAAATGTTCTCCACCGAGCTGTGCCTCTTCAAAGCGTCCCCGCGTGCAAAAGAGGGGAAGACTGGCGTAACGGTGGCGGTGGCAGAGAAGGTCTCGGAGCTGTGGCGCCGGCGTCCCTGCGGATTGGCGCGGATGACCTTGGCAGAGCAGTCGGGGTCCAGTGTGGAGGAAGAGGCGGAGCCGAGCAGGAAGACCCCAATGCTCTCTGGGACTCCCTGGTCGTCCAGTGAAAGTTGCCTTTCTCTGCTAATCTGGCTGCTGGAGAACACATTTTGAAAAAAAAAAAAAAAACACTCAGCAACGTGCATTCATTTTTATACAAGTGAAAAAAGAGCCTCAAATTTTTCAACATTAAATGAAATTGCAAAGGATATATTCAGTGTGTTGAGTCATACCCCTTGACCCCTCCCTCAACACAACAGATGTACATACCTTGCTGCGTTCTGAGGAACAAGCTGAGGAGGTGAGCTGGTCATCCCGAAGCTCATTTCAGTGTAGTCATTTTTCACATCCCCACCAAGGCCCTGAGCCCCTTTCTCCTTATCCAGATGGTACACTCCGCCCTCCTCCGAGCAGGGACACAAGGATAATTCTTGTAGTGTGTTCAAGCGCTTGGCAGGAGTGTCAGCCTCCTTGGGCGAGTGCGAGCCCAGCTCCAGGTTCATGTAGTCCGTCAGAGACGACCTTCCTGGCCCGCCGCCGCTGGATCCGAGAGATGAAAAGCGGCTTTCTGTGGAGGCGGTCGAGGGCGGGGAGTATCTGGGGCTGCTGAAGTCGATGTTGATGTACTCACCAGGACTCCGAGGTTCCCCCGGAAGAGGGTGCTCGTTCATGCTTGGCAGGGTCCTCAGGGTGTCCAGATATAGTCTATTGGGTCTGCCGAGCCTCCCTCTGTAAGGCAGGGTTTCTGCACGGCCATGCCTGACTGGCGAGGGAACCGAAGGGCTCAGCGGCGAGGTCTGACTTGGGTGTATCACCGAATAATAGTCCGACTCCCCCGGCCTCTGTCTTAAACTTTGAGGACTCATCAGCACGTACTGGTTGCTTTCTTCATTCTTTGGGGCGGGAAGTTTAGCAGGAAGTGTCAGGGAGCCGGCCTGGTAAGACGGCCGAACTGACGCGGGATCAGCAGCCAGCAGCCCCAGGTAGTAGTCAGGGGGGGTCTGGAGAGGAGGTGGGTTACCAGGTGACATGTTCATGTATTCGCCGTGCCTGTCCGGGCTTTCAATAGAAGATTTGGATCCACACCACATTCTCATGTAGCCGGTGTCCTCGAGCGAGCCACTGCAAGGGGAGTTGGTCTTGTAACCTCCGTTGGCCGCCGCCTGCGGATGCACCCTGGGGTTGACAATCTGCTTCGGCGCTGAGACACACATAGGGCTCATGGGGACATAGTTATCGACCTTAACTGACTGGGAGGCGACACCTGGTGTCATTGGCATGTAGCCATCGTCTCCAAGGTTACTACTGGAGCTCCTGGATGAACCGATCTCAATGTCTCCGTAATCCTCTGGGTAGCACACTTTGGGGGAGGCAGAGTGAGAGTTCTGCCCGTGGGCCATCCTCATGAGGGTGTACTCGTCAAGAGAGGCCGAGGACAGCGGCGCCACGACCCTCTGTTGGCGCGGCGTGGTGAGGGAGTGCGTCCGCTTCCGGTACGCCTTGTCAAACGCGAGACCCTCGCCGCCGAGCCCCGACCTGCCGCCGTTCGCTCCCTCCATGATCATGTAGCCACAGGGGTCGCCGATGTCACGGGACGGAGGCGTGCTGGACAGAGAGTCGGGGGTGTCGCTACGAGTCAGGGGGAGGAATTTCAGCTCGCCCGGGCTGGAGCTGTAATCGTCACACAGCATGAAGCCGGTGTCACTGAGGGAGCCAGAGATGGAGGCGCTGCAGCTGAAGGGTCGCCTTGCTTTGTCCGGAGTGCAGATGCTAGCCCCGGCTCTGGGAGACATACTGATGGGGCTGGAGGCGGCAGGAGGGGAGTTGGACACCGGCATGGACCGGCTATGATGCAAATTGGAGGAGGACTCGAGCATCCGGCAGGTGCGCCCGCTGCTGAGGGTGTGGCACCTGCTGAGGTTTCCAGAGTTCGGACTGGTGGGACTTCCGTTCACAGAAATGGACATGGACACAGGTCGGGTCACGCTTCCATCCCCTTCGCTCGCCGTTCTTACCCGACAGGAAGTGAACTTTCTCCCCGGGGATGTGGCCGCCATGCTATCTGTTCTAGACCTCCTGACCAGGCCGGTCTGACTTGGGGGGAGATTGTTGAGGTTGCGTCTGGTGGGGACAGAGATGGGGTTGGTGCTGGCGGACTGGCTTTTACTGCGTGGCCTGAACTCAGACAGCTCCTTCATGGCCTTCATGGCCTCCAGGATGGTCTCATGGATGTTCTGCGCCACCACCGGGTCCTCGGCTTGCATCCAGAACTCCCCAGGCCCGGTGACCGCTGACCTGCCCACCTCTATGAAGAAGAAGCTGTCAGAGTGTCCGCATCTGCGAATGTTCATGAGCTGTAAACTGACCGCAGCTGTTTCTGAGTTCAGTTTGACAAAGCTGATGGTTCGGCTGGACAAACACAGCCTGTACACTCCAGTGAGGTTCTTGATCTGACCCAAGCCTTTGGATTTCAAGTTTACCTGCCATACCTCCTTATAGACTGCTGTAGCTGGAGTAATGAGCCCATAGCTGGATTCCTCAAAACCCACTAAAGAGGACGTGGAAGCGGGGCTGTCGTACATTTTCCCCTCAGCTATCAGATCAGTCAACACAGTGTACCAGCTCTCCTGCTCCTGCTCGTTGTCAGCAGCCACGGCGAAGTACTCGTCCTTGGTGTAGAGGGCGATGAGGTGCTTGTGTTTGGCGTCGGCTCGTTTGTTTACGCACAGGCAGGAGTCCAACGTTATGACCCGTTTCGCCGCGGACTTGTTTCTCCACTTCTTCTCGCTCTCATAATACTCCAGCCTGGCTGGGTAGCGCTCGGTGGGCTCGCGGAGCACGAAGAAGCGCCTGTGTCCGTGTTTCTGCTTCCTCAGGTATCCGTACTTCTTCACTCCATTCGCCCCGTTGGATAACAGGTGTCCTCCTGTCGCTGGAGGACTTGCCATTTCTCTCCACTTCTCTTTTCAAGTTGCGGATAAGAAGAGTCCGTTTGGGGAAGAAAAAAAAACAGCAACACTCAAAGCAGAAGAAAACTCCAATTTCACCCGTTTTTTTTTAAACCGAATGCATTGCAGAAACCGATTGCTGTGTCCGCTGTCATCCACCGTAGATGCAACAGTTCAGTGAGACCAGACCAGGGGGGACTGGTCAGATCCTGGAGAAAAACAACATGTGACGCTGCTTGCTCTAAAAACAGAATAAAACACAGAGTCATAGAGGGGCGGTGCGTACTGCGCGCAGGGGCCGTGCCTGTCAGTCAGTCGGTTTTTACGCAGCCGATTGGCTGGTTCAATAATTCAAGCCAGGCAGACCCCGCCCCGTGCTTTCCAAACAGCTCTCATGTCGAAACTGAAATCATCAGAAGCACGTTGAAAAACAAAAATCTTCATAACGTGCTGTAAAACGAAAGAGATCTGCAAAAACAAACTCGCGAGGACACGTTTTGCATGTTTTCAGGTAGCAGATGTTGCCCAATAAAAATATATTTTAATTGTATTTTATGTTTTTTTTTGTTTTTGTTTTTACTGATTGGCCAAGTTGAGTTAATTTGGATTAATGATTCGAAATGTGCCACCTAATGCAGCATTGCAGCCATCTATTTTCTGAGGCACACTGTAAACAACCTCAACGTCCTACTTGTTATGTAAGTGTGTTGTGGCCTATTTTTACCTTTGTGGGTATTCCTCTCTGTTCTGAACCCTTTACGTCCCGTTTCTGAGCGTCATGGTTCACTCTCATATCAAAAAGTAAAACATTTGCAACATTTTGAAGTGCTGATGGTGTTCATTAGTTGAAAATATCTCTATTCTGAGTTCAAAGCAGCTTTTAAAGAGCCAGCCAGACTTTGTTCGTGGTGTGATCTTCCCTTTTATGCTTTTGGTGCAATTTGCTGCATTTTTACAAGGCGTTCAAATTAAATGAAAAAAAAAAAAAAACAATAAAAAAAACAAGCAGTCCTCAGAGGGAGAATGACTAAAGCAAATGCGTCAGAAGCCTCAGTGCTCATCACAAGTTTGCAGAAATGCTGCCATCATCTGGCTGCTCGGTCTCACTCTGCACCCTGGCAGCCTTTAGCTCAAACAATTGTTAAAGTTAAGGGGGGGAAAACAACTTAATTCCGCTATCTGAGTAAAATCAATGACAAAACAGATTAATTTATTACAGTGATGAGAAACACGAGCTCAGAGTGACTGTGTTGGGCTGTGAAGGGCTGGTCAGATGACAGGAGGAAGATCACAAACATCTGTTCATCAGATCATCCCGCTAATTATGTCAGTAATTCTGGGATCTTCGTAATCATTAGTCATGCCAGAGCAGGGAAGACCCCCCCCCCCCCCCCCACACACACACACACCTAAATACACTTGGATTGCTATTTCCTAATCCCCCAACAAGCAGATTACACCTCTGTGGGTGAGGTGTCATTGTGCAGGGAGGGTAACCCAGCTTTAACTCCTCCTTAATGAGCATATCTATCCGTTTGAACAAACATGTATACTGCAGATTAAGTGTAATCCCTGACTCCTCTAATCACTATTGTTCTCACTATTGTTATTGTTGTGTGTTTGTGTGACATTTGGCCGTTGCCTATTTTCCTGTTTTGCATGTATGTGTTAATCACCAGGGTTAAACTCAACCACAGCATGTGTTTTTTTTTAGTTTTTTTTTTAGCTTTAGCCGGCAGCTATAATCTGAGATATGGGCAAAAAAACCCAACAGAAAAACAAAACACAAACACCTCCACCAGGATTTAGTAACACATGCCATTTGACCACAATTATAAACAGCCTAAGGCAAAAAGAACCAACAGAACAAAGGGATCATTGTTGACATCAAAAGTGGCAAAGAGGCACAATAAGGAAGCAGAGAGGTTGAGGGAAGGTTGCGGAAGCCCAATAGTTTTGTTTTGCTGCTCAGTGTTTTGGCAAAAACACAGAATAACTTGACAAACACGTTGCGGGAAATTTACAAATGCAGTAACGTGTTGTTTTGCTATTCAGTGTTGTTTTGCTATTCAGTGTTTTGAAGTAAATTGGTGGGATGATGTGCGCTCATCGTTTCCCACAGGGTTTATTTTACACATTAATCTGTCTGTTTTCAGTCTCAGTACAGGGATCGTTAACTTGTTTTCCGGTCCAGGTGATGTGCCACAAGCTCTTGAAAATATTATGTGGCCCTATAGTTGTTTTCCTTAGCTGTCAATCTTCATTGAAAGCTACTATTCTGCCTCTTCTCCAAGCAGATTCTGACAGCAAAAAAAAACCCATCAGCAATAAAGGGGCTCTTCGACCTCAGCGGGATATATTGGGATTATTTCCATTACTGGTTAATTTTCAGCATTGTGAGGTTGACCTTGCTCTGAACTGTTTCTTTCTTTCTTTCTTTCTTTCTTTCTTTTGGTCAAACAGTATATTTCTGAGGTCAAGATGTATTGTTTTGTCTTTAAAAGTTGCTTTTACAAATATCAGGATTTCAACGTAGTTGTAGCCTTGATGTTTAATTCATTCTAGTAATTAGGGAATAACAGCAGCACAAAATCCTGTTGTTTTCCTGTAAAACTACTACAAGATAATCATCCTTCATCTTTAGCGCAAGGTGTCACCTCATAACAAGATAAGCAGAGTACCGAAAAACACGTTGTTTTTTTTTACATGTAATATTGTTTTTTTTTATGATAATGAAAAAAGGTAGATTAAGAGATTCCCAGTAAGATGCAGGCTTAGTGTTTCTTATTGCTTTAGTCTCAAACAATAAACCAGAGCAAACACTCAGAGCAGCAAAGCAGTGTCTCATAATAAAGGCCCCTTGATTTAAACCAACACAACACTGACCCCTAGTGGCTGAGATGAAAAACGGGAACCTGTGTGTTCTGTGAAATGTTTTTTGTAAGTCAGTTTCTTTCAAGGAACTGAGCAAATGAAAGCTGTTTGTGTTTATGGTTTAGTCACTCTTATTTATAAAGTTGAAATTTAAACTGAATAATAAGGGAAACTCGGTAATCTCAATCATTTTTTTGTCTTAAACCATTGTGTAGCTTTTACAACTTGCCAAACATTCAAATTTAATGGTGTTAGTATTTTTTTTTTTTTAGGGGAATGTGAATTAAAAACAAATTCTCCTCTAGTCTGTGGATTTATAAGGCTAAAGGCACCGCTATAAAATCCTCTAATAAACATAGACAGGTTGAATAATATCTCAATGAACCCAGCATTGTTGACATTTTCAGGGCTGTTTTTTTTATTAATTCTTTTTTTTTTTTTTAAGTTTTTATAAATTTTCAGGACTTTTGACAAGCAAGCACACGCTTGGATATCCGTCACGTCCGGTTTATCACCTTTAAAAAAAAAAAAAAAAAAAATCAAGTTCGCCTATGGTAAACTTGCGTTTTTTTCAAAATAAAATCCATGTTTAACAACGTATCATTGACCAAACAATAGACGTTAATGTTGTTAAAAAAAAAAATCAAAATTCATACAACAATAAAAGTTAATTAAAGTGCATCTTCATTTACTCTTCATTCTTGTATGAGTTTGTAAATATGAATGCGTCACGTTTAATGCTTGGACTTCCGGTGCTGTTGCGGAGCGACCTTACAATGGCGAGCTTGATGCAATAGACAGGGCATCCCCCCCCCACACCCCCTCTGCAAGGAAAACCACTTTCGACTTGGAGCTTGGGTTAGCCTTACTGTCAGACGGGCGGACAGAAACATGGCGTCCGCTTCGTTGCTGTTTCTTTTAACATTTATCTTTCTCTGCGGAGAAACTGCTGCACAGGGGAAACTTGCATACGTGACTGTGGTGAGTCATTACGATGTTTTTTTGCATAACGCCACTGTAAGCTGCATATCTCTCCCCCTGTTTCACTTCGTGGGTTGAATTGACGCTCGCGGAACTGGGTTTGAAAATGTCGAAAGTCTTGTGCTTCCGCTTGTTATTTGCCCACACTTGTACGTGTCTGCGCAGGAATGAAGTCTACCAGAAGAATTGGGTTATTTCAACAAATTCGGCTTGTTTAAAATACCTCTAGCAGCTTTAACTTAGTCCAGAAAAGCACATTTTATGTTCGGGGTTAACCGCTTGTGAGCTATAAAAGCCGACATTTAAAAGACACGAAGAGAGGACGTGAACTCAGGTGTGCATGTTTATGTTGCCTTAACCTGTTACACCTGTCAGCTGTACTAACTTAAACAAAACAAAAGCACATGTTTCTTACGCTGTCATTCCTATCAGGCATTTGTTATATGGGTTATGCAGAAACCTTCATTCTCTCTGCCTGTGTATTTTCTCACGTTCATAAATAGACCATAGTTGACATCTGCCCTGAACCTGTTCTCAGCTCCTCCCAACTCACGAGGAAGATGTTTAGGGCTGTCAGGTACATAAAAAGTTATTGTCTTGTTAGGGAAACAGTGAGCTGAAGGGTCCACGTCGTTGCAAGTTGACACCTGAATGTCAGGACACAGTGAGGTGAAAAGATGTGAAATTCAAGGATGCGATTGTCTTGCATTTGTGTCACAGCTTTACTGAGGCGTTCTCGTCCCCTCAGCACACATTGATTGATATACTTGGTTGTTTTTGTTTGCTGTAATTGCACATTTATTAGATTTTCAATAAGCATGGTTTAAATGTTGAATAACCCTCTTAGACTTCAGCATCACTTCCAGCTTAGGCACAAATAATGTTATCTGAGAGTCCTCTGTGAATTTCAATAAAGATTTCCCTATGCAAAGTTTAGAGATACTGACAGGATGGTGAAAACTCATAGAGAGTACACTGTTCCTCGCTAGCAGAGAAAGCGCTGCAAACTTACAGTTTTGGGGGATTTCTGTGATATTTTCTTGCAAGGCGTTGCAAAACGCTGACCTTAGGATAAGTAGGTTTTGTTTACGACCTCTGCTCCCCCCCCCCCCCCCCCCCTCCCTTGTGTCACAGACATGGAATCTGCCACACATGTGAGAATTACAATTAAATTGGATGCAGTCACATTTCCCCCCTTGTTAAATCGACAAACTTGCGTGTCTCGCATGTCACTGAGTTTAAGCGTGACGCCGAGAGAGGGAAGTCGGGTAAAAAGGTCAACGCACAACTTACTGATGTGAAAGTAGTTTGCTACTGTTTGATTGCAGCTCCTATTTAGGAAGCTGAATCTTGTTGTTGCTCCTGACAGCCATGAATGGATCATGCTGTAGACAAGATTAGGAGTTTTAAATGGAGATAATCCAGCTTTCAAATAGACTTTGCACACTTTTTTTCCCTGCTATTTTGGACAGATCAGTCCATGCATGCTCTTCACCTCCAGACAACCACAAACACATCTCGTGGAACGAAACTCGAAACCGTTCTGCTTGAATAGCAAGCTTTAGTGTCGGCATCCGCAGTAGTAACTGGGCCTTTCTGTGCGGCGTCTCAATGTGTGTGTCTGTAAAAAAAAAAAAAAGCATTTCAAGTCAGGGACATGAACGACTTCCTTCTTTTGTATGCAAGAGAAGAAGTTGCAAAGAGCGGAGAACAAGGTTTCAGTTTTGAAAGTGTCTACAGTGAGGGCGAGTGTCGAGAGTGATTTCAAACTGCTGAGAAAGTAAAGAAGGCCTCATTAAAGTGAGTGATGACAGTGACGTCTGAGGGCCCTTCAAAAAAAAAGAAACAAAAAAAAGTCATTGTGGCTACAGTGAAGCCAATTCGGCAAGAACATATTTACAGTGGCGATGATGATGTCAAAGTGGCGAGCCAAGATTAAAGCAGAAGTGGCGAGAATGAAACGGAAGTGGTTAAAGTCGAAGTGGGGGAGAGTAAGATCAAGAACCGGACAAACGCTGGGAAAACACGAGTCCTATCATCAGCTGACTGGATTTTAAAAAACGGCCAGTGACACAGATGAAAGCAGGGCAAAGGTTTCAGAGGACGTGATCGATGTTTATGAATGTAAATAAAGGGGGAAATCATTGACTCAGTAGTTGCAAAGAACAATGTCTGCTTTCAAGCTGAGGTTCAGGAGAAGTGAAGTCAAAGAGAAGTCATGTGATGTTTATTCTCTCTCTCTCTCTCTCTCTCTCTCTCTCCCAGTTGTTTCGACATGGTGACAGGTCTCCAGTCAAAGCCTATCCTACCGACCCGTACCAAGAATCAGCCTGGCCACAGGGCTTTGGACAGCTCTCACAGGTAGAATCTGCCCTCACAGAGCATCACCTTTTTTTTTTTGATTCATTTACATTCATCACAAAGTATTCACTCAGATTCTTGAAGGAAAAAAAAAAAAAAAGCAATAATCGCTGATTTTTTTATTTTTATTTATTTTTTCATCGCGATTTCTCCCCTGCATTATTTTGCATTTTCTTGACAGTTTTGAGTGTCACACCGGCGTGTTTTGTGTGTGTTTTCAGGACGGGATGAGACAGCACTTCAACCTGGGCCAGTTCTTCCGAAAACGATACGACGGATTCCTCAGCGAGTCTTATGAACGACACGAGGTAGTCCGACACCCGTCTGTGCATTCACACCCAAACACCCCTAACCTGAACCCTCACAGGCGGACAATGGCTCATTAAAGTTTGACACCCGCCTTCACACGTGGGTGTCAACAGGGTTCCTACTTGTGCTGGAATTTTGAACAGGCTGGATGATTGAGGCGTTTCCATCAGGACATCCTCAGTTAGACTTTAGCAGTTGAGTGTCAAACACTTGTGTAAATAAACGCGCTGGCATCTTATTTGTCCTCAGATCTCAGTTCGGAGTACGGACTACGATCGCACCCTCATGAGCGCTGAGGCCAACCTTGCAGGTGTGACCTCCTTTCTCTCTCTCTCTCCCCCCTTACCAAAAATGCCTCGTTTTTTTTTTCCTTCCTCACATGAACTCTTTCTTTTCGCTCTCTCGTCTGTCATCTAGGACTGTACCCGCCCAGTGGACAGCAAGTCTTCAGGCCGGACTTGATTTGGCAGCCGATACCTGTACACACAGTCCCGCAAAGTGAAGAGAAAGTACGCCTATCGTCACATTATTTTTTTTTTTAGAAATGCTGAAAAGTGATTCTGCAAACTTTCTCTGAACCTCGCCCCTCTTCCTGTAGCTTCTCTCTTTTCCGAGGATGGACTGTCCTCGCTTCCAGCTGCTGATGAATGAAACGGAGCAGACGGAGGAATTTCTCAATATCACCACCACATATAAGGTATAGTAAATGTGCTGATAGCGGGCAGATTTCACCCAGGAAGGTGTAAAATCAAAATCCGACAGTTGTTGTTTTGCGCTCTCCTTCTGAACTTTGAAATGACGTTTGACCTCTCTTCAGGACTTTGTCGAGTTTGTGAGGAATAAAACGGGACTAAACAAGACGAATGTGGAGTCGGTGTGGAGCGTGTACGACACACTGTTCTGTGAGGTGAGAAAACACACACACACACACAGCAATACAGGAACTTCAGAGCAGAGGCGAAGAAGTCATTCTTGTCAATCTTTTAAAATGTTTGTTTTGCTTTTTTTTCACTTATGTTCCATGGATGTCTGCTTAGAAAAAAACCCCTAAATGTTTATATCTATGCATGTACATCAGACAGCTCACTTGTGTGTGATTTCAGTCCCGTCACAACAAGACGGCACCGGACTGGGTCACTCCCGAGGTCATGCAGAAGCTCCGTATTCTTAAAGATTTTGCTTTCAAGGTAAAACGTGCTGCGATTTGCGTCACTTGATGAAGGAGGTCTGTCTACCTCAGAACAGTCTAATCTGTCTGTTCAACATTCACAGATAATGTTCGGGATCTACAAACAACAAGAAAAAAGCCGGCTGCAGGGAGGTAAGAAAATGACCATTAGACAAGATCAGGCATTCTAACACTGTTTTATCTATATCGTATGTGTGTAAGTTAATGACAAAAGGAATACTGAAATATATTTCCAGACTTGTTTGAAGGAGAAATAAACCTTTTTTTTTCTTTTCCAGGTGTCCTATTGGGGGAAATAGTGAAGAACATTTCCAAGATGGCCGTCCCAGACCCCAAACAAAAACTCAAATTCATGATGCTGTCAGCGGTAAGCATGTTGAATTTCTTTTGAGATAAATTGAGGTCGATGTCGGTAATGTCACACATTTAACCACAGTATTTTGCATGAGAAGAAGCTTTTATTTTGACTGTCGTGAGCTGAGAGGACCCTGCTTTTATTTTGAAATTAAGTTCGGACCTTCTGGTAGATCGACAGTTACGACGTTAACCTAACCATGGAAACATTTATTTGTTGCGGATCAGAGCTGAAGTACAAACGGCTCAAAAAGTTTTGTGTGGATTCGTCAGCTGAGCGTTTTTTTTTTTTTTTCAAAGGCGCTGCGGTGTCGTTCTTCTCCATCACTGCGACTACAGGGAGACTTATTTCCATCTGTGTGTTTTTGTCTCCTTTTTTTTTTTTTCTTCACAGCATGACACTACTGTAGCCGCCCTCCAGTCAAGCCTGAACGTGTACAACGGGAGACAGCCGCCGTACGCCTCCTGTCATATATTTGAGCTGTACAAGGAGGAGAACAGGTAAAAACGGACACCTCTCCTCTCGCATTGAGATGAGGAGAGAACGCGCACCATAGGATAGAAGAAAGAGAGAAAAGCTGCACACTCGACTCCAAATGCAAACTGGTTTCTTCATGTAAAAATGTTGGGTTTTTTTGTTTTTCACTTTGCTTTCTATACTTTGAACGCTTCCATGTAGATTGGTTCTCTCTTGGTCCATCTCCAAGCTTCATCAGGTGTGCACCTACTCACACAGGGCTTCATCAGCCACTGTCAAACGTCGTCAAATAAATCTCTTTGCTTTTGGAGTTGAGTGTGCGGCGTTTCTCTCTTCCAACTCTCCTTACGCAAACACACACACACACACACACACACACACACACACACACACACACACACAGGATCCTGTGAACACTCAAACATTATACTGACATGTAGACAACAATGTTAAGGAGCTGATTACAGAAAGAGAGGAAACTCAATGAGAAATATCCCCTTCAATTTTTATTCCGAGGATAAACCACAACGACATTTCAAAATAAAAGCATGCATTAACCCGCTCATTTTAGCTCTTGTGTCTCCTTTCAGCTCTGCTTCAGTGTTGATGTTGTACCGCAACGACAGCACAGTGGAGCCGTATCCTGTGCCGTTACCAGGCTGCGCCCTTCACTGCCCCCTAGAGGACTTTGTAAGGATTACAAAGCCATCGATTTCAGATGACAGAGACAAAGAGTGTCAACTTCCTTCAGAGGGAAGAGATACAGGTGACATTTTACACATTACAACTCAGAATTTTAAAAAAGGAAAGGACATTTTTTTAGTTCTTTATTGTTCTTTTTTTTTTTCTTTTTTTTTGTCTCCCCGTCTTCAGAAGTCATCATCAGCCTGGCGCTGTCCGGCTGTCTCCTCCTCCTCCTCATCGCGCTCCTCCTCGGCGTCATTTGTTGGCAGAAAGAGCCGATGAGCACTCGGGGATACCAGCATGTGATCAACCAGGAAGTAGGAGAGGACTCCTGACAGGAGTACAAACTCCTCCCTCGGAGGTCGACGAGCCTCGTGTCGTGGGAAAGCAGCGATGACTGCGAACTTTGAAACACTCGAACAAAAGACCTCTTTGATGGTTTCATGGACAGTTTCACCGTCATTCTGTTTTGTTTTTTGTTTTTTTTGGGAAAGGTGACTTCAAACCAAAATGGACCTGCTATTGTTCCACAGAGAAATAAATGTAAGAAGCTCACTGTTTCGCCATCACTCTACGTGACTCTAAATAGTAACTGAGACAAAGGTGGGAAGGTTGCGGCTGTAAGTGAGGGGCGAAAAAAAATGAAATTACAAATGACTGGAAGTCATTCGTTGTTTCATAAAGTAGCGTTTTCCTTCTAATCACACTAATGATGTGGAAAAATATCAGTGGTGGTCCTGACTTGATTTAAAATCTGGAGTCAACCCAGTCTGAGACCAAGACCGAACTTTAGTTCTTACATTAGTCATCCGATCAAATTTCAATAGGCAGGTTTCTTTTGTAATTAGGGATGATTGTATGCGTCTGTGTGTAAGTTTACCTCCATTTTTTTTTTCTTTTATTGTGAAGTGTCTGTGCTCAATCTGAGGCCTAACGACCAAGATGCCTTAAGCATTTGTAATACAGTTTTTGTTCTGATTTAAGCTTTCATTGTGGGAAGTGTTTTGAGTTGAGTTTGCGTCTTTGGAACGATGTGTTCCAGTTCCCTTTTACAAGACTGTAAAGCAACACTAGTAGCTTCACTGACCAAGTTCTTTGACCTCCGGAAAGGCAGGAAAACAAAGCAGACTCTAATTTTGTGTCAACAAGAATCAAGTCAGTCTATTGTGATCTCATTGGTTGTTTGAAAACTGGAAACCTTACCATTTGTGTGTTTTAGAATTGGAAACTTTTGAGACCTGAAAATCAGTTTTGTCTTTGAACTAATGAACTTTTGATGCAGATATTAAATGCTTCTCATTTAAATCAGAAACTGAGAGTGGAAGACTTTGAGCTAATGTAGTTTAAAGGTCACATATTATGCAAAACACACTAACACTTTTCAGAAAATGTGTGCTCATTTACGTTTAAAGCTACAGACAGAGATGGCCTGTGTTGAGCAGGGTTGAAAAAGGGGGGTTTATAGGCTGGTTGAAAAAGAAGGATATGTGACCGTTAAGTCTGAATGAAGTCAAAATAAAGATTAAAGTTGTTGAATTTGATATGCACAATGTTTAAATAATCTATGGATCATTATGGAAAATACAAACACTGCAGTGGTAATGTCTAGTTTCTTTTTTTCTCTGAGTGTAAATTTCTTGAATTTCATGTCGTGCTGTTCAAAGAGATTGATTAGACTTAAATATGTTGTTTTAAATAAATGATCAATCATTGCACATGCTGTTTGACCCACAACACAAACAGCGCAAGAAACAAGAAAAGTGGGAATCTCGTCTCCTTCTAGGTGAATATCACTTTACCCTTTGCAAAATTAGCATCGCCATATGGTCAAATTGTTCATTGTCATAACACTGCTTCAGAAAGAGCTGTGACAGCTATCACATATCCTGTTGCAGATATTTAACTAATAACACCCTTAATGCTGTTTATGTCCGAGAGAGAGCAGTAAAAAGAATTAGGCCGTGTTTTGCAGTGAGCTTGCCAGCTGCTGTCTTCACTTAATTCGGATGTCCCTCATCAACTTGTTAGCTGCTGAATTCAGCCTCATGACCAGCTGCAGGAGTTCATGTCTGTGCGTACTTGTAATTTCGCTCAAGTGTTGTTAATTACTGCGCTTGAAATGGTGCAAAGGGCACATTCGAACAAAAGCGAGGAACAGTGCAGTAGGCCTTTATTTAAACATGGTAGTGCTTTTTCTTGCATACATCGTTAGTCATCTGTCACATGATAGGTTACATTCAGTATGGCCACGGAAAAAAACAAACACAAATAACCCTGCCTTGAGATCACAGACAGAGCGAAAGACATTTTTACAGAAATAAACTCACCCTGGAAAATATGACACTTGAGTTCTTGCACGCTGATGCAGAAGCATGCACTGCAGATCTTAAGTTCTCTCTAATAGGTGAATATCTGGACTAAAAATGACAGAACTTAACTCCCACTATTGATTGTTTTGTTTTTTTCAGTGAAACTTGATGTCGTAATCTTTGTTTTTTTTTCTGTATTCAGTCAAAGTTCAAATGGTCATTTACAGTTTGATTTCACAAGAGATGAAGAGTGGTAAAGTATCACGCTGAACAAAAAAACACAGCTGAGTTTTCCCCTCCTAAATCTGGAAAAACATAGCGCTGATTTTGGCCTTAAAACTGGGTAATGTACATGTATAAAAAATGTTCCATCAAGTTGAAAAATGGCTTGCTACTGCAGTCTGTCATGAGAGGCTGAACATGTGTGAGCTTATGACTAACCATAGGAGATGGAAATAGATACAAAATATAAAATCTGTTAAAGGAAAACAATCAAAGTAAAAAAAACAAGCAAAAAACATCAACTTTATAAAAGCATATTAAAACGGCAAAAAACAAAATCTAAGATCACACACATCCCAACTCAATGTCACTTCACACACGTGGATTAGGAATCAATTAAGTCTGACACAGACAAAGACATACATCAATTCAACATTTCTTGTGCAAAAATATTTTCCATTAGGAATTAAACTATTTGTCATGACAACATGTGATGGCACGTTGATGTTTCCTCTCTCAAAAGATAAATAGTCAAATACAGAATACAGATTATTGAGGGAGATACAAGAAACTTGTAGGAGTTTAAAATCCTACGTTCAGCCCCAAAGCGCCTTTTCTCTCAAGATGAAGGTCTTCCAAGTGCAAACTGTTGCCTCACAGGCCACAAAAGATCCGATTAAAATGAAGTTTTTTTTGGTCAAAAAATATGTTTCAGGAACAGTCCCCCCCTTTTCATGCATAATCCTCAGGCTGATTTCTACTTCAGTGATTGTATCTTACATCTTGTTGCTTTGCTCTCTTATTAATATATGCCCTTTCAACCCCAACATTGACTTGAGTGGATGAAACTCATGATTATTCCACATTGTTTCCATGCGAGAGTTAAGGGTAAATACACCATGACTTACCCGTTTATAAATATTTCTTCCAACATCAATGTCATGTTTTTGCTACTGAGATTTAGTCAAAGCCTAAGCCGGTCATTAACATTGTGTTTAAATGTATTTAACTGATGTTACCCTTTTTTTCCACGCGTAAATTTTGCCATAGATTAGATAAGACTATAGTCTGTGATGAATGGAGGTTTGGTGAGTTTTTTCTTTATTTATTTTTTTTTTCATTAATTAAGTATGTTATTGTTTTAATGTTTTGAAGAAAGTTGTTTACCTTTAATGTAAGCTAGCTCTTGCTGGCACAAGAGCTAATGGCAAATTAGCCACAGCTAATTCCTGTCATGTATTATCAGGCCAAAAAAAAGAAAATTTACCACTGATAAATTGTCCCTTGTATGCATAGGCCAGCTGGGTTTTTAAAAAAAATGCTTATTAAAAAAGCATTTTTGACAACTTACAATCAAGCTAGCAGCTTAGCTCCCATCATTGGTCTTCTCCAGCTTATGTTACATTTGAATGCTAATTAATATGGTTGTTTAATTCAAATCAAGCAAATAAGTTTTAGTGTAAGTGTTAGCTTGACCGGCCTGTAGCCTGTCTAAGCATTATTTTATATTCCACAGAGGCACAATTTGATTGAATTTAAAAAGGAATGGCGAAAAATACGCAAAGACTAATGATTATCTGGTCATGGTTGCAATTTGAGAAATATAACCGCTCATTGGGAATTTAAAAGAATTGGTCTCTGCACTTTTAGCTGAAGGCCTATTTGCCATCTATGCTAAAAACGCGTCTCCATAGCCTGCACTTGTTTTCCCAAGTTAAAGAGGACCGTGTCCTACATGAGCAGTTAAACATGTCACCACCTTTCTTCGGAAACTGGACACATATCTTAGTTCAATCTGGTCCAGAGCAGCATTTTTGTAATATCGCTCAATACCCTGCTTTAATGTATCTGGAGAAGCAGAATTGTGACGGGATATTGGGAGTTATTAGTCAGTCTTTCTCAACCCATCAGCGGAACTTGCTTAATTTTGTGGGGTGCAGAAATATGTTTGTGACCCGCAGTAATAATTCTGCGGCGTGGAGTAGAAGTTACTGTGATGATGGTTGTAGATGTTGTTCTGTGGGGTGGAGTAGAAGTTGTGGTGGTGGTGAGGGTGAGTCTGGATGTTTCCGTAGGCGAAGAGGAGGGGGGCCGTGGAAGAAGGTGGCTGCTGTCCGGTTGCTACGCCCGCTGTCAGATTCCCATTGCGTTGAATAGAGCCGTACCAACTCGAAGTACCAAGTTGGGGAGTTGTTGAAAGGAGGCTGCGAGAAAACAAAGAGACAAGAAACATCAATCACAGGCCATTTCATCCAGCAGGGCATTGATTTTTCAATGCATCTGTGCGTATGTGTGTGTGCCCACCTGGCACGATCACTCCTACTATTGATCCCTCTGGACAGGTCATCATCACTATCATACCGTCGAGGATTGTCAAAGAAATAAGCTCTGGAGCTGAAACTGTGGCTGTTGATCATCCCACTAGGAGTCTGACAGATAAAGATGTGTTTAAAGTTTACAGCTCACAAATGATTACAGTCCTGCCCGACAGATTATTGCAAGTATTTTCTGCCTACCAGGTTTTGGTTTGGTTTCTGCACTCTGAAGAAAACCACCACTAGGCTCGTAGGAAGCAGCTCCCAGAAGAACAGAATGATCCCAAACACAATGTAGGCTTCACCGCTGACCTCCTGCACATCAGCCTGTAACACACACAAACACATTGTATGATATACGGTTCTAATTGTTATTACCAAGATCTTAAAGAAGCTAAACCAGGCGTGTCCAAACAACATCCAGCATTGTCCAATTTATGAAAAACAAACCTTTTCACTGAATTTGATCAATAGTTGGAAAGGCACAGTCCTTGGGAGGGTTTAAAAACAGGCATTCAAGCATCATTATTCCGTAGTTTCCGTTTGTGTCGTTGATATTTCTTTTATCTGCCGTATCTCTCCTGCATTTCAGTGACCAATCCATTTTCTTGATTTGGCTTTCATTCAATTTAAAAACTCAATAAAAAATTATGTACGACTTGCAAAAAAAAAAAGGAAAAAAAAAATTCACAAATTGCTCTTGCAATTCCCTTCAGGGCCACTAGGGGTAGTAGCACCCCAAGGCAAGGCAAGTTCAGATATATGGCACAAAGGCAATTCAAAGTGCCCCAATTAGAGGAAAAAACTGCACTGAACATCACAGAAAACTAAAAATCAAGACGAAGGTCTGCCTTTTTCAAATTGTGAAAGTCGAAGATGAGGTAACCTACAATCTTGGCGTTAAATACATTATTATTACGTTAAATCATCTTTTTAATCACACAAAAATGAAATAGTACGTGTGTAATGTAGCTACATGCAGTAGTACAAGCATAGAAGACACACTTCTGTATAAACTCAAAGATAGGACAAAGAAATGTTGGGATGCTTGGGCTGACATCTGGTATACAGACCGGATTAAAGGAATAATTTGTAATGTCAGATTATGTGGATGTCTGTGGGTGTGTATCATGTCAAATACAGGCTGAGCCCTAATGTAGGTCAGGACACACAGCCACCCAAACCACCAACACACAAACACACACACACACACACACACACACACAAACAAACACAAACACCCAGTTATTTATAGCCAAACAAAGCCCTTCACCTCACTTGTCTCCCCAAATCTCCTGAAATGGATTGTCCACATAAACACACGCTGACACAGGGTTCATGACAAGATAAAACGTTTTTTTTTTTTTTTTTGTCGTTCATAACTGAAGACACTTGTGGTACCTGATCCGAGACGCTGTACCAGCCGTAGCTGAAGGTGCTGGGTCTGTCTTGTGGCGACATGGCAACCACCACCAGGTTGTAACAGGCTCTGGAAGTGTAGAGCAGAATCACCATGGCTCCAATAGCAGTCGCTTGGCACACTGATGTACCCTTGAGGGGAGAAGGGGGAGAGAGAGAGTTACTGTGTGCTTATTACAAGCTCACGCTCATGTATCAGTCGGCTACTGGCCTGTAATTGAATGTCAGATATAGGCCACAGTTTCAGCAACCGAAAGGACTGAGGCCTGTCCTGCCCCAAAATGTCAGACTGTGAGCAAGCAATCAATTATTAAGAGACTCTCATTTAGCATCCTCTACATGTCTGCTCTTTATAACTGTCTGGAGCAACGTGTTCACTTTGGAAATAGTCGTCCCGAGTGCAAACATTTTTGTGCAATGTCAATGCATGCAGGGATATTGACGTGCTTTTTTTTTCTGCTTTTACCAGCAGGTTTTCACAAAAGTTAAGTGTGCAAAGTCCGTGAAATCCCAAGACGGAAACTTCTGTATCTACTACTCAGAATGCAATGTAAGCATTTAGTGATCCGGTCAGAGCTCTGGAGTTTATGCAGGTGACATGAAGATTGTCAAAGAGCTGTTCTAAGTGAGTCTTATATGGCCTTTGAAACTGGAAAAAAAAAAAAAAAAAAAAAAAGAATCGTCCCAAGAGAGAAGCAATGTTAGCTTTGAACATCTAAGCATATTAACAAACAGAGCTCCGGATCTTATAAAGGTGAGGGAAAGTTTTGCACAAAAAGTGTTCTTGGCCTATTTTTATTTATTTTTTTATTTTTTTAAACGCACACACTTGCACATATACTTCACCTGAGTTTTACTATTCCTACCTTTGATTCAAGGTACACGTTTGCAGAGGACATCTTGGCGATCTTGAAGATGCAGACAGCCAGAGACACAGCGCACAGGACAAAGAGACTGTCGTTTATCAAGACCCGGGCCAGGACTGCGTGTCTGACACCGCCATCACTGCAGACATAAAAGGCGATTAACTCACGACACTCAAACACACAGGCTTTGCAGGAGTAGAAAATACTTGATGTTTTCTGTTTACCTCGGTGAGTCAGAGCGCTCCAGAGCTCCTTGCACTAACAATGCACACGTTAAATTCACCACCAGGAAAAATATACTGAGACACAGGAAGAACAACCGCAGAGGAATCCTGGAGAGAGAGAGAGAGAGAGTGAAACACACACACGGTAAGAGAGCAGCCATAAAAATTCAAACTCATGTTGCTGAAAGTGGAAATTAACTGAAAAGAAAATGTGCACGGGAAGGAGGAGGATGAGATGAATACATAAAAGTAAACGTTAAATCATCGATGTAGTACGGGCACCTTACTTGTATTTGGTGAGCTCTGGGGAATACTTGGCTTTGGCCTTAAACATCACCTGAAAACAAGTAAAAACGTATTATCACCACACGTATTATTCTGCAGGAATAAACTTATAAATTGCCTGAAAAAAAAACAAAAAAAAAAACACAAACAATGAGAAAGATTTGAGAGGATTAGAAAGAGGATCGAGGGAGCGAAGGCGTCGGAAGGCTTCTTTTTCGAGAGGAGTGGGAATTTGACTGGTTGTGGGAAGATTCCTGCTTTTCTTTTTCAAGTACAAGCAGATTTATGCTGCATAAAAATCAGACAGGACAAAGCCGTCCTTACATCTTCTTATTTACTGTACATGCTCAAGTAAGCTTAAAAGCTTACCAGTAGTTGATTAGTGAGCAATTAAGGGGTTTTTAGAACTCAATAAAGTTTGACTGCGCTACAAAGCCCATTACTTGTACAATTTATTCACTCAAAGTACAGACGTTTTAAAAAAAGAGAAAAATCAAACTACACATTTGCAGAGGATCCTGCAAGATTAAATCAGCTGAAGGAAATATGTTGGCTATGTGTTTCCAGGAGAAACTTAGTAATCATGAATTCAAAGCTTGATCCAAAGGTAACCGGACTAGTTAAAGATCCTGATCTGTCCAGTCATCTTTGGGGTAAGCTTGAAATTTACCGTGACCTGGATGACTTGGAACCAACACAGATAATAATCATGAACATTCAAGCAAAGGTTATTTAAAAATGTATGTCTAAATGTGTCGTTACAGATGAGCAGAGGGAACAAATAAGGGATGTAAATACATCTTTGTCCTTTTTTTAAGTCATCGTTCAAAACGCACCAGGTCAAGTGGTTCCAGGAAGTGAGTGAACCACATCAGCCCGGTCCAGTGTCCCAGATTTTGTGGAGTTAAAATTTGACTCTGTACAGTTTGATGTGTTTGAAGGTCGCTCCTCACTTCTCTCGTCAACATTTCAGCACAAAGCGGTCAGCAGGCTCCAGGAGTTCTGATTGGCTCTTTGGCTACAAGGCCAACATTTCAACGCGAACTGCAAACTTTCATATAAGAGTGCTCACGACAGCTTTGCAGTTGTATCCATTCTGTTCTGTTCATGCGTCTGCTTGATGCATGTATTTGCATTAAATGATAGATTTTTGACAAGGTGTTGACATTTTGCAACACTGACTCTTTATTGTAGTTCTCCTTTCAATTGCTCTGCTTGCATTTAAATAGAGCTCTTTTAAAAAAAAAATTTTTAAGGGGGCATTTCGGAACAGGTTAGACAAGTAATACACAGCATCAGTGTTGATATCAGACTCACGTCACAATAAACCTGATTAAGTACCTCGTCTGGTCGATTCAATTGCTTGAATTAGAAAAGATAGCCACAGAGAGAACGTTTGGATCAATCTAGGGAATAACACACCAGACGAATGGATGTCCAAATCCTATAATGTTATCAAGCAATCCTCCGAAATGAGTTGCTGCACAGCTGCACTTCTGTCAAGTTGGAGTCGAGCAGTTTGGTTGAGTCACCTTAACAGACTCACAGTTGACTGATCTCTGGTCCAAGCGTTGATTAAATACACTTCTTTCTGCAGCATTTAAGCAACTGTGCAGCCAGGCATATCTTCTTTTTACATAAGAATATAACCTCCTCATTTTTTTTTTGCCTACTCAACGTGAATCTACGGCTTACACTGCAGCCCGGTTGTGTGTTTTTATAGTGTCTTCACAGTGTAGATAAGAAGCTGAGCCAGGAGCTAATGTTGTACTATGCAAATGATATGTCGCAGTGACAGTCGCATTTATTTAAACATGCAGTCGAGATTGAAATGAGAGAGAGCCCCAAAAGCTCATGTTCTCAGGTGAGACAGGTGACTTTACAAAATATCAAACTGTACACAAGTCCAATGTACAGTATGTGCACAGAAGCTGGGACTCACACATCCCTTCCCTGAATGATGTTTTGAGTGTGAAAAATGTCGACGTGCACAAACTCATAGAACCTTTTCAAAGTCTGTTTATCCGTCAGGCTGTGATTAATAATGATAAGAGACATTAAATACGAGTGATGCCATGGTGACCAAGGTCTGCAGGGTTGCTCAACATTGTCAACAACGGTGGGTTCAAACACAGACACTTGGCTTTTTGTGGAGGAATGTAGGGCAGGGGGGGAGCTAATTTGTAACCAAGGTCATGTCGCAACCAGCCAAAAAAACACAGTCACTTTTAAATACTAATATACGTGATCATTTTCTTCAACAAGAAAGAACTAAATGTCATAAAGGGGAAGTAAATCACAGGTCATTTTCACATCTGCTGACTCATCAGAAAAAAAAACACGGCACTCAACTATTTCCCCACATGCCTGTCAGGCGGAGGCCGTGTCATAGTGCCGTGATGTTATATCAGCTTCCTATGAACATTCGAGTTCGACATTAAAGAGGCTGTTCAGCAGTTAGGCACTAACGTGGGAACGCTGTTGGGACATGGGCTGAACAAATTATTAATCATACTGAGCGATGAATTTGTTAACTGGCATTTTCCTCTGCTCGTGTTTGAGCAGTCTTGACAGTTCTGTAGTTTTAAGACAAAGTGAGTGCGGTGTGAGAGGTCGCAATCTTCACATCCTAGTCCGAGTTTATCACAATAGATAAGAAAAATTATAATAATTATCAATGACCAGATGGATGAAAACTTGAGTATAATGTGCTTTCAAAACCAGTTTGATGCTAGCTATCAGCTATACTCAGATTATTTGGTGCCGATAATTGTGTGAAAAAAAGGAGAAGCTTTTGGATCCGAGAGGGACATGTTGCCAACTTGTGTGTAAAAGAAGCAGCCTCCAGTGTTGAAAAATGAAACCCTCCACAATCCACAAAAAAATCCTCCACAAAAAGCCAAGTGTCTATCTAACCACTGTGTAAGTGCAAAAATCCTGCAGTTCCTTGAGTGTCCACTTGAGGCTGGGTGCAGACACACAGGAAGTCTAATACACACCTGTTCAAAGGAACCTGCAGAAGCTAACGTTTACAGCCAACAAAAATAGATCTGATTAGCTCATCTGTTCTCTATCTATCTATCTGTTCTCTATCTATCTATCTATCTCATCTGTTTATATTGTTAATACTGTAATTTATCCACATTCTACCTCATAGTAATTTATCCACATACTACCTCATAGTGAAATACTCACAAGTGCCCTTGTCTGTCGATTGTCTGTTGTTCGTTATTTGTTGTCCAAATGTCTTTAGTTAAGTTATTTGTTGTATAGTATTGCTAGTTTTTTTTTAGTGCTCTTTTTATGCACTGCAGGTTTGCACTGGGGGGGGGGGATTGCAATTTCATCTGTGCTGTATGTTTAACATGGAGCATATTTGACAATAAAGAACCTTGAACCTCATGTCTTGATTGGCACACACAGGAAAAACTCTATATAGCATTGTTACTATGACAGACAACTTTGACATATGAGTAGTCATTTTAATTTGTTGTTAGAAAGATGAATCATCATAGCAGCTTTAATGTCAATTAAACTTTCCCCATGCGTGGATTGTTAACTTTCATATTAGTGAAAGAGGCTTTTTTAAAGTTGCAGAAAACAAGAACCTGATATATAGTTCAGGTCTGACCTGTCTATATATGAAACCACAAACAGGAAGGAGTGTGTTCAGTGAGCAGGCCAGTCACAAGGTTTTCCCTACATAGATGGAAATAAAACATTTTTAACCCTTTATTAACCATGGTGAGGGGGATATGTGCGCCATCATAATGTCACTTCTATTGATTTTATGTATCCCAACAACCAAAACATGTGTTCAGAGGGAGTCCAATCCCAGAGCAGCTAATGGGGGTAAATGTTTGTTCAGCAGTCATATGACACAGCTGGTTTCATTACCTAATCTCCACTCAGCCTGTTGGACGAGCTTCATCTCTCTTCACACACACTCACGTGATTAAGATACCACAATGTTTTTCTCCTTTCAAGCAGTGACCGAACCGGTGTGATGACCAACTGAACCTCTTTTGTTTTCTGAGACTGAACAAACAGGGCTTTGACAATTTGAGTGGGCAGGTGTTAAACAACTATGACTGACCAGCTGCGGCCCTCTCCTTCAAACCATACACACCATTAACACACGCTAGAGGAGAATATGATGCTGGGCCCAAAAACCCCAACCCATTTGCTTCTGTCTTATGCATGTGTGAAAGAAAAACATTAATGGAAGCCTACAACATTTATTTTTACCAATGGACATTAGTTACGTATCATGTCATGTATCATGCCAAAGCCAGGAAATGCTTAGCTTAGCATAAAGTCTGAAAACTGGGACAACAACTTTCCCTGCTTTTAGGTTTAACAATGAATTGACTTGTTGTATCTAATCTATGTTTTACAAACATCAAAGACTGTAAGACAATGAAGCTGTAGTGTTAGAGGAGATCATGTGAGGGACTATTTCTCAGCTAGGTGCAACTTCCTGGAATAGCTGCTGTTAACAGCAGTGACAAAATGTGGCACTGTTCCTTTAAGGTCACGTGGTATTTCCAGCTAACAACACTGTTGTCTCACTGTGACTTGTCCTTAATTTACAAAAAAAAAAAGAATTATAATAATTTTCACTTACATACTGTTACTGCAAATGCTTTTTAAAAAAAAATCAGCTCAAGGTCTTCATGAAGCTTCTCAAACAACAGGCCCAAAACAAACAAATTATTAAGATGGCTAGAAGACTATTTTAATGAAGAGGAAAAAATCAAAATCAAAATATCGTCATAAATATAAAATATAGTTCTATATAAACATAATTTAAAGAAAATGATTTACATTTTCCAAAGACATTTTAAATGACCAGATTTTCATTCTATAAATCAACTTTTTTTCATGATAAATAACTGAGCAGGCATTGTAAATAGGGGCACTTTAAGCCTTCTGGGAGATGTAGTTTTTGAATAGCTTGTCATTATTTGAGGCTTGTTTACTGGGATTTCAATGCAACAAGATGTTTGTGACAATGTTTATTTTTGGATTGCATTGGCACACTTTTAACTAGAATTGGGTTACAGTCCTTGCAGAGCTTTAAAAAAAAGGGGGTTCTGGGGTGGGGGATTATAGGGAAAGGACATTATCATCCAGGGGAGTCGAAAGAATACAGTTAAATTAAATACAACATTTTTCACTTTAAAGAAAGTTAATATAGTACATGTTATATGTGAAATTAAATGAATACAATGAAAATTTGCAAAGTCAGCAGTTTTGTGAAATCAGGTCACACACACAAACCCTGCACACACACACACACAGTCTCTCTCTCAAACACAGACACACAAAAGATAGGGCAGTCTCACCTGTGTGAAGTAAAGGTTCAGCAGGCATAATGTGAAGAACTGAAGGCAAACAGGGCAGCAGTAGAGCAGCCAGTAGGCCAGAGGCTGCAGCTGGTTGGCCTGCACCACATTTTTAAAGTAGAAGGAGAAGAGGGTCGTCCTCAGTGCTGCCCACAGCAGACACAGAAACAAAAACACACTCTGGTAGCTGAAGCGCTTGTGTCCGTAGTGCAAAATGAGCCAGAGCTGCAGGTAGACGAAAACAAACAAGAAAGAGTAGAGGACGGTGTAGATGATAGTTAGACTGAGCTCCAGTGTTGGGGAGATTGCAGCTCCATGGGACTCCTTCAGTGAGGTAAACAAATAGGAATTAACCTCCACTCCTGCCGGAAACATCTCCACTGATGGCTCGCACTAACACATTAGAGGCTGTAAAGGGCAAAAACACTAAAACTGGGTCAGACCTGGACTACATTCTCCGTGGCTGACAAGAAAACAAAGGTATTCGGGTGAGAATGTGCCATAAAGGCAGTTTATTCTATAACGAAGTGACATAATGAAACTGCGTTGGAGTTAAAATCCGAGATATAAGATTGAAGAACAAACTGGGTTTTTTTTTTTTTTTGCAAAGCGCCAGGTTGAAAAAAAATAACAAGAACGAGACAGAAAACAAGAGAGAGGTCCCCATGTAGATCTCTGCAAAGCTCCTCTCTGCAAAAAAACAACTTAAGGGGGGGGGACCTCCAGATCAGCTGTGATGCAGCTTTTGACCCGCCCTCTTGTTCTCGATGAAAGCGGAAACCAATACTTTACAGGCCGCCATCTTGGCTCAACACCACATTCATTTGCTTGTCGAACAGCGGACTCCAGAGCCAAAGATGCGCCACAGTTTCTTTAGTAAATCTCCTGATGTACCGCGTTATTGGCTAATTTTGCACCCAACCTCCACAGTTTATTCCCTCTCTATTGGTCCACGATGATGTCAGCTGCGATAGAGCCCGCCCTTTGTCTCTATGATTGGCCATTTGCTTAAAGTCAAAACCAGACTCTGATCTTATTGGCTGAAAAGGCACGTGGGCGTCTCTCACGGAGAAAAAGGCGTCAAATTAAGTTGCTGACATTTCACGTCAAGTTGAAGAGCGGAAGCCAACAATTTCGGCGAATTGTGTTCCCTATTCAAAATAAAACTGTAAAACAAGCGTCGTCTTAATGCAAGCATTTTGTTGCAAACAATGTTGTAGTTCGTATCACGAAACTACAGACAAGTTAACCAATGAAGACTTTTATTCTTAAAAGAAAATTAGGAAGTGCTATCGCATATTAGGAAAACGTAATATAGACAGATGCGACTCCCGTGGATAAAAAAGAAACAGCTGAACATGTCATTTTTTTATTTTTATATTGTTTTATTTCTGTACCTTAAAAAAACTAAGTAGTGAGAAGATATAATGGCTTATTTGCATTTCATTATTTATAAAAAGTAGTACATATTACATGTTTTGATGCACACTCCGTACCAGTAGGTGGCGGAAATCTACCAATCTACCAACCGTTGTTTGCCATAAAACCAGAAGAAGAAGAAGAAGAAGACGCCGAAGCTGGAAACAGCTGGGAGTCAAAAAGATTGTAGACATTAGTGTACAGCCTTAACATATACATCATCTAGAACTATGTTTAAATATCTGTCCTGTCAGTTGCTAAAATGCAAAGCAAAAGAGCTACCTTGTATCCCGTATGTTCCTCATAAGTTGTAGAAAATGCGTGGTTTTTATCTGGGCTTTCCTCTTCTGGGAAATGCTGCTGCGCTTTATTTGTTGTCATGATGCTTTTAGATATACTTTTAAAAACGGGGTTGTTTGCAGTGTGTGTCATTTTTGCCACTTGGGAAGAGAAAACTCTTAACCCCACCTCGACTGTCTCAGGTAATCTTTGCATGCGTCCGTCTTTACTTCATATGTAACAGTTAGATATGTACTATAAAAACAAGGCAGGACGTTTGCATGCACTGCTTAGTGTTGACTTTGTTTTATGGGGACCTCTTGTATCTCCCATTGAAAACCTAAACTTAACCCTACTCCTTCTCCATCTCTTCTTTCCCCCACAGAGAAGCATGTGCTCCACGACGATGTGGATGCGTTTGGCCGTTTTCCTGCTGTGGATGAGGTCAGGAGGATGCACGGAGAAGGCCAACACGTCTGATCTGATTGAGTACACTGCAGCAGACTTCTACGAGAAGTTGCATTCAGGGAAAATGATGTTCATCTATTTCGAGCATGGAGGTGGGCCTCACATGAGAGACAAGATAGTTTAGAACTTGTCGAATCCATCCATCCATCCATTCATCTATCTAAACTTTATTTTGACACGGATTAGGATTGTTTGTATTTGTCTTCAGTTTCTCCGACAGTCTCCCTCTTCTTGGTGGAGTTGGAGAAGTCTGCTGAGGCTCTGCAGGATTATGGGGTGTTGGTCGGCAAGGTAACCGCAGTCGTTACACAGATATATACTCCATCTTTCACATTAAAGCTCAGTTTAACTTTATTACTTTCAGAAATGGATACTGAAGTTGGGCTTATTCTTTTCAGGTCAGCTGCAGCAAAGAGCCGGTCCACACATACTGCACAGAAGAGAGAGTGCTGCACACGGCTTTTCTCTTCAGGTAGGGAGTGAAGACTTCACAAAGCTCCAACAATCAGCGCTCACATTCATAACTCACAACCTTTGATGTAGTAACACCGCACTATCTCTCCGTCAGGGGTGGAAAGGAGTTCCTTGGTTTTGATTTGGACACCGTGTTTGACGTCAACTCCATCGTCTCTGAAGTCCTGTTGTAAGGCTGACAGGCTTATACATTGTTTTAGCTTGTTTATTGTTCCGAAATGGTTGAAGATGTCTTTTTATTCTGAAGGTACAACATATATTTAAAGTTGAGTAGAATATTTAACAATTGATTAAAGCATTTCTTCTTTTTTTTTTATTCCATGTTTTGGCTTCCTGGAGTCGGTTGTGTTATGTAGAATGCAGCATGAACACATTTTTAGTCCTTGATGAAGCACATTTTGTTTTATTTGATCATAAAATAGTTGACTTCCTGAATGGAAGTTCACCTTAATATGTCAGACCAAGCACATCTTCTTCGACTCCTCTGTAGTTAAAGTCCCTCGTCCCTCCTTCGCTCAGTTCATCGAGCTTTTTCCAGCTTCGTCCCTGAATATTTTTTCTCACCATTCTGTTTAAAAATTGAGCTTTTTTCTTTTCTTTTTTTTTTTCCCTCCCTCTTTTGTCGACTTCCCTCTCAGTGCCATCCTGCGTGAAGAGGTGAAGTACGTCCACACAGACGCAGACCTCCTGGCCATGGAGAAGGCCGCCAGAGGGAAGAGGGATCTTGTGCTGGGTTACGTTCGCAGTCTGGGAACACAAGGTAGAGAAACTGTGCGCAACCAATGTCCAAAAAAAAAAAGGATGCAGAATTAAATTCCCTCGCAAATTGATCGAAGTTTCCAGTTGATTACGTGTCCTGATTTCTGAAGACAACACAGAACCATTGTTGGATTCTCTGCGCGAACACTGATTGTGCTGATTGGCTCACTTTAGAGCACAGATCCATGATGGAGACGGCGTACGTGTACGGATCCAAATACCAGTTCATCCTCATAACCGGGGGCCCCGTTCTGAAGCACCTAGGGTAGGTTCCCTTCTTTCCTTCGACATGAATCACTTTCTGACGCCTTCCACAGCCAAGGAAGAAGAGTTGTACGTCTCGTGTCTAACTCCCTCTACGCATGTCTTTCAGCGTCGACGAGCTGTCTCACCCCTCCCAGGTGTGGTTCCTCCACTGCAGACGTCGCGGTAGCCACAGGAACCCGACGACCTCAGAGCGCTGCCCTTTAACTCGTATGAGGAAACCCCTCACCACGCTCAGCCTCCACTCCTTCCTGCAGCTCATGGAGGCTCCACTCGTGGTCAGTAAAAGTGGAATAATGTGGTTACACTTTAACAAAGATTTCTTTTTAAGGCATTTATTATAAATAAATCTGTCTATTTTTTTGTTTAGTTAATAAGTTGGATAGGTTAGAAACGCAGAAAGGTTTCAAGAGCTGGCTAAACGCTGAAGCTTCAAGGCGTTCTTGTGGCTTTTTAAAGGGATATTTGTATGCGTCTCTACTTCCAGTCTGAAGTTCACGAAGACCCCTCCTCAGTCCATCTCCCAGTGTTCCCCTACCAGCAGACGCCCCAGGTCTTCTTGTTCGCTCATCCTGCCACCGAGCATCTAGACCGGGACACGGCCGTCACCTTGGCCTGGAGACTCCGGGGCCTCGCCCTGCTGGTACTGGTGCACAGGTACATACATGTTGGAGCCACTGTTTAGGAAGTAACAGTGTGTTTTGATAGTGTTTTCTGGTATTGATATGCTTTTCCTCTTTTTTTCTGCAGTTAATTGGCATGATTCTCAATCCATTTTAAAGCTGTTTTATCTGTGTGTGTGTGTCATTAGGCAGAGTCCTGCAGTGAAAACCCCAGATGAATATAATGCTGCTTACAGGTTGCCTGGGAAGGTATTAAGTCCTCATGCACATGTTATAAATAAATCCAGGTGTTTTCCCATGGGTGTTTTACTTTTCTTTTCTTTTTTTTGCTTGTGTGTTTTAAGAGTTCAGACGTGAAATATTTGACCTTGCACGACCTTGACGAGGTGTTGGAGCTCTTCACAGACGAAGAGAAGGAGGTGGAGAAGAAAGAAGAGGAGGACGAGGCGGTGGAGGAGGATTCACATTTTGGTAAGAGTTTTGATGGAGGGAATGATAAAGAAGAAATCAAACGGTGACTTAAAGAGAAAGCGAAGGAGGGAGAGCGTGAGTTAATCTGTGTTGTGTTTCTGTGTCTCTACTCAGGCGAGCTGGACGACGAAGTAGCGGCGTCTGTGTACGAAAACCGAGGCAACTTGCAGGACATGGACTCAATTACCCAGCTTACCTCTGAAAACTTCCACGCTGTGGTCGCTCAAAGCAGCCGGACGGTGGTGCTCTTCTACCTCAGATGTAAGACTTACAATTTCTAAAAACATCAAAAAGGGATGCAGAAAATATAGGGGGTTGACTGAACTGTAGTTTCTGTTTTTACCACCAGGGGATGCTGTTGCTTTGGCTTTTCTCAGCTCCTTTATAGAAGTTGCAGAGAGACTTGAAGGTAAACAGCATGACTGGCATTTTTTAATAATCTGATAAACAGAATGAGTAGAAAAGAGAAAAAGGATGTAAAACCCTCTGACATACCTTACTATCAAATACATAAAAAAGTCAATTTTCAGTTTCTGTCATTTCTTATTTTTTGGTGATAAAATTCTCTGAAGCTCATTGAATTTGTCCTGATGTTTTCCTGATTAATTGATCACTTCAGATTCCGAGGTCCAGATGTGTGCGGTCGACTGCGGCGAGTGGACCGACCTTTGCGCCGCTCAGACAGGCAGCTCCCTCCCAATCCCGTTCCGGCCAATCACGGCGTTCCCCAGCATCCTGTTGCTCCGCCCCCAGCTGCCGGCCCAGCAGTACAGAGGCATGCTGGGTACTGAGGCGCTGCATCGCTTCATCACGCTGTGAGATACTTTCTAGGAAACTACTATGGATGTAGCTTTGGGAAAAAACGACCCCTTCTGTGATTATGGAGGCTAACAGACCCTGATGATGTCATCGTGATGTCATCTGTTTCGTTTTTAATACAACAAACAGAAAGTCACAATTTGGGTGGGCCTGTTGTTGGGTCCATTTAAAGATGCTATATAAATATGTGCAGTTAGTGTTCACCATTGAATTATGTGGGAAAGACACAATACATTGCACCATGGGAAATGTAGTATCCAGTGTTTTTGACATATTCAAGGCACTAAAAGTTAACATATCTTACCCGTTGCTCTCAGAATTAGGTTTTTATGGGTTCTCCTCTCTTCTAAAGATAGTTTAACTTAACTTTCAGAGTAACCCTTTAATGACATATTATACGTTATGAAGATTAGAGTTAAAGGGCACAGTTCCAAAGTGTGCAGTAAGTAAGATAAGTGTTGATAAGCCCATTGAGGGGAAATTCGGGAGTTCAACTCGATGACCTTCAACTCTGGAGCTTGTGGAGTTTGCATGTTCTCCCTGTTCCTTCCTCCCACAGTCCAAAGACACGCTCGATAGGTCAAATTGAAAGGAGACTCTGGCGTACAGCTCGATGACCTTCAATGCAACGCTCTGCATCGAACACAGACTACATATCCCAATGCTTTTGAAATCAAAGGACAAATACATGCAGCCTCACTAGAGGCCTAAAAATTGGTTTATTGCTTTGGCGTTCCACAGGAAGAGCTGTATTCTTACCCAGAGATTGTTTATCATCATTTCTTAACTAAAGAGGGTCTCAATGGACCACGTAGACCAACCATCCATTTCCTTTACCGCCTTTCCTGAAAGTAGAAGTCCCAAAGGAGCTCACAGTCTTTTTGAAGTGTTAACGGTCTCTCTGTTTAACATCTGTGAATGTGTTCGTTTCTCCCCCCAGGAGCAGTCAAGCTTCTCCCGTGCTGCTGTCCACCCGAGAAGAAGTGACATCATTTCTCCAGGAGGGGCCTCACCCCGAGCTGGCGGGCCACAAGCCTGACCGAGTGCTTGGGCTGTTTGAAAAACCAACAGATGCAGGTATGAAAATCACTTCCTGTTTATGAAGGAGCTCAGACGGCGAAGAATTCGTGGCGACGATGGCCGACTTTGGCGTAGCCTCACAGCGCTTTTGTCTTCGCCAAAAATGTACTCTTAGCCCTTGGTCTTTTAGGAGAAAAAAAAACAAAGAAGAGGCAGAGGCGACAAATAATGAGAGGCTGCACGAGCAAAAAGCACAGCGACATGATCAAGAGGCTTTCCAGATCTTGTGTCGGAGTTAAATGAAGCCTCTGAACAGCCAATCAGAGTGAGTCCTCTCACCAACCATCCTAAAGTCGACCGTTGTCGATTCAACGTATGGAATCAGCTGAAAAAAGGCAGAAACTAGGGCGACGATCGCGTTGTGTGTCAGAGACTTCAGCCGCTCAAATCAAATCTAGAACTTAAAATTATGTAAAAGAAACGAAAATCAAAGTAGTCAATAAATGGAGATAAATAATCATTGGTGCACTCGTTTGTTTTAATTTGTGTCTGAAAAGATGCAATGTTAAGAGAGTAGTCTTCATACTGAATACACATACATACAGGGAATGATGATTGGTTTCATTACATGATTCTCCAGCAGAGGGCGCTGCGACCCCATTTGTTCACAATCAGGGCCTGCTTTAAGTCGCGCTGTGTGGCGATGTGACCGTGTGATGCGACTGTCTTGTCAGGTGTGACGCTGTTCACCGAAGCGGCGGAATCCCTGAGCGGAGAGGCGCTGAGCGGCCTGCTGACAGATGAGCTGGCAGAGAAATGGTAACGGCGCCACGTTCAGTCGTGTCATTCTGCTTTCAAAGAGATGCTCTTCAGGCACTACTTCTCTTCACGGTCATTCGTTATGTTTAAGCGATGTCATCGAAACTTTGCGATGAAGTTAAATATCCGAAGGGCTCATTTTGTGTTTATGCCTAAAATCCGCCACGTTAATGACCTGTTTATTTGAGTGTGATCTTTTCCGTGCAGGGCTGCAGAGCACACTGTGGACCTTCCTGCGGTGTTTGTGTTTCCATCGTGGAGGACACAGAGTCGTCCCTCCTCGCTGACCGTGCCGACTTCTGTCGAAGAGCTGCGCGCGCACATTAAGTCCACACTGCTGCATCCACTGGTAAAGGAGGAGACGGGAGTGTCCTTCTGGGTTATACAGTCGTGTTTGCGTTGAGAAAGAGTGTCATGAAAAGGTTGAAATGAATGAAACCGGCTGAAGTCTTGGAAGCGTGTCACATAACAAGCACCATATGTGGACGTTCACAGAGTTTGGACGCAGTTTCCACAATATCCAAGGTCAGAGTAGGCGTCATGTCCGAGTTCACGTTCTCTTCTTTAAACAGATAAGGAGAACTGATGTTGAAACAGCTCTCTTTCATGCTGAGTGTATGAAAAGCTGTATCGCACTGTTTGATCTGGCTCCACATAAGATGAAGTGTAGATATCGGCGCCAAGTTTAGCGCAAAGTTTGGTGTTTATGGTGGAAATACAAAGCTCGAGCAATCAAACACAGAGAGTTTGATTGATTCATTAAGTGTATTCAAGCCAGTTGGGAGCAGAATTAAGAAAACAAGACTCACTCTGACGATGACAAATGGGAATGAGTTTTTTTTTTTCTTTTTAAATCTCAAAATTGTTCTTTACATTATTTTCCCTCAGTAAAAATTTACATTCATGCTAAAACATTTTTTTTAACATTTAACAAAAATTGTAATGAAAAGAACATTTTCAATCATTTGCATACGGTCCCTTAAATGGTGCCAAAATGCAGTGATGAATAAAATATTTTAAAGCTGAATTTGCATCCAGTACTTTAAGTTGTCATAGCTGTTAAGATCTCATAATAAGGCGTGTTGCTGTTATAGCCACTCATATAACTGATGTAAAACATTTTTTTTTTTCTTTCTCCAGATTTTTGTTTTCATCAGTTTTTTCTCTAAAAGGTTTTGTTTCTATTCAGCTCCATCTTTTCTCTCTTCTATCTCCAGCCTGAGCTAACAGTGGAAAACCTGCCATCCTTCCTCTCGCTGGGTAAAGCCCTCCTCCTCCTCTTTGTGGGAGAAGAGGAGGACGAGATCGGCTGGAGGCAGAACCAGGCGCTGGTGGAGGAGATGAGCGGAGTGGTGGAGTTGGGCGGGGGGAAGATGGAGCGATACCTGGCCTGCTGGATCCACCTGTATGTACATCGATCGGTCCTTCAGTCAATCAATAAAACAGACTCGCCTCACTCGATGTAATGACCCCACATTTTCATCTTTTCATTTTGCTAGTTTTATGCTCTATTCATCGTTTTAACACATTGTGTTCCAGTGGCCGTACTCCAGCTGGTATGTCTGTCCTGGGGTCCTACCTGGGCTCCATGCCCCCTCTTCCTGCTCTGGTCCTCACCCATTTGCCCTCAGGAGATGAGATCTATCAGTACCCCTCCAACACCCCCATCGGAGCGCCCTCTGTCCTGCAGTGGTTGCAGAAAGTCGAGGACGGCAAAGAATCACCAGCAGGTGCATAAGTCGGTGCCTCAGTTGCCTCCCTCCCCCTCAGTAAAAAAAAAAGTCTGGACCCCCCCCCCCCCCCCCCCCCCCCCCCTCTTTGCTGATTGGCAACGAAAAGGCCTCAATTTAACATTGACGACTTCTTAAGGCCCTTAAAAGCCAAACCAGACCACCAGAAAGAATTCAGACTGCATCTGTAGAGTTATTCCTATCTATCACAGCTGTCACTGAGGCGGATTCCAACAAAGCGTTGCGCACACTGCAGGGCCTTTGTTTACATTTTTATGCGGAAGTTTCAGTGATAAATTTTAAAAACTGATGGCTGGAGAAGATGTTCCTTAAGAGATTACCAAACGTATTATCCAACTTAATGCCTCTTTATAAGTAAGCCATCTTGATGCTCTCTGAACACCTGCTGTTAAAACTGCAGTTTGCATCTGGTTGGGGGTTTTTTCTCTCTCTCTCAGCTAAATTTCACTCTCACTTTTACACCTGATTAATTTTTCCACCGCACACCTCATTTGCCTGAAAAAGCTGGAAAGCAAACAAACTTTGTGCATCCGACAGCAAAAACAGAAGCAGCAGGCGGCTGAGCAGCTTGGATGTACTGGACGTGAGCTTCTCTCTCAAGCAGCAGCAGCAGCAGGAAGTGGCTCCAGCAGTGGTTTGGAACATACATGCAGGGATGAGTTGACAACAGTGAGGTCTTTCTAAGGTGATGACTCCATACAGCCAGAGGCAACTACTTTGGCCACTTAAAACACAGTACTAGCGCTAGACAGTCGGAAACCTCCTTAATGGGGCCCCATCTGGCAGCACTCACTATCATTACCCCGCTTAGCACATCATGCATTACTCTTGTGAAAACCAAAGTTCGTCACTATAAATCAATGGGAAATGACGAGAGTTGTGACTGGAGGGGCCCTTCGCGCATTTTCGCCCGAGGCCCCTGCAGACTCTAGAACCGGCTCTGCAGATGGCGCATTGTCAGCAGCACTGCGTCTGCTGAGGACCTGACGTGCTTCTGTTCAACATTTCCAAGCATAGAAAAAAGGAACACGGAAAAAACAACATGTGACACATTTATAGTGACTGGGGGAAAAAAGGAGATACCAGATTTAGAATGTGTGTATGATCCACGATGTCTGTGAAGGAACATGACAACGATTGTGCTTCATGATGAAAACGTAATGGACCTCTCATGGAAAAAAAGTAACTTTGAGTCGAGTAGCTAAATGCATGTTAAAAGGTTTTTTTTATGAAGGCAAGGTAATGAAGCGTGGCTCTCTGAAGCCATTAACTCTCGACCTCCTGACCCTGTAGTTTGTGTTGGTGTGCTAAGATAAGACGCAGACCCTGCCCAGACTCGTCCACGCCAATCTGGACTGAAGGATTGTCATCCAGCACATTCCATCCATTCTCTATTGGGGAAACAGGACACCTAAACAGACTGGTTTGAAGCCTTAAGATTTTACTTCCTGGCACAAAGTTACATTCAAAAAAAAGAAAAGAAAAATTGACCAGAAATAAAAAATTTTGCATCAGGGCTAAAGTTGGAATCAGCAGTGACGATATTATTAATTCCAATTAGCTATAGATTTATTCCTTCACTTGGAATGACAATGAGTTACTGTTGCATCAGATTAAAAGCCAGCGTCCTCTTTATTGAATCGCACGTTGCATTTCATGATCTCTTGTCTTATTGGTCTCTGCAGGGATGTTGGGTGACGCCTCCTGGCCTCCTGCGCACGACTTCTACGACTTCCTGAAAATCATGGACATGCAGGAACCCCACTCCGCCCAGCAGCGGACTCATGTCGGGGGGGATCATGAGGACGAAGAAGAGGCGATTGTTGAAGGAAATGTTGTGGAAGACGGAACAGATTCCTCCTCCCGGCTTTCTGCTCCAGACAATAACATTCACTCTGAACTGTAGTGTTAATGATCATTTGACAGACTGTAAAGCTACAAGGTGCTTTTACAGTTATAAAAATGCATTCACGCCCCACTGACAACCCACCACATGACCACCAGCTACCACCACCAGACCTAGGACCCGACCATGTGAGCCAGCCAGGCAGTGATGATCATAGAATTTGCTGGGGTTAAAAGATGTAATTGGAAAAAGACGCACACAAACAGTCAGATTATGTCAAGCTTCATTTGCAAGTTAGCAAACACGAGCTAGTTTTGCGTGGAAATTGCTTTGACTTTAGGGGGAGGATATCTGAATCCTGGAACTTATTCTTACTAAATCATTCTGCCACCTCCCGTACTGTAATAACGGAGGCATTGTGGGACGCTTGTGTAATCATTTCCCATCAGACTAGATGCAGAACAAAGCCGGTAAATATATCTTCATTTAGCTCGTCTGTTTTTATTGGTGTGGTGGTTTCCGGGACCATAAGTGGTTCAAATTAATTAATGTCTCAGACAAGGAGGGAAAGTACAATCCAAGCCGTTTAGTGAGGTCTGAAGGGCTTTTGGACACGGGAATGAACAGGACTTTCTTTGAGACCCATTTGCCTTACCTACAGTCTAATAGTCATTTTACAAAACTGGGCTGGAGCTATCCAGTTAAGTCTGGAAATCGGGCAGGCGAAAGGAAACACACTGGTTAGTTTTATCTTAAACTGTGATTATGGTTAAAGAGGAATATTTAATTAAAAAAAACTGTTTGTACAATAAAGAAGAGTCTGTGGATTTCAGGGTAAGGGCTAAAGTTTGGGAATGGGTTGGGTGAGGAGCACAAATACTAAGCAATTCAAAAGAACTATACAAAAAAATATATTTTTGACAGATATATGGAAGAGGAAATGTTTTAGTGATATTCCTTTTATATTTTATAACACTGGGTGGATATTATGATTGTAAATACACTAGGTTTGATATTTATTTCATAGGCCAAACAATCTGGGGATACATTTGTATAATTCTTGCAAACATGTTGAAGTAATTGATTAACTAATAGGAGTAATATAACGTGGGGTAGTGATATAAGTCTTTTCTTTTTCTGTTACTTTTTTTTTGTTTATTTTATTTCAATTTTTGGTTGGAAATAAAATCATTAGCTCATTAAACAATTTCTGCTGTCACTGACGTCAATGAGAGTTTTCTTACACGCGAGAAACAGCGCCATCATGAATAGATGTGGCCAAACGTCGTACTGCACCCTAGCAGTAACGTGACGTCATAATGAAGAAGCCAGGTGGAGTTAATCAAAAACGATTAAAAAAACCCAAAATTAAATACATTTTGTAAAGCTACTGTCAGACAGTGCTATCAGGGAAGTTGCAAGCGTATGTTAACGTGTTTTTGGAGAGTCCTTTCAGAAAAAAGTAAAAACTGCAACAAAGACACTTAATTTAAAGTCAAATGGAGAAAAGGAGAATGGACCTAGAAGCTGAATAAGGTAATTGATAAACACCCTCTATCGGTCTCTGTCTATTTAATATTTTTTAAGCTAGTTTCTTTCCTTTTTCCTCATAGCTGAGCTCCCTCTGTCACTTTGTAATGTAGGCTACTTCTTACTGTAAAACCACACTACATATTATTATAGAAGACACTTAATGCAAAGCTTTGAATATTTATAAATTGGTTTAGCCTCCTTGTTCGTTAAGAGCCGAAGAAAAAGTTGCATTGTTACTTGTTAATATTAATTAACGAGCGTGTGCTTATAAATACGTAAGACGTATTTAAGTCGTGTTTGTAATTTGTCTTTCAATATAAATGTGTTATTTTGTCTATAAGTAAAACTAAATGTTGCGTTAACGTCTTATACAAAGCAAGACATGTGAATGTCCTACCTTAGTGCCCAATCTGGCCTGATGTTGGAAACAACTGAGACTGCTTCCCATATTTTCCCTTTATTGAAGAATTTTGGGGGAATACACAATCAAAAATGTCTTTATTTGTTTATTATGTGTGGGCAAGCCATCAGAAAAGCAGAAAAGGCCGAGCAGCGAGAAAGCAGTAGAAAATGATTGATTTCTTGGTTGAGGATTTCTTCATCATGAAGTCAGTCTTTAGTTTATGCATGCTTTGCTCGAGTCAATCAGTGTCAAAGCTGTTGTGAGCAGAACAGAAACCTTGTGCCAAGCGAATTGCTGGAGTGTTTACACATGTGCAGACAGCTGGATTTCATCCTACAGTATCTGTTTGGGTTTCTCTGGAGCCAGTGATTTAAAAAAAAAAAAAAAGGATTCAATCCTGAGATGTGGCCACAGTTCTCCTGTCTGCAAAAGCGATTATTATTTCACATAAAATAACATAGCTTATGTGATCTCAACCGATACGTCAGCTTTGTAATGTGAGGTAATGCCAGTGTGGAAAAAGTTTCATCACTGTCACTAGCTTTGAACTGAGGGCAGATATTTCCATGAAACCGACTCCCGCCTCAGATGATAGTCGCCCCTCAGCTGGCCAGATCGCCATCCCAGTCGTCTCTTCAATTGTAAGGCTGAAGGAATAATGAGGACAAATTAAACAGTGCACATGCCAATTTCATGATCTGTTCATGGCACTCAATGGCAACAGGAACTGAAATTAAGACGAGGAACATTCAGACTTTGTTAGTGGGTTTGTTTCCCTCCTCGGCAGTAGTTCCATTTATTGACGGAGAATTGTAACCTCTCGATGGAAGAAGGGAAGTTTATATACAGCACTTAGAAAATATCCACCGATATGTAAGTTTTGTGGAACAGTGACAACACGCTAAAAACACAAGACGAGAACATGTTCAGGGATAATTTCAGCAACATACAGTAAGTCCATGAGAGGATAGTGTTGTCTCTGGTTCTCTTCTGCTTCCCTTTGTTCTGAGGAAATGATACCACCAGAAGTTACATTGTTTTGATATTTGCAGATTTTAATCCTCAGCTCAGAATAATGAAGCTACAGCAGAGATGAAAACCCGACCGAAGCTCCAGCTGTTATCCGCCTGTTTAGTCAGCGCAGGATCCTGCAGTTTACCTGCCGCCCATGCTGAAACCCCGGATTCCTGGTCGTCTGACGGTCTTGTCCCCTAAAAGGCTACGCCCCCCCCCCCCCCCCCCCCCCCCCCCCGAAAGTGTCTGAAAGCTTTGATGGTAAGTCACATGTAAGCAACACAAATCAAAGAGGGCTTTCTTCGCTCAAATCAGGAGGGGAACTTAATTTTTGTCTTGTTGGCTCCAGTGCCCATCATACTGCCTGGGTGCTTTAAGGCAACATCCACCAGTAAAGGAAAAGCAAAACCTTCATGCTGCAGTAATAAGTAGATCAACAGCCGTGTATTCTTGCAGAGCATGACTTAAAAGTTTTTAAATCATAGAAGCTTCAATCTTGTGTTTGTTTTCTGCTTAGATAGCTCATGTCTAATCCACTCTGATTTACAGAATGCATGGATGGATCTGTGTAAACCTGGATCTTGCACTGCACAAACACCTGCAGACTAACACGCACAATAATTGCATTTGCTGCTGCTGCTGCTGCTGCTGCCTGGAAAAAAACCCAAAACAAAACCCTGAGTCAGCATAATCAATCAGGAGGGAAATGATGCCCTCGCAGATTGTGTATATGTAATAAGATTGCAGGGGCAATGTGCCCTGTGTTTCATGTGAGTCATAACATGAGAGTAAGCAGAGACACACGTTCAAGCACACACACTTCATAGCTAAAGCGGTGGGTTTACTGATAACCTCTGCAGACAGTTTAAGAGTGATAAGAGTAATTGGAAGGCATTTCATCAGCCTTTACGGTCAGCCTGGTTAATCAGCTTGGCTTCATCTCTACATTACCTTAAATTACAGGAAGTGGAAGCACGGCGGATCAGCAGGCGGCCAATTCCTCTTTAAAAAGAAATGGATGCTGCAGTGACATTACGCAGACCGCAGCAGCCTGTTTCTGTGCAGGAATCCAAAGCGACAGCACGCCGGCACACATGCAGGCACGTGTGGAGTGTTCGCAATCGCAGACAATCGATGGCGTAATGACACGCAGATGCTGCACAAGTGTCGGAATGCAAATATGTTGGTGGTACAGAGGCAGGGTGGAGAGAGGATCCCCCCCACCTGCTATCTGATGTTTTTGTGGTTTCTAGTCTGTGGTTGGGGAATCTTCCCGTCGCCGCCATGTCATCAAGCCAAGGTTGCATCCATGTCTGCATGATCTCTTCTTGGATACACGCCACTGATGTTGACTGTTCTGGATCCCATGCATGAGGGAGAGGGGTGACAGAGATGTGAAGTTATGTTGGGAATTCTTTGTGATGAACTTGATCTGCCTCTTTCTGGGAACAATATGCTCCTAGATTGTGAAAATCCAGCTCGAAACCATAATTGCACTACAACTCCCATGCGACATCTCTGCTCTCACAGGCTGATGCACACACTGGGGATCTTACTGCTGATGCCAGGATGCTTTTTTTTTTTTTTTTTTTTAAATGAAAAACTAAAGAAAAAGTCGAGCAGAGCTTTAGGCTCCACGTGTCGCCCTCCGATGTGTGTGAGAGACAATACACTTATTAAAAATACTCCGACGTGTCTCAGTCAACAACACTGTGTGTGTTTAAGAGGTGAAGTCAGGTGACGGACAGCGCTGCTTTTTTTTTGGCAGGTGATGCAGATTCTCTAATTTGCTTGTTCACACATGTTGGCTTCCATGTCCTCGAATAGAACCGGTCTTACAGTTTGGCTCGACGGGCTTCTCCAGAGAAAATCTTTTTTTTGTTGTACTCGAGTGTTGTGCTCGAGGCCGGGTTTTCGCCTCGTCTGTTTCCCTCTCATCTCTTATTTCATTTTGTTTTCTTAAAAAGCCATTATGCGTCTACTGCCGTGCTAATGCCTGTTTATTACAACCAACCACCCATGACGCTCACCATATCACTGCCACTCATTTCTCAGAGTGCCGATTTGGACCTTTGAATAGATTTTTTTTAACTTCTTCACAATTAATCTTTACATCCTTAATAATGACCCTAATAATCGAAGAAATCGAATCAAATCATGAAACACCCAAAAATCTCAAGGTAGAAAGAGTCGACTTTAAACTTTAAATCTTCCCACTGAGAGTCTTGTGACCCCCCCCGTATATTGACCTCAAGACCCTTACACAAATTTTGACCCCCGGGTTGCATTTTCATGTCGGCGTCTCTGGCACACAGATGTTCTCCTCTGTTGTCTTCCTGCTCATTTTTTCGCTGTTTTTTCCGCCCCCGCGGTTCAGGGTGTGACACTTTGTCCACACGTGTTTGTCTTCTTCTTTAAAGTCAGGCCTTGTTACGAGTCTGCGTTGGGACACAATTCTACCAGTTGTTAATGATGAAGGTAAACCTAGACCTGGTTATTGAAAGTCTGGAATCCCCCCCCCCCCCCAATATTGAGACGTCAAACTGTGATTAAATGACTCAAAGACATGAAGTTGGAACTCTTTGCAAAGATCGTGGAGAGTTAGTTTTTCTGCCTTGAGAAGAAATGTTTGGTTAACGCGTTGACAAGGAGGATGGTGAGCTGGAACGACGAAGCGGGAGTGCGCTGTTATTTTTTCAGCACGTTTAATCATCAGCTCTTTTAGTCACAGCTCATGTTTACTAGAAGCATCCACACTGTGTTGCCATGGGAACCAGTTGGTGGGGGTGGGGGGGAGCATTTCCTGCCTCTCTGCCGTGGGTGAAAAAAGGAAATAAGATCCTGCGATCACTCAGGGACACGGATGAGTCAAACAGAGACGTCACTCGTCACTGTCAGGCTTACTTACTGTAACTCGTCCCTGGAGAGTTAGGTCAGTTTGAACCCGCTAGACTTTACAGTCACCCTGATGGCATCGTTGCTCACAGGAAATTAAAAAGTGGGCGTTGTAAGGCCAAATCAAAATAAAGCTAAAGTTCCCGGCCAAGCAGTGTTGGTCACAGACGTTATTCAGCATCATCACTTTCGGCTTTTTGGGAAGAAAGATCATTTCAACGCCTGTCAAATGTTCGGAGAATTGCATGAATCCATTGTTGAGAAAGAAAACTTCTTGCCGTCGCTCCCTCTATTTAATTTTTTTTAAACTCTGTTTATCCCCATGGGGCGATTAGTGCACCAGGAGGTCGACCACAGGAGCAGCGACCCGCATGCACCCTGACGGAGCAGGTTAAGTGTTGCAGGAGCTGGGGGTCGAACCCTCAACCTTCAATTTGAGAGACGACGGCTCGACCCACGGAGCCACAGCCGTGTCATAAATCCTTTAAAAAGTCTCAACTTTTCTGCAGTTCCATTCTTGAGAGACGAATGTGTATCGTTCTCTTGATTCTTGCTTCTTCTACCTCCGCTCAAGTATGAAAAGATCTGTCTGATTTATTACACTACACTTTGTTCAGAACGCCACGGGGGGAAAAGTTGAGGCAAGCAGGCCAATCAGTGTCTAATAAGGTGAAAGTCTTCTTCACTGCACTGCGGTTCACATGGACACCGGGCCAGGTTAATGATGTCACCAGCTTTCAAGAGAAAGTAGAAGACAATAATGAGGTGGCGGAGCGTCTCGTTATGTGCGGGTGTTAGATCGGATGTGGACCAGAAGTCACTGCGTTTAGAAAGCGACAGTCTGCAGAGGCTGCAGTTTCATTTTTGGGGTTTCCCACATCTGATGACTTCCTGTAGCTGTGTTGAAACAGCCGAGGATGCAGATGATCTTTCTGACCTGATTCGGTATTACTCGCCCCGTCAAGGCGCCTTTTAACTCCTCTGTATGAACACCAGGTCACCTGTGTGACACGCTCAAATTGAATCCACTGCGCCTCTCTACAGGAACGCTAACAGAAGACTCATGCTGACACTTTGATTACAATCAAATCTGTATGGATGTTTTTGTTGTGGTCATTTTACAGCTTGATGATCTGTGTGTGTGTGTGTGTGTAAGGGAGTGAGAGTGAGAGGCTGTAAGAGGCTTTTATTGGCTTTGTTACACAATTCTGGGAAGAGAAACACAATAGCCCGCCATGAAGGGGTAGATGTCAGGAAATTTGGTGGTTCTAAGTGTGTGGTGAGACGAGAGAGAAAATCTGGCAAATAGTAAAAAAAGAAAAAAATAAGACAGCACTCTAGAGCGATCCTCTCTCTCTCTCTCTCTCTCTGTCTCTCTCTCTCTCTCTCTCTCTCTGATACATGATTTGATTATCGTTGCAATCAGTGTCTGCACCTGGTTGTGGTTATGATACCAGGTTAGCCTTCGTTCTTCCTGGCAAAACTCACGATGCTGCCAACTGGTTTTTTTTCTCTCTTTTAGACCGAGGAGATCAACTTCTACTCGATGTCTCCATCCTAACGTGCTTTGAGATGCAGCGATGTGATTGGCTGGGTGTAACAAGGGTGCAACTCAGAGGTGTCTGTTTCTGTTATTAAGTGTAGGAAAACCAACCTATAAATAAATAGAAGTAAGATCAGGCGCTCCTTTGACTCCACTGTTGTAGACGTGTAAAGTGTTCGCATCAGCAGGATGGGCTGACTTTGAAACCTTCTTTGACCCCGTTTCCACCAAGCTTTTATTTATTTTTTTAATCCTGAGCGCCTCAGAAGAACAACTTCTCAAAAAAGGCCGCCGCTGACGTCGCCGCCGCTCTTTTCTTTTGGCCGCCTACAAATCACATCGTCTTTGCTCCGTGTCTGATCGGGTTAAAAAAAAAAACGTGGACCTTGGCTTTAGTCGTCAAATAAGTATGCTGTGTTGTTGAGGACTGACTTTTAAACAAAGTGAGTGTGTGATCCAAGGAGTGAAAGTTCCTCCATCCTGCCTCTTATTGGCTTCCATACAAAGAAATTCTCTCCTACCTCCAGCTCCCAGGAGCCTTACCACACAATGCCTTTTAACACCTATTGGAATGGTACACAAAAGCTCTCTGAATGTGTGTGTGTGTGTTAGTGCTGACTTTGGACCGGCCAACAAAGGCAGTGTGTGTCCGAGTCACAGAGAGGGAAGATAACACCGGGCTCTCCGATTTTCCTTCTGGAGATTTTCTGTCACGACGGCAGCCAAACGGTTTCTCTCCTTCTTTTAGCCTCTAATCGATCCTGGCAAGGCCGAGACATCGGGGATGAAAAAATGAGAATAAGGCGAGGAGATAATCCGGAGGAATGTGGGAGCTCTTTAATTTGATTAGGAGATGCTGTCTGATTGGCTGATATGATTATGAAATGAGACATAAAAAGACAGATGTTGCTTTATGTAAGTCTTTCAGCTTTTGGCTTCTCATCCACATGACTTTAAACCCAGTAGGATTGGCTAACAAAGACAGCGTGTGTGTGTGTGTGTGTGTGTGTGTGTGTGTTACAGTTCACCCTGGGACAGTCTGCTTTGGTTATTTTTGGGGGGTTTCATTCGTCCTGTGGAGCCCAGATTTCAACCACAATAAACGTTGAGGAAGACAAAGAGAAACAGGAAGTTGTCTTCACGAGCGTGTGACGACTCCCTGAGAGAGACGAACGTGTAAACACACACACACACACACACACACACACACACACACACACACACACGTTGACTTGTGGATCTGTGTGCTTTTAGTTTGAAGGCCTCTGGGTGAACAGTCACTAAGTCGCAGGGATTTCAGGGCTATTACCCAGAATTCATTGTTCCCTGCACAACAAACATGCTCATAAAAGTATTAGAACTAAAGATAAATGATTTGATTCAACAGGTTTCTTTTATATTTAAAATTCAACAGAAGTTTTTAAGTTGATTTCCAAATATGCAATGATTTTTTGATCTGACAGCCTCAGAAAAAACGTTTGCTGTTTTCTACATGTGGACTTTTAAATTTCTTTCTGGGAACAATCGGAAACATCTGTAATGCTTCACAACTGGCCAGACTTCTTTTTCTATTTTGGGATCCCGGCGTGGGAAATAGAACAGTTATCGTTACCTGCTGTTTTTAAAAACACCTCTTTAACTCGCACCAGCACACCTCACCAGCCAAGCTGTGTGCAGATAATTCAGTCAGAAAACAAACTTCCTACTTCGACTCACATGTCGCCTTTTTAACGGTTGTTTCCAAAGTTAAGGGTGGCGCAATTGAATGATGGGTTTTTTCGACTTTCAATGGACTTCTGTCGGCTTCCTCCTCTCCTCTCCTCCCTCACTTTATTGTTCTTTTCAAAATGACTCCTTTTTCGAAGTGGTTGGACTGTAGGAGTGTTTATTTTTTTGGATTTTCTGTGCATCAAGTCGGAGGAAAGCTCCTGCTGCTGTAAATCTGTGCCATAAAGCTCTCTAAGTGGAAACCAAGTAAACCTTTTTAAATTCCCCAAACATGGCTCAGAGGGAACGGACACGTCTGAGTTCACGTGGCTGCTGGACGTGCGTTACCTGGTTACCTACGACCACTTCCTGTTCGGCGTCCAGGACCTTTGACCTTCTACAGAAGAGATTTATGAAATTAGAGAGCTGACAATCAGCTGTGTATTTTCAGAAACAAAGGTCAAATGGATGTGATCTGATAATTCTTGTGTTTGTTCTCTGGGAGGTTTTATTTCGACATGACTGATGTTGCCTCCCTCGGCTGTAATAACAGTTAATGAGCTGTAACAGACTGCAATCTCTCACATGGATCAAGCGGCCAATGTTTTTATTGGGAATGATGGCAAACTTGTGAGGGAGGACAGATTCCTCCCACTCCTGTGAGACTCTTATTTGCTCTGCAGGCACAACGGAGCACATAGCGTCCCACTCCGAACAAATAGGGGTCAACTCCGTCAAGGGTCATGTGCGAATAATTCAAGCTGCTTATTTCACTACATGCACTGTCAGCATGCATGTTTGGGGATAGTCAGGTGGTCTTGCACAAAACTTCCAAAGTCTTTATGACATTTTTTCGGCCTGAGATGCATGTGTGAACACAAAAAAAAAAGTGGATTTTATTTTTTTCACTCCGACTTTGCGTGTAATTTTCCTGCCAGCCCTGTACTCACATTTCTGCAAGAACAGTCCTCATATTGTTCTTTTTGTGTCCTGTGTTGCCTCCTTAGACCACCCTCTCCCGTCTTGTCCGGCAGGGAAACCCTCATGCTGTGAGGTGCGTGTGTGAACAACAGCTTCAGGAGGATTTCAGAGGTAAAGCCTGCCTTCTTTAAATGCTCACAAGTGCTGCTCCTGCTGAGACGGCCATATTTCCCCCCCCGTGCTGTAAACACCTTCAAACCTTCAACATCCACAGTATTTCTCTTTCTTCCAGCGCCAACAACATAAAAAAATAAAAACAGGCCTTTTGTTCCACTTTGGATCCACGAAGTCGCAGTTGCGGCCTTTTTAGCTGCAGACAGACAATTCCCATGGTGGGTTTCAGGTTGCTGAGTGGTTGAATTTGATACATCCATGAGGGCTTGATTCTAAACTTTATCGTCTGGGATTGCTTTGTAGCAGCTTCTGTAATGTGTCTAATGCAAACACACACACACACACACACACACACACACACACACACACACACTCAGCAGTCCACATTTAATAATCAGTGAGGTTAAAAGTTTTGTACATTGTGTCCAAAGACAGTGTAACTGTGTGTGTGTGTGTGTGTGTGTGTGTGTGTGTGTGTGTGTGTGTGTGTGTGTGTGTGTGTGTGTGTGTGTGTGTGTGTGTGTGTGTGTGTGTGTGTGTGTGTGTGTGTGTGTGTGTGTGTGTGTGTGTGTGTGTGTGTGTGTGTAACGCACAATATTAACCTACAGTAGAGAAAACATCCTCCTCTTTGTGCCTCTCTCCATCTCCACTCATACAGCCTGGTAAACATCCTCCTCTGCCTCCGCTCCTCAGGAACGGCCTGCAGCGTTTTGTCTTCCCGATGATGAGAGCGAGGACGTGTGTGTGTGTGTGTGTGTGCGTGCGTGTGTGTGTCTGCGTCCCCCACGATAACTTCAATGCAGGCAGCTCTCTCCCGGCTGTGTTTGTGGCGTTCGTCTCTTCATGACTGTTCCAACACACAGACCTGCACGCTCTCTTTGTCCCGCCGTGTTCTGACTGCATGTCATGCGTGCAGTCGTTTACCATGTGGGTGACAAAATCCTTTGTTTGGATTATGCTCCGCTGGAAATGCATTTTCTCCAGGTCAAAAGGTCAATAAGGGATCTGCTTTTTACATCAATGATGTTCCGCTCCAAGAACTGAAGCCAATGAAATAACTGTGATGGTTGAATAGATTTATGCTAAAACCACTTCCTAAATACATTCTGTTGTGACAACCAGCGCCACGATCTGACTCTCCCTCTGCTGTCACAGTGAACCCTCACCGCTACAACTAACTAAAGATAGCGGCAGCATCAAGTCGTGAAAGAGGTCTAACATGGTCTCCTCACACAGGTCTTCTGATGACGCCCCTGATGACGAGCTGGACACCACAGACAGAGAAGCTCCTCAGCTGTAAATAGTAAGTGGACTGCTCTTATCTGTTACAGGATGTTTTATTGGCATACTGTATGAACGTATTGTCGGTCATTAGGGTGAGAGGTGAAGCTGAGCGCTTCACCTGCAGAGCATAAAAGAGGTTATTTCTGTCCTGCATGAGACTCACTGGGACACAGGCTGAAGGTCCGGGGGGGGGGGCGCTGGATCAATACCAGTGCTGTATCATTCCATCGCTGTGCAAACGGTCACCAGTGGAAGTTGTTTGTCAATGTCAGCCGGGTGTCGTCGAAGCCTCGAGTCTCGCTGCAGGCGGGCGGCGTCATCAACACTCGATCGATTTCAAACCATCGACCGACACACGTGAGACTTCATTGAGTGGAATTCAGGAGAAAGAATCGCACTCGTAGGTCAGTTTGATCCACAAGCTGTTAGCGAAACAAAGCGGGGTCTATTTGTGTGTGTGTGTACTCACGTCTCACACACAGCAGCAGCATATCATGGTCTGTGCAGGGCTGGAAATAGCTCCCCTGTGGTGTCTGCATGCATTATGCATGGGAGCTCTCATGAATGGAGATGACGAACACACGAGGCCGAGATCTGAAGAGATCAGGCGGCTTCTGTATTCCAGTCAGCGAGCAGCTCGAGCACAAAGATGGAATATAGATGGTTTCTGTTAAATGTGCGCGTGTGCGATTGATCATGGATCAGGGTAACTGGTCTCTACAGGCAGATGTTATGCACCGTTTAGGCTTTTTCTTCAGTGCGTCCTTGGACAAGGACACGCACACACACACACACACACACACACACACACACACACACACACACACACAGCAGAGTTGATCTGAAGTGTGTTTAAACGAAACAGAGCGCACACACAAATCGTCACCTGCTGCAGAAACGCCAAACATAACTGGACGAGTGTACTAATTATAGTCAGTGCTCAGTTCAAGAGCTGCTGTTTGGGTTTCTCCCACCTCGTACTGAAACCGCCATCGTGTCTGCTCGCAGGTACACGCTTTGTTTTTCTGGGCCCTTTAAGAACCACAATGGTTTTTCATTTCCTCCTCAGTTATCTCGGCTCCCCTCCCCGTGGTTCACTTTCTGTGCAAAGGCATATTGGAGGCTCGTAAATGACTACTCTATGTTTTACATTTCTACATTATAAAAGCCTGTGTCTGTCTGCGCCACTCTTGTTTTACCTCCAGGTCCATTCCATTTAACATACAATTCAAAAAGATCACTTTTACAAATGTAAGCGTGAGAACTTGTACGTCTAAAAGCATTCTGGAGAATTCTGACAAAACTTTAAAGTCACAATTTGACTCATCGCTCTTGTTCTGGGTTAAACCCACTTCCTGAAACATTTGATGACTTCAACCGTTTGTTTTTCAGAAAAGAGCTTTATAGGAATTGTGTCTGTACGTTCCTGTGAAATCACCATCTTCTTTACAGGTGTGATCTCCGACATCAAAAGACGTGAACATTCGGTTTTAGTTCGGGAAGATAGCTGCAGACGTTGTTCTGCACATTTCACACGGACGCAGTGAGGCAGGGACAGCCGCGGCAGAGAAGAGGTGATAAGAGGAGGTCGATGTTTATGGATGACCTGACACAGGGTCAGAGGGGGAAAGGAATTGGAACATGGAAAAAAAGATCAGAGGAAGGTGGATCATGTATGAGGGGGCGGGCGGAGGAAATCGAGCAGGGAGTGAATAAACAGAGATACGACAATATTTACGAGCAGTCTGAAGAGGGTTGAAATAACATTTTTATCCTGGTATGCATGCACTTTAACTTTCTATCTACAGCACGACCACCTGATGAAAGTTTTATTTTGACAGCCCCCCTGAAACCCTGTGCTAAAACAAAAGACATAGATCGTGTTCTCACAATCGTTGTGATCTTCACAACATTTTCCGAATGAGTCACAGTCTTGAAGAAAATGTTTTTCACCTTTACTCCAATATCAGTTCTTTGTTACTGATTTAATCTAGTCAGTTGCTCATTGTTTTAAATTACATCTCACTTGAAATAGAAAATATGTAGTCAAAACATTCGTCATGGAAATGTTTTTTCCCCCCTACTGTAACACTAATTTACTGTGAAGTGGAGGAATTAAATCAATCAATCAAAAAAAAAAAAAGTAAAATCTGCAGACGCACTTCTCAAAACGTTTATAGTTTCAAAGCTGCCACCTCATTGTTATTTGACTTTCATATGAGGAATGAATGAAAGTACTTTGCAGTATAGACAGAAAATGAAGGTAATAGGTTTTCTCACACTCAACAGATTCATGACGATCATCATCAGCCACTTGATTTTACTCTGAGCTGAGTCAGAATGAACAGCCCTGGTTGTTTCAGTGAACGTGCAGCAATCTTCAGGCCGGCTGACCCTGACTGAATTCAGATCTGTTAATCATTTGGCCTGCTTTCTTGTGTTTTATGAGAACAGTCTCAGGGGAAGCTTTGATGGACGTTTAATGAAGCTAACGGGGTCTAATAGATGTGGCTGAGGTCCCTGGAGTTCATGTTATGAGCTTTAAAGTGAACTCGCTGGTCGATCTTTCCTTTATTCATGCTCTGGGTTGTCGGAGCTCGTCGGAGCAATAAAATGACAGATTGCACTTACGGATAGGACGTAGAGCAAGATTAACCAAACTGGACGATCAACGATGTTCCAACCACAAGAGCCCTGCTCCGTTTATCATTTGAGTAACAACCTTATTATGAGTTTAGAATCGGACATAAAAAGACACATTTCCATGAAAGATGAAACGTTATGCATGATAGAAATAGATGTTCAGCATTATGCCTGATTTGCACTTCTGCGTTGGATCGATGCCCTAGCATATACGCTACACCAAAGGTTAGCATAGCACTGCAGCTAACCTGACCCGGGCTTCCTTTAAGAATTGCCCGGTCCCATTAATGCCCTGTGATTGGACTATCATTTTCAACATTTTCAGCATCGCCGCCATGTTCAGAAACCAGTCCAGACGGAGTCCAGAAACCAGTTTATTAAGTCCCAGTGCAGACGCCACCACAGTGTCATAAAAAGTCTGGAACGGAGCCCATGCTCACTCCGAATGACTCCAGCAGGGTTAGTTGACCTCGGCCTAAATCAACCTTTGCCGACTGTCATTGCAAAATTTGCACATTTTGGGCCATTGCTTTGCTTTAAGTTTGTGAGCCCTCAGGGGCCCCCTAATGATCCAGGGCCTGAAGCAGTGGCCTGCCTTGCCTGTTGATCCCACTTAATGCATCAGGTATTCATGTGAGCGTTTCTCTGGTGAAATTACATTTTATTCAGATCCTGCCTTTTGGGATAAATTGTGGTGAGTTTGTTTTCACTTCTGGGACATGCTGTTCTAGACATCATGATCAAAACCAGACTCATGGTGCCAGATATCCAACAGCCACACACACACACACACACACACACACACACACACCACTGTCCAAACAGTGACCCGCTGATGTCTTAAGAAAGCTGTGCTGTAAGACATCACCTTGAACAGACTGCTGCCGCTCTGCTCCGCTCTAATGACGTGCTTGTGTTTCCTGGGAGGATGAGCAGAGCGTGGGAATTCTTTCGCCGGTCACAATTTAGGCATGCTCCGATGTTCTGACGGAATTTTCCTCCTGGGATTATTCAAGTTTTTTTCTGATTCTGATTCTGATAAATAAGTACCACGAGCTGGTATAAGAATTTTGTCCGAGTCTGCGTTGGTGTTAACGAAAATGTTCTTTTTCACAACAACCTGCAAAGTGCCGGTGAAGAAACACCGAAACAGAGAGAGAGGGAGAGAGTTTGCTTCGGATATGAGAGCCTTGAAAACAGACGTCACATCTTCTCCAGAGCTTTGTGGCTGCACTCACGGCTTCCTTTTGGCGGTCTTCTTTGGAAGAGATAACGTGCAATCAATAACAACCATTCAGTCCCAGCGGGGCCGCAATACCAGCAACTGGAACAACCACAACGGCATCCGCCTGTCAACAGCCTCAGAAGACTTTAAATACTTTCTATCAGCAGACCTAATAATGGGAGGATGAAAGTATTTTTCGAGCTCTGCCTGTTTGCCCGGATCGCTCAGTGTTCGGTTTCTTCCAGCAGGTCCTGACACGACTCACCGTTGGCCCACATTCAGAACTGACACACTTCCACCAACACACACGGCCACACATACTGCACAAACAACTGTGCACGCCTCGTTATGTTGCACTGTTTTGATGATTTGTTTTAGTTAGCCCTTTAGCTTTTAGCATAGAGGCTCATGGGAATTTGTGGTAACTCAAGAGAGAGAGAGAGAGAGAGAGAATGGAAGAGGCAGCCAAAGCCAGCGTTTCGAAGAAATCTGAATTTGCTTCCTCGCAGGAATCCTCCATGACTCAGGATCACCTACAGCACATACTTTGACGTTGTAATCATTCAGGTTGGCGCTTGTTGACCGCGTTCTCACGAGCTGTAGAAAGCAAAAAAAAATCCTCTTTAGTGAGTGAACTTTAAAGAAATCTCACATTTTTACAAGGTGTCTGAAGTACAAAAGAAAAAAAAGAAATCTCAGCAAGAAAATTTGGTTGGAAATTTGCTATAACTTTTTTTTTTTAAAGTGCACAGCGGAATAAAGTGGCGTCCTTTCTTTGCCCAAAAATGAAAGGTCAACCTTTTAGTATGGCATTTTAGAACTTGCAACATGGGCCACATTGTTTAGTTCAGTTCCACTGAGGTGAAATAACGTGAGGGTGTCGAGAGAAGAAGAGCAGCTCTTAGGCACTCAGTTAGACAGAACGTGGACGTGTTCAGACAGGAAGTAGAGGATGACGAGGCGGAGCGTTTCACACTGAACTCCGAAGCCGTGGTAATTGTGTCACTCTGACTTTTTAGGAATAAGCAAGCGGATTCTTCATGCTTCCTCTTTACAGCCCTACCAAAAAACTGATTTGAGGAAGAGGACGTTGAAACTGTCAACAAAGCGACATTTCAATGTAATGTCTGAAAAAAACCCAAAAGGGATCCCAACTGAACGCTTCATTTTCCTCATTGGTCCAACTCAGCTGTGATGATTACTCTCCCTTCTTGTAAAACAGGTTTAGAAAAGTGGAACAATTCCATATAAGTGAAACAATAAAAATTGCTTTGTGACTCATTTATTTTGCATCTAGCCCGCTGCTTTCTCACCCTATCAACTGTCACGCACACTAACACAGTTTCCCCCTGTCAACTTTGAACGCTCACTGTTACACATGCACGTTTCTTTAGACACATATATGTAACGTTCATGCATTTTTATTTTTTTTTGCTTCTTCCTCCGTGAACAGATGCTTCCTGTAGCGCCCCACAGACACATCTGTGTGTCCCCTCAGAGAGCAGATAACAACGGCAGCAAAGCCATCCGCTGCCACTCAGATCCCTTTTATCAACTGGACCAGTTGTTAGTTGACATCTACGTGGTGAGCATCAGGAGGACTAATCAGTGTTATTTTTGTCTGAAGGCTGCCGTCTGAGTTTGACAGGACTCATATCTATATTACTGCATAGTTTAAAGCAGGAGCTGTTCATGTTTGGATTCCAGCTCTCATCCGCACAAAGAAGTTCAAAGTTTGACTGAAAATAATGAAGGCGCACAGTTTTTGTCAGCGCTTCTATTTGGACTAAAATGGCGGCGGTGTTCTGACATAAAACAACAGAGATGTTTAACGTTGTGGACGCAGCGCTCCCCTCACAGCGAGGTGAGCTGGAGGAAGTGTGTTGCTAAATTTGACTTGTGTGTCCACAGGCTGTGTGTCATAGCTGTGGGCATTTAGGGGTTACGCAACCTCTCTCCCTCCCCCCTTTTCTCTTTTACTCATTGATTTAAAAGGAAGTCCCTCTGAAGCCCCCTTTCTCTACGTCACTGGGTGTTTTTCCCTGTGATTGAGGCGTGAGATATGTGGTGAGAGTGGAGAGGAGCAGCTCGGCTTGCATAGGAAGTGGTTTCATTATTGAAGGGGGAAAAAAACAGGAGCAGAGAGAGACGCCTGTCTTCATGCAGCCCCCTTTCCTCTGAGTCTGATTCATGTGTTGGATTTCTCCCTTCCACATAATGACCCCGAACCTCATCGTGGTTACAATGCGAGGACTTGCCGAAACACACGACTCTCTCCATTCCCCTGTCTGCCTTTATTTGGCCGATTTGGCACACGTGCAATCGGCGGTTGGTAAGAGGGATCTCTCTGATTGGCTGATCTGAGGTTTCATTTGTCTCCAAGTCTCCACACAGGTTCGGGAAAGCCCATTGAGCCTGCAACTGGAGCGTCCATGTTTGCACCCATTAGTGCGGTCCCTCCTTATATGTGGCCTCCGCCGGGACCTTGATACCGTAGCCACTCGTCAAACGCTCTCTGCGTTAGGAATCAGAGATTGCGTGCAGTGAGCACAACTGAGCGCAAGGTGATAGTAGTGTTGTGATATTTTTTCTAACCCAACAACCTTGCCACCCACAGAGCTGTGCTGATTGTAGCACATGTAGTATTTATGCTATTTCTAACCAATACATAGAGATGAATGTTGAGCTAGCGTGACACTAAGCCTCCTTGTTTAATCTGCCTTGTTTGATAACAGTTTTACAACAAGGCTTTCTCTGGCTCCTGCACAGCTTTATATTCTCCTCAGCTGCTGCTTATCAACTTCTAAGGATCGGCTTCTTTACTTCATATGGCGTATCCTCCCCATACCTTATCTGTGAATGTGTTGCAAGATGCCTCTATCAAGGATGAAACAAATGGGAGTAGTCTCAAATGATCCTTCTGCTTTGGCTGATAACCACCTTTGGTGTATTTTTTGCACGTTTACTCTCATGCTAATAGTCCAAGGATGGTAGACTGAGCTGCACTTCAGCTAATAACAGAACCACTTTCCCTGAAGGGAGGATGCCTCTCGAGGTCAAATCATCCTCCCACCACCTCCCCGCAATCTTCTTTCCAAACCACGCTGATGTCAGAGCAGCAGGGCAGCCACATGTCAAAGACTGAAGTGTCCTTCAGTAGCTGATTGCTACCAGGGTTTGACTTCTGCAAGTCTGAAGTACGGCTAAATCAAAACTTGTAAACAGATAAAGTAAAAAGTACTTCATTTAAACATTGCAACACTGCTTGAATTACTACCACATGATCGTCATAGTGTCCACAAAGGACTCGTTTTCATGAAGGCACAACCTTGTTGTTTTTAATCCACGCTCGGTATTCAGCAGTTTCTTCACGTCTTTCACCAAACGAGCCATTTACAGTGTTCATCAGCCATTAAGAGGCACTCAGTGAGACTTTTGACTTTGACTCCTCCTGTAATGGGACGGAGCTATCAAGTCTGCAGCTTCAAATATCTGTACAGCGTCGTCTGATGAGAAAAGGCCTCGAGGACAGATGAAGCTGTTTGATGAAGTTAGACTGAAAGCTGCAGCAGGCGAGGCTTAACCCTTTTCATTCTTTGTCGTGGATTATTTTTAATGAACTTGGTTATGATTGAGAAAACTAAAGTTGAAGAGGCATCACTTGATTGATAACATCAATACGTCCTGTATCTTGCAGACACAATATTTTCTCCAGTCCTACATCAGCTACAGCTGCTTTTTCAATTTCATAACTTGATGTAAGCTCTTGTGGAGCTATCAAAAACAAGAGTCCCTATAGCCTTTACCTCTGTGGCTTTTACAGACAGGCTGATCTGCATCTCTTTCTGACTGACTCACTTCCCCTTCAGCGACACTTTTCCTGCATGCTTCTCATGTTGACCTCGTGACCTCTTGCTAAACGTTGCTTTTTTAACATTTGACCCACTGGAACCTCCAGCTAATTGGCCGCTGGCTGCAGAAACGAGATAAGGGTGTCTTAAATTAGAAACTACCACAGATTACACGGGTAAAACATAGATGCATGTTATGAGATTTTTTTAATTTGAAGAAGTACTTTTTCAGAGCGAAGGAGGAATTAAACGTGAAAGTGAAACGTATTCAACGACTTTCAACTTGACCAAGGACAGTTATCAGTCATCAGCTCACTTCAGCCCTCAGCTTGTACTTTTAAACTCTGTCATTCTCCAGGACTGATGGCCATGAAAGCGCCAACTCTAAAGCTCCAGGAGGCATTTTAGCGTCACATGAAGCTTCATTGAGGTAGAGAGGAGAACTGGTAGAAGGAGCGGAGGACTGGCATGAAGGCAATGAACTGCCATTTGGAAATTCTTGATTCCTTCCGATGTCTTAAAGATCAACAATCATTGGTGAGGAAAGCATGTTGGGAAATCAATCACAGCATCAATTCTTAACAAGCGTTGCCTAAAGACACTTAATGAAGGGAGCAGGTTTTAAGACCACGCTCTTGTTACGTCATCGAAGAAGACCACGAATTAATCCACCATGAGCACTTAGCAAACATTGGACAAAGAAAGAGTGGCAGAGAAAACTGCCTGATAACAGACAGAAAGCCTCTATGCAGACGACACCTCGCTCTGTATCATCGCCAAACACAAGTACAGTTCTTCTTTCACAACATGAATGGAAGAACTGAAATGAAAAGTAATATGCTGAGAGGATCCGGCATTAGCAGATATGAAAACGACCAGTCCTCTGTCACTAAACGCTACAGGCAACGTTAGGCAATTCTTCATCTTCTCAGATGTGGAACGAGTAAACATTGAATCTCATGTAGATCGTTGTAATTTCCTGTTCATTCTCTCTAATTACCCGTGTGCAGCTAGCCTGCGGCTGGTTAATAATGCAGCTACACTGTTAAAACAAAGAAGGTCACTCGCTGAATTTCTCCTGAACAAGCTGGGTTTTTTTGTTGTTTTTATTGCAACATAAATCTACACATTTGAAATATTCCTTCAGCATAAAAAGCTCGACTTCTTGTATCTTGATATTCCTCCTCAGTGTGTTAACATCGCAGGTTTGACAAACATCTCCGAACGAGTAGAGCCCCTTTTAGGAGAAGAAACAGCTGTAATACTCAGCTTCCAATATCGTACCACTTTCTCCACATGTGCACAACCTCCCCACACGTGGCAGCAGCTTCCTTCCTCTGACCTAATGAAAACCCGAAAAAGACACACGTTTATTTAATTAAACCGACAGGGTCAATTAATCAGCTAATCAATTAGCCGGAATAAATTCAGTTATTGCTGATGTGTTCCTGACGTCTGGTTAGTCAGCCGTATGTAATTGTTTATTGAAGAAGCATTAATTGTGAGAAAGCAAGCAGGATGGATTCTTGTTTATTATAGGGGATAATTGCATTCACGTTGTAATCGGAAGTGTGCTTTCCATGCTACAAGTTCAGTAGAAGAAACTTAGAATGAGCCTAATTCAAAGCTGTTTGAACAGGTATACGTCAGGCTTCTTCTATGAATGCAAGTTTACCGTTATAACATTTTATAGGCAGCTGCATGTGTAGATCCAAAACACTTGGAACCATACACAACCGATTTGGAGACTTGGTGGCAATGTGTTGTAGCTGTTATTTTCTTGTTGTAATAGTTGAAAAGTGTCGTCGTTAAATTGGAATTGCTCTTACAAAAAGTGTCACATATAAGCTGAAATGTGAAATGTAAGCAGGGTCACGTTCACATGGTTGTGTCCATGCCAACTAACGAGGACTTAACCGTCATAGAGAGTTGGGAAACTGGACTCTGGCAGAAACACATGTTGCAAGGCGGTGGCGTGTGAACCTCCACATGTGTTCTCCAGTGGGGAAAAAACCCCATCATCAGCCATCGGACTGAAATGACTAATTGTCCATTGGATTACCAAACATGTGATTTAATGTCACCAGAAGACAATAACATTTAGCAGTCTATTGTTGTGTAGTTCTGCTTCTCAAGCACGATCAGACAGAGTTTCACTTTCCCTCCGAACCTTGGACGATTTTCAGTTTAATAAAAGCAGAACCATTCCCTTTCACCAAATCGGTTTGAATAATCCAGCCGCAGTTTATGTGGCCCACAAACAAAAACCTTTGTGATGTGGTAGTCTTTGGTTTTTGCAGAACTCGTGTTGACTCTCCTGAGAAAGATCATTCCTCGCGCCCGTCACTCAACGGTGTTTTTTTTTTTTTTTTTTTTTTTTCTGCCAGAGAAATTCAACAGGAGTGTCGTTTTTCAAGCCTCTGCTGGGGCAAATAAAAAGTGACCTTAACTGAAGGAACCGAGAAAGGTCAGTGACTGGAGACGTTCAAAACCCTGCGAACAAGTTCTAAAAACGTATCCAACGATAACGATACATCAAACCTGTAATGTGAGCACAAACATATCGTTTGCAATAAATAGAAAAGGCTTATCTGATCAAGTTGACATTTTTTTAATGTTCCAGTCTGTCAGTGAAGATGATGATGAGGATGACTGTGTTTCTGCGTTTCAGTCAGTCAGTCTGGCACCTTCATTTGGTTCCTACTCGAGTGGGTGTTCAGATGAATTTACCAGATGAAGAAGCAACCTGAAGTCAAAGTGAAATATTTGAAGATGACCATTTTTAAGATTGTTACCAATGTGGGCGACCCGGGTTTGAATCCAACCTGTTGCTCCTTTACCGCATGTCAATCCCCATTCTCTCTCTCTCACTGACTTCCTATCTCTCCAGTGAAGAAACCTATAAATAGATAGACAGATAGTCCTGTTCCATAAAGGTAATGTCAGTGTTTTCAACCAAGAGATGACTGCAACCCTGGCAGCTTGCATTTGTCAATCCACAGGAGGAAAGCACGTTGTCTTTCCCAGAGAGAAAAAAAAAATGGATGCTGAAGTAAATAAACCTTTTTTTTCCTGCGGCTGTATCTGTTTTTATTTTTTTACAAAAGAAAAGACCGGTGACTCGTTGAAAAAGCATCCAAAGACAGGAAGTGTCTATTACATAAGTTTGGCTTTCCAGCCAAATAGAAAACAGATGATTTCCAGACAGTTTAATTTGCGTGATCATACAAACTGTAATAGAGTCGTAATCATACAAAGATCAGATGCCAAGGACTGAAATTAAGGGCTGAAAAATGTATAGATATTATCGTAAGGCCATTAACACGGCAATAAAGGAACATACTGACAGACTGCTTACACCAGTGCCTGATGCCGAGGAGCTCTGGAGAGACAAAAAGGTCGAGCTTAAAGCATCTGTTGAAAGTTGTATCCTTCATTATATTGTCATTGGGTTAAGATGAATGGTCCAAACTGAATGTTTGTAAAGTTTGTAATTCAAGTCACGCCTGCTGTTGAAAAATGTTTTTGACGTCAGAGACATTAGTTGAGAAACGGCCGATGATACTTTCTCAGTGTAACTTTTTGCGCGCACTTTTGGGACGGTCCCTGGCCCTCAGTTTCCCCTCCTGAATCAAAGCAAGGTGCAAGGCCGCAACAGCTGATAAGTACCTCGAGAAAACTTGATGATAAGATGGACCCTCGTTGAATCTCTAAACCACAAACTGTTTCCGATTTATAAATAGTTCTACAATATAAGAAGTCATTATTCTTTTGCTGACAGTTCCTGTTCATGTTCAAACACTAATTTCTAGATATTTATTCCATTTAAGTCAGCTGTTCAACTTTGACGTCTTTTATCGAACAGACAAAGCTGAAGATTTCTCTGTAGACTTTTGAACTTTAAATCCAAACAGCAGTTTAGTGAGCTGGAAACAGGTACTGTCTTCCTGTCAGCACTTGTTCACAGGTCTCAGCCACATTTCGATGACCTACTTACGATACTCCAACGTTAGTTGGAAAACCCTGCAGTCAGACCTCCAGTGAAACGTGTCGTAATGAAAGATTTGCCTCTGGTCTCCACATCTGGAAGCCATCCACAAACCGTATGCCCTGAAGAAAACTGACACAAAGCAGGTTGGACTGAGTACTGGCTGGATGAGATGTTTATTTGCACAAGCAATAAAACACACACACACACACACACACACACACACTGCTGTGTGCTCAGTGCAATAAGTTTCATGTACAGTACTTTAATATCAGAGTACAGAGACATTCAGGTAGATAGCATTCTGTTTGGACATGGTTACATTTCAGTGCTGTCTGTCACACACACACAAATGCACATTCACACACACGTGACTAGCGTTGGCTGCGGGACATTAACGTGGGCAATTTTGAAGCCTGAGAAAAAGAAGAAGTCAGTCACAAATAAGAAGAAAAACCAACACAAACACACAACGCAAAGCTCACAGTACACAGGAAGCAGTAAGTCACTGTCGTAACCACAGAACATTTTAGCTCACAACCAACAACAGATCAACAACAGCAAAACATGCGCTCTCACACACTCCGGAAGCAAAATCCTTTACTTGATGTTCACACACTTTTTGACATTCTCTGAAATACCCCTCCCCCTCCCCCCCCATATTAGACAAGTTAATTTAGCAAACTTTTTTCCATTTCAATCGGACCCCTGGCTGTTACGTAACGCCACTCACCGCAGCGAGTGTTTTTCTAGTTCGAGAGATTTATGACCGGAGATCCTCCGCTAATCTCTAGTAGCTTATTTTCTTGCCAGACACTTGAGATCTGTCTGAATCCGATCCTTTTTAAAGAATCACATCTTGTAATGGTTACAATTCGCTGTGAGTTTTTTTTGTGTGTGTAATTCGTCCCAGTTTGAATCCAACATGTGTAACTATTTTGGCCAGTGTGAACGCGTAAGGCAACACAGGAGGAAAGTGTCACTTCTTCCAGGAAACTTGTTGGTCATCTGAAGCGCGTCAGATAGAACTGACATCACTAAGCCGTTAAATGGAGTAAAGATGGCGGGCGACAGATCAGCTGTATTTTTTTCAAACAGATCAGTGGACGTTATCATGAAGACATTGTTATGGACTGTCATCATGACGTTCTGCATTAAGGCTCTGGACCTGCTTTGTAGCACAGACAATGTTCCAGATGTTCCGTTTCAAACTGCACACTTGAATAAAAGTTGTGGTGGAGTGTCGGCTGAATCCGTTACGACACTCCAGTAAAGCCCATACTGTATGATCATGACTTCAGATTATGACTATTATTGTCTACTCCCTGAGTGAAGTCTGGACTTCTCTTGTTCCAGGCCGGTTGCCCTTCGACCTCTTCAGCAGGAATCTGTTTGGAATGTGAGGGGAAAGGTTACCGAAGGGGGGCGGAGTCTCAGGTCAGCGGGGGTTGAGAATCTCAGAGGTGATGTTCTCACGTTCTCAAGGTGATGACATAAAACAGGAAGTCCCACCTCAGGCATCTCATAATGACTAATAAGAGGCCCCATGTACAGATGACACCTCATACATGACGTCTAATACTGGAATAGATCCACCACCTTGTTTTTTCTGCAGAAGAAGAATGGTAAAGTCAGAGCTGCACATGGACCTATAGGACGGAGGTGTTGTCTAAGCCCAGCCCCTTTTTCTTCCAACGCCGAGCGTGTCGTCGGTCATGTCTGTCAGTTAAGTCACGATCGCCTGATCTGACACTTTGACTCTTTGAACAGATAAACAGATTGTGCAAAGATCTTTTTTTTTTTTTTTTTCCCACAAACTTAATTTTGGTTTTCTTCATAGTGAACCTTTTTGACATCTCAGTAATTGTTTGGTAAGTAGTTATAGTATTTGAATCAAATAAGGTGTGAACAGCAAGGCCTCAAGTCATTGGGTAATTCCTTCTTCAGTGTTTGTCCTGAATCAAAGGCTTATTCTATTTTAATACACACCCAAGCCTTTTCCACGTCATCGGTGGATTTAATACACACCAAAACATTTGCAACTTGTCTTATCCAGAACAAAACAGAACCTGAATAGTCTTTTTCTTTGCCTTCCCCTATCAGCAGCCGAACAGAATTAGTTAATGGTGTAAAATGTAAGCAGCAAAGGAGGCACAAGGTTGAGCTTTAACACTTATAATACAGCTTTAATAATGCTTTGAACTTTACTGAAATGCTCGCGGAGGGTGTAAATCCATGGAAATGGACTGACTGTGGCTCATTTTCACAATGAGCTCTCATGAAGAAAAGAGATGTTTTGGTCCAACACAGCTCTCTGCTTCAACGGATTACCAAGGAGAACCCCCATCCAATATCGAGTCCAATAAATATGAATATTTCAGATAAAACACTGGTATGGTCATAGAGCTTCTGCAGTCTGAAAATTCTCCTTGTACTCCACGTCTTTAGAAGAAAGTTGGACGTTAGTCAGATAAGTCTCTTTGTCCAAAGATGTTTTTGAAACAGAAACCCTGGAGGTTCCCAAGGGCGCCTGGCAAACCGACGCCCATAAAAAGTGCAGCACGCTGGGGGAGAGGAGGATGAAGACCCAGGGATCGATGATGGAGTTGACAGAGATGAAGCGGAGGGCGATCAGGTCCATCGAGTGAGACTCTTCACCTGACGTCGAGTTGATGTACACTCGAATCTGGAGAAGTGAAAAGCAAAGAACGGGTGTTAAACAAGCTGCCAACGCTCTGCTTCCACCACCCATGACAGGCGCAGGTAGTCGACATATGCTTTCTCACATCTCTAAACCAAAAAACACTGTTTACTGACGACACTTGAGTGATTGTGTACTTTGGCCGTGAGTCCAAATCTCCTTGCCCACACTCCCAGTAAAAAGTCACTTTTCCATTCCTTTTAAATATGATCCTCTTACAGGCAGGAAGCACTATCACCCAGTCTGCTCAGGATGTTTGCAGAGTCCCTAATGCAAAGTGGATATTTCAATTACTCTCCGCATCGTCTTGTTTGCTTTTCAGGCGGCCCGCTGTGGCCAACACAGGCCGGTTATAAATCATTCAGAGTGTCAACATTTATGTGGCTTTAGGAGAGGCTGTGAGGCAGATGGTGAACGCGGAGGCAAACTGAGATTCCCATGCCGGTTTACAGGATTCTACCCATCGGGACTGTCTAAGTGCCTGTGTAGCTTATTTATGAATCAGCAGCCACGGTGAGCACGTTTTAACACTTCATCAGCACATTGCCTCTTTATATGTCACATAGCGTTACTCCATGAACACATTTTACAACTACAACGCAGCTAATTGACCCCTAAGGGTGCAACAAGCGAAAAGTCAATATGACCATGCTGTAAAAAAACAGAGATAGAGCCAATACACAACATATGCTTAAAGCAACTACATGATGGTTATTACTGTATGCAATGTGATCAACTTTATTTTTCTTGTCAAATAAAAAGTGCCTTCAGGTTTGTACATCCACTAATATACAGGCAGGTCGAGTAGAGGCCTCGAGCCAGGAGAGTGAAGAAATCTACAGTCGTAATCACGAGTCATGTTGTCAGTTTTGCATTCGTACTTTGCAAAAGAGCAAACACGTGTAAGCCTAAATTTGCATTTACAGCTCTTTTCTGCACCCATCTGCACTCCAGGGGAGTGGAGATTTAAAAAAGAAAAGGAGAACTCAAAAGTCCCTCTACGTGACTCCCGATCAATCCTCAGAAGCAGCTGCCTCGTTATCTTTTTCGAAAAGTACATTATTAGCTTCACAAAGAAAATATGTTGTTTCCTGAATTTCCCTCGGGATCAATAAAGTATCTATCTATCTATCTATCTATCTATCTATCTATCTATCTATCTATCTATCTATCTATCTATCTATCTATCTATCTATCTATCTATCTATCTATCTATCTATCTATCTATCTATCTATCTATCTATCTATCTATCTATCTATCTATCTATCTATCTATCTATCTATCTATCTATCTATCTATCTATCTATCTATCTATCTATCTATCAAGAAGGCAGACTGCTGTTTTGATTTCAGCTAAGCACATTCATGACTGGCACATTTGAAATCCATGGAATTGTTTTGTAATAGTGTTGTGAATGTTACAAAAGACCTTTTTTTTCCTTCCTCATTTCTTCACCTAATACGGTAAAAAGAAAGTTTCGCAGACACAAAGCAGAACGTTAAAGAGTCGTTTTTAAATTTTGGTTAGCACCTGCCATCGGCTTCTTCCAAATAACAGATCAAGTTGAGATAACAATGTTCTGTCAACCTAAACTTATTGTTGTAAAGCTCATTTTTCAGCATACTAAAAAAAAAAAAAAAAAACATTTGGCCTTTTCTATTGAAAGCAGCTTTTTAACCAGCACCGTGGGGCCAAGAATGAGCAGCTGATTTCCTTCTTTAGTTTCTGGGTTAAAATGATGTCAGCCAGCCAGTGCTGTGATTGGCTGAGGCACAAAGCAGTGAACTCCCTGAGCATGATGTTCACAGGTTTAATACAATCCATGGAAGCTCTGACCACTTCACAGGTTTATAAATCCCTGCAGCTGCTCTCTCCAGGGGCCCGAGAGGAACAATATCCAGTGAAATGTCAAGGCAAAAGTGAACAGGTTGCTCAGCCAATCCATGCGCTGTTCACTCTCTGTGAAATTTTCCATTATTTTCCACCTTTATCTCCCCCTAACTGAAGAAACTGGATCAGATTTTACTTCTGTAAAAGCTCCCAGCGTCCTCAGAAAGTGACGCTCACACCGACATTGTCCCACCTCTGTCATTATGCCGATCTCCTGCTGCTCGCTCACTCGACCCTGTGGCTTTGTTTGCTTTTACTAGTCCATGAGGACTAATTGCGGTTTTTTTGTTGTTGTTTTTTTTTCTCGTGCAGCTGACAAATACACAGCTGCAATTGGTGGGAAGGAATCTTGCTTTAAGGCACACCAGCAGCTGTCTGATCAGCATGTGCGAAACTACTGAAATCTCTTTTCTTCCAAAGCGCTGTCGACAAACGGTTATTGTTACAAATGATGATCCCAAAAAAAATCAACGTCACTGTAACGGGAGAATCCGCACGCAGCTGGAAAACACAAATGACGCAAAAGAAATTAACAAAATATGTTGTTTTCTTTCTTCTTTGAGCGTCGAGCAGCTCCATGCCTATCCCAGCGTCTACCCCAAATGAAACCACATGTTATCATTGCTGTGATTAGCGACAGGCCTTGCCGTGTGTGAGACAAACAGAAAAGGAGAAGGTTCGCGTTTGTGCGTGCGGAGACAGATTTTTCCTTTTTTTTTCTCTCTCTCAGTACAGCCATGAAATCCACCTCACACTGTGAACCCAATTTCTTCTCCTCTCCCAGCACCCAACAGGAAGCGTAATAAAAGCATTAATGGGAAGTGTCTGCGACTGCGAGAGGGTTGTGCTCTGGTTTTTAGTTTCAGCAAAATACTGGGATCATTTAAGCTGCTGCCTCTGGTTTTTACAGCATTTCTCATTGGTAATCAACAACATGAGTAATGATTCCAAGTATTTCATTTTGATAGGCTTATCTTCGTGTTCCCACATGCCTCTTATTCAGGAATGGTTGAGGTTTCAGGAGAAGTTCAAGCCAGAATGAAAGTTTGGAACAAACAACTTCGACCCGTACTGCGTTTTGATTGTCCATTTCAACATTATTACTTTTGTCTTTTTTTTCCCACCACGTCTCCATTTACTCTCCATTGTCTCATTTTCTGTGCCAGAAGGCTTCTGTTTTGGCCTTTTCAATATTTAATGCAATCACAGATAACCTGAGGCGCATCACGTCATCAGCGTGCAGTTCCACATTGGCCGAAAAAATGCAATATGATCTTTCTGTCTGTGTGTGGTGTGCTTCATATCCCAACCTCCAAATATGGTATCACATTGCTGGCTTGACAGTCATGGATGTCTATTAAAGGCTCCTGATAAATTATGCACAAGTAGTTATATTTAGCAGTCAAGGAAGCGCTTATCAGAATATCAAAGAATCAATCATGTGGTAAAGGATTTAAAACTTAAAAATAATTATCTGTAAACATCTGTGAAACATCTGTATGCTTGCACATGATGGTACATTGTCTTTTAAATCCTTCTGGATTTTCCTCTGATCGGTTTGACGCAGCATTGTAGCCACCTTTGATTCAAGATTTGTCCCCACAAACACAGATAATCTCTCAACGTATACACTCCTCTTCAGGATGAAGAATTCATGATGGATACGCCGTCAGCTTAGCATATTTAATGGCTGCCTTCTATACAGCAGACCCTTTCCTCTTTGTTGGGCTCATAGGTAAAATAATGGAAAAGCAAAATCAATTTGAAGCATTAGCCCTCAGGATAATCACTTAGGATGTGCTTATAGTGAAATATGGTTAAAGGGTTTTTTTACATCTTCCTGCAGGGGAACATTTACCAGAAGGTTAATGTCACCATTCTGCAGAAATATGAGGAGAAGAGTCACATGTGACATCCACAAGTAAGCCGTGCACCCGTATGTTTAACATAGTGTTCCCATGACAAGCAGTATCCATCACCAACCGTGGTGAAACAGCTGGTGACCGCTGAATCTGGTCTGCTGCTCTGATCGCCCTTAAGAAGCTCCTTTCTCTTGAAATTAAGAGAAATCTTCCTTTTTGGCAGATTTGCTCAATAAATACAACATATTTACCGTATTTAAAATTTGACATGTACGCCCTCGCACCCTCAATAGATCCGTACTTGCATGTAAGGCGTTTAATATGGACTTGATTTTAGATCTGATGCTCCCACAGGTGAGGTGATCAGTTACAGTCTAATTTGTTTCCCTGTCCTTAACTCGCCTCGTCCTCTGTCCTTCTGCTCGTCCTTGTTCAACCTCACTGCGCCGGGTCATCTATTTTAATCCTAACTCCTGAGGAGGCAGTGTAGAAGGTCAACGGGGGAAGCTGATCCCAGTGTCCTCCACCTGCCCGCATTGGTCGACACCTGGTACACAGTGTACAACGGAGGAAACACAATGTGTTGCTGTTCAAGACACTGTCATTTTACGACAAGTGAACTTCCTGTGGTTATGTTTTACGTTAATCTATATGTTTAGAAATGAACAGGGAATACTTATCTCCTACTGAGGTCGACTGGAGTTGAAACGAAAAAGTAATGGTTCAGTACTGAATGAATCACATCATTATGTCTCGGGCAAATTAACGAGCCATATCCAATCCAGTTTTTGAAGACCTCCAGGATTTACAAGGATTTCATATACTTAATTCTTAGCTCATTTCAATCCTCATTTAATCCTTTAAACCCCAGAAGTAACATCCAGTGAACAATGAACAATGAATCAAAGATGGAGGTACAAGAAAAATGCCAAACATTACGTCGTAAAATGTTAACGGCACTGCTACAAAAATTTGTTTGGCCTCTATCCTAATTTCTTAAAAATCTGAGGATGCATTTTTTTTTTATTGCTCACTTGTTTGTATTTGAATGATCAAGGTACATAATAGGGGGCCTGACCACGTCCAGTGACCGCAGAGTGCTCCTCGCTGTTTGCTTGGTATCACGCCAACTACTCTGAGTCATCGAACTACGACATATTCTCCAGTTTTATGATCTTGGCGTCTTTCTGAAAATGCTACGGCAACCTTAGCTTGCACACAGCAAGCTAAGGTTGCGTAAATACAACGGCCATAGAGGCTTCCAAACAGTAGTCCACAATATTTGGTAGAGTTCAGCTTCATGTAAGTTTCACAGCTTCCACTCTACTTCCAGGTTTAGGCTCTAAAAGGTTTATTAGGTAGGAACATGGGCTCTCGCTGTTGCCGTTTTCTCTCTTTTTTTTTCTGGTGCTATAAAATTTAATTTGATGCAAAAATTGGCGGAGAGGTGACACATTCATTTAAAGCCCCAGGCAACATTCAGCTGTGCTCTAGACGGCCCATTACTGCAGTCTGCAGAGAAAAGCACAACATCATATTCTGCTGGGAGAGTTACCGACTATTCTCTTGAAAGACAAAGTGCTACTTTCCAAACAGTGATGGTTATAAAAATATCTTTTGAAAACTTGCTGAGACCGCTCAATGACTAATCACAGCATGAGTTGTGGGTTGAATGAAAAACATGTCACAGTTCACTGAAACAACATCCCCCCTCATCACCCAATCGGGATCTGTTTTACAGGGATGATAATATGATTGGCACACTGTTACAGTCTTGTAAAATGGCTCAACCTGTGTTTAAATAAATATTCCAGACACAATGTTTAATTTTCACGAACATGCAAGATCTTAATTGGCAAGTTTTAATAAAAAAAAAAAAAACTAGCAAATGTAATTAAATGTTTAAAAAAGCTTCAATAAATAAATCTGTAAGATCCAAATTTCTCCTCATTTCCAAGAGGAAGACTCTCAATTTAAAGTTGATTATATACAAAAAAAAAACTATTTATTTTGCTTCTTTTTTCCCTCTTTCATAACCTCAAATGGATACTGTGCTGTGATTGGTTTATTTTAGAATTGGAAATAATGAATCCATTTATTAGCTGTGAGGTTTTTTGTTTGTTCGTTTTATCTGGTTGTGTTTTTGCGTGTATAAATGTGTGCCATTTGTCATCTTACCACTAAGGGCAGTGTGCAGATGATGAAGATGATGGTCATGAACACCAGCAGGATGAGATGCTCCACCTCCTCGGCCATCGACACCGTCCTGCGCTGGCTGCTCGGCCTCGTGCTGGCCATGACTGAGCCGCCGTTCCTCTTGCGACGCTGGTACATCCTGAACAGCTGGTAAACCACAAAACAGTTGCACGCCACTATAGCTAGCACCAGCACTAGCATCACTGACGCGTAGAGGCACGAGTAGGCGCGGTAGGCCGGAATTGAAGGCTTCATGTCAATAAAGCACCACGTGCCGGGACAGTATTGTACATAAACACCAAATCCCGCAAAAGGGAGAAGGCAGAATAATATGCAAAACATAAACACTGATGGTATTGTGATGTAGGCACATTTCTTGGTGACATGGCGGCTGTACAGATAAGGGTACCCAATGGCAAAACCTCTCTCTAGCGCCATCATGAAGAGGAGCGACATGGTGGCCAAGCTGAAGAAGGTCATGCTAAAACCGAAGTACTTGCACACGCTCTGGGAGTCGGAGGACATCCCCACCAGGGTAGTGTTTCGATGATACGACATCAGCACCAGCGGACTGACCAGGCAAGTCCCAGCCAGGTCCGTGACCACCAGCGACGTGATGAGGACGTGGAAAAGCGATCGGCGCCGCACGTCTCCGACCCTCATGTCTCTCCGTCGTCGGAACTCCAGGATCATCAAGGCAGCCACGTTGCCGAAGATCCCCGTGGCGAACATGACCGCACTGATCACGGGATTCGTGTCAGGGTTGATGTGCTCCTGGGTGTGGCACGGGTCTTTCGCTGCCATGACTGGAATCTGTTAGGATTGGTGGAGAAAATATTTCCCTGCTTCCATTGATACAGTTAAAAAGGCGTCCTTAAGAAGTTGTCTGCAGCCATCCTGCAAACAGAGAGGAACAAAGGATGCATCTGAGATTCAGAATTGTGCTTTATTTAACGCTGGTTTGGACAGTTTGTCATGTCATCGGCATCATCAGCTGAAACTTGTTTCATGAAAATGGATTCAGACATAGCTTAAGGACAGGCAGCATTTAATTATTATTTTCCAGCATTTTCTAGAAACAAGCAATGATTGTTTATGTGCCGGTCATTGACCCTATAACATCTTGCATCGGTCACACTGGATGTTTACAAGTAATCCCCACTTTATACCAACAAATCAGAGCCAGTTATACTATAGACCTCTTCACATAATTTTTGCAGGCTACCGTCTCATATTTCTTGAACATACAGAAAAAGAGGGAGCATGTTCTTTTTACATTTTACACATTTAGCATGTGCTGAAAAAGTCGAACTGTGCTCCACTATGAGATTGTGAAACTTGTAGTTGTTCCCCTTCTGTCTCTTAAAAGTCATATATCAGCTGACTAGCAGGGATAAAAAGAGCTGTAGTCATGAGTTTAAGACGTCCCAGTTGTTCTGAATGCTGAATGTTTCCCACACATGCAGCTGTTGTTTCACTCAGAATCAAGTGGAGGTTTTTTTTTTTTAAATATGTAAGTGCAATAGTAAACAAAATCCTACAAAATGCAACACAGATCTATTCCTATTACATGACTTCTATTGTTTGTGTGCGTTCATGTTTACTGTGTAAGTGACAGATAAGTGACTCACCTACTTGCACTTGTCCAAATGCCACCACCTCTGTCCAAAAAAACAGCGTCCTTCCCTTGTCCAAAAACACTAAACAGAGCTCAGCCAGATGTTTCCAGGTGTTGGGCTCTCGGTGGACGGCTTGTCGAAAAAGTATGTAGGCACAATTGAAATGCCGATCTTATCACACAGCACGCGCAATACTCGCAACACAACGTGCTGACTGAGTTGGAAAGCACGCGCAAAAGAACTTGACAGCAAAGTTTGAATTCATCCAGAAAGAGGTTGTTTAGTGGATGGGATTTGTGCCGAATGAAAACTCCAACTGCATACTTACAAAATAATCAAGATGAGCTCAAGCCGGCTTGACCTTTTTATGTCGGCAAGGAAATTTGACATTTTTCTGCATGGAGTTCGGCTACCACAGAGAAGAGCGCTTCAGGCAAAGACAGTCACATCAGCGTGGACTTGAAGCGTCAAACAATCAACCATTTCACAACTCGCTCCCCGTATCGTGGACGTTTATTTCCCTGTTTTACAGTCCAGGTCGAGTTTTTTGATGTGGAAAAATGAATCCCGGTGAATGTTTCGCGAAGCTGCTCGGGTTCGAAGGTGAGGTGTGGAGAGGGCGAGGCGCGCGGCGCTGTGATGAGGCAGGCTTTGGATGGACCCGGGGTATTAGGAAAGATGCGCTGACGTCACACGGACTCCTTACAAACGGGCTGGAGTTCATAAAAAGAAAAAAAAAAGCTGTACAGCCTTCAACTTCATGATGTATTCCAACAAAGAAGAAGAAACTCGTAACGCACAACCTGCCTTCTTTCATAGGAGAGGATTTTTTTTATAATGAACTACAGTATAATTAATTTTCCATCACATTGAGCTCAAAAACACTTCTATTGTGTGAAAGTAAACATGCAAACTCTACCAGCCACTTTGCATGAATGTGTACAGTACAAGTCACAGTTCTGACTTTCTGACCTGCAATTAGCATGGTGCCAAAAATAACGAGAGCAAAGTAGCACCTCATGCAGACGCCTCTAAACCTGTGAACAACACAATGTGGGTAAACACATGTGTTTGCCTTTGTATTTCCACGAGAGAATTTTACAGCAAAAAAATCAGAGTGTCTAGTCTGAACAGTGTGTGGCTGTGTTTTATGTGTAGAGATTGCATGTTGTTCTCCTGGGTGTCCTCTCTCAATCTTATGGATTTGAGGTCTTAATTTCCCCTGGGAATCGAAATATGATTGTTAGCCTTCCATCTCTGTACCTCCCTAACCTCCAATGATGCATCCTTTTGATAATGTATCTCTATCCCAACTCATCATTAATTCAACACGAGCCAGCATTTGGTAACAGCAACATCCTTTTAAACAGGCGGAAACCTGGAGCCCAACCAGACTCATTGGTCCAGACTCAAAGCCATGTACCGCGACGAGCTGGGCTGAGAACGATCAAGAAGAAGAAGAAGACAGAGATGAAATCACACTGTTTCAGAGTTTCAGAGTGAGTTCTATAGTCTGTATAACACATGGACGCAGTCTCAGTATGTCATCACCCATATGTTTCTGGAGAAGCATTTTCAAGCCCAACAATGGAGGTCACCATATTGTTGCAATTGTTGGAGCTGAGCCGGGCCTCAAGCCTTCTGGATACAAGACACCTCCTCTCTAGGGTTTCCACCTTCTAAGAGTTCAAGGCAACTTAGAAATACGGGGCAAACCGCGTCCCGTATTTAAGTGTGAAATACGGGACAGGTGGCAACCCTACCTGTCGGTCAACACAACCATGTATGCATAACATGCAGCCTTCATAAAATTAAAATGGTTGAGTTGTGAACACTTACAGCTTGTACAAGTTTAACAAATAAAGAAATATGGAAAGCTATTTTGACTGTTTTTGATCCAGAGTGTAGACACGTTTATTTCTGCTGCATTTCTGTTTTCACACGGAAGGTTCAGACTTGGTTTGTATGGAAACTCGATTGAAATGAGGATGACATCAACCTTAAAGGAATTACCTACCATCTGCCCCTTTTAGACCGTAAAAGCTTTCAACATATTCTGTCATGTTTGAAAATGTTCTTCTAATTACATGTGAGCCAAACAGGATCCTAAAATAGGCGGTGATGTACGCTGAAAGCTCTGAAATGAGACTTGAGTGCTTTTCTACAAGCCCATTAACCAATCCTTTATTATGACATACTGCCATTACGCCCTCTCTCTCTCTTTCTACTCACTTTTGACCCTTTACAGGTAGGCTGCAGAGATTCAAAGACACTAACTCGTAGAGAGCACAGGTTTATAATTTATAAAGTATAGGACCGGTATTTTTTTCTCCTCCTGTCTCTCCACCTCTTGCATGTCTTCCTGTTTCTTCTCTGTCTCTCTTTCCCTTTGGAGCACGGTCAACCTTTCCCCTTGGTCTAAACTTGTGTCCTCCTGCAGCAGAGGCCCCTTTTACCTCTTCCTCTGCCCGCACTCACACCCTTTTCCCCCTTCACCTTCTTTTGCTTCCTTTTCCTCTTCTTTCATCTCTTCTTTTTTCTTTCCCCATCCTCACCTTCTGTTTCTTTCCTCTCCTTCCTGCTCTTTTAACTGTTGTCCATTTTTCTTCTTTCCTTCCTTCTTTACATATTTACTTTATTATGAATTAAACTGCTTTTTGCGACATTATTTTGGAGCTTTGCACTTTCCTCCAATCGCCATTTCAAACAGAGTCCGACAAATGGTTAATGCATCCAATAACTAATCCGCAAGTTTACCCTCAGAATCCAGATTGTCTGAAGTGGGCATCTTAACCTCCTCACTGTTTGTCCGTGCACTTCATTTAGAAGCTATTCAATTATTGATCAGGGTCCTAACCCATAAATCCTCTGGCCTGCTCTGCTCGTAAACAGCCTTTGTCCAGGACCTGCCATCTGTTAAAGTGCTGACAAGTGATGATTTATTTTAACTTCTACACACGCACGCACACACACACACACACACACACACACACACACACACACACACACACACACACACATACACACACACACACACACACATACAATCATACAGTCGAACAGCTCAACAAAATACTTAGGCGCGTGGCCCGAGCCAGCCTTCTAATGGCCCTTCCTTGAATCATTGATGAGTTTATTGATTTGGGTGATATCACAAATGAAGCCGCTTCGTCAGCAGGATGTAATCAAAAACATGATGAGATGAGAACGATCTAATGTTTGTATTTACACCTGGGAGTTTCAAACGTGGAGTGTCCAACACCTGATATAAATAACATGGACTCTGATGTGCTGTGTGCTTTATTTAGCCTTGTCTTTGCTTCCACCTACAGGTTCCTCTGTGTAACTACAAACACCATGTGTGGTCAGAAGAGATAGATTCATTTGAACCAGCGACCCTCTGGTTTTCAACCACGGTCGCGTTCGTCCTTTATTGTCAAATTCACTTTTTCACTTTAAATAGAAAAACAACATTTGAAACTACAAATGAAGATTAATTTGCTGATTGTCTTCTCTCATAGTGCAAACACATCTGTGCTTCGGCCTTTCTCTCTCTCTCTCTCTCTCTCTCTCGCTTTCTTCTTCTTTTGTTCCTATTGGCTGATGTTCCCTCAGTCCAGATGTCTTGGATCCAGATTTTAATCACCTGCTTTACTCATCCTCTCTACACTGTACACATCTCTCTGTTTGAATAGTGTCCATCTTTATTTACTTTTTCAGTGCTTGAGGATGTAATGTGAAGATCTGACACTAGGTGGCACACATGATTCAGTGTTTAAGTGTCAAGTGAATCGCTTTTATACAAGTAGTGAATTACTAAAGTAAAGTGAACGTGTAAATGTCTGATGATGTAGACTGCTGATTTAAAATACTGAATGACTACTGATCAGACTATTCAATGCAATAAGTAAATTAATAAGAGGTATCTGTAGTATTATGGGATGTTGAAATGATGTGCTAGATATTAAGTAACATAGGCTACTTATTTTTAAGGAGGTACGTTTCTCCTTCTCCTTGTTATGTTTGAACGTTTTAACCAAATTTAGCCGTTTTACCCCCACTTTTGTATACAAGTTTATGTTTGTTTTAATGTGTTTCATTCACATTCTGCCTTTTTTTTTTGGACATTGTTTTGAAAGAGATGGAGTTACATCCGGATTAAGATCGCTCTATTTGTCTTTTCTCTTAATACAAGCCAGATGTTACCGGGCTGCCGCTGTCGCTGAATCCGCCTCGGACCAATCAGAGCGCGCCGACGCGCCTCCCTCCCTCCCTCCTCCCCGCTGAGTATCAGCGGCCCGCTGCAGAGGAGGAAAGTTCTCCTCGTTTCTTCCTGAACCTCTCTGCCTCTCACAGCGCAGAGCTGCTCATTCAAGCCGGCTCCACCATGCAGAGAGGGCAACTGTTGTCTGTGTGCGCGCTCTGCTGGAGCGTCAGCGCGTGTGTGGTTACAGCCATCCAGAGGGCTGATCTGTTCCCTTATGGCTCTATGAGTGGAGATATGATCCTGGCAGAGGGCGACGATGAAACGTCCAAAGTGCTGACCCTGCCCAGACCTTTATACTTCTACGACTCCCAATTCTCCCAGCTATATGTGAGTACAGCTTCATTCATCCTGTTTGCATGCATCATGATCACTGCACGATTGTGAAATTGTAAAAGTAAAATTTTTTTCAGATGATGTTTGCAGCTGTTGAATAAGAGTGAGACTCATGAGCATATTTAAAATTCAATAAACTAACAATGACAAGAGGGGTGTCTCCTTTGTTTGCTGTTGTGCTGAATTCTCTGACATGACCATAAATTAAGTCAGAATTTCATAAATCTTCATGAAGAATTCTCCAACAGAGCTCAACAGGCTGGTGATTGATAACATCAGCATGTCATACAAGCACCAGTATCTGTTAAACAAAGTCAGCTACACTTTCTTTTGCTGCTATGTGCGACTTTTAATGCAAAACAATGCCAAATTGTACCTGAAACATCAAAAATGTTTGTACTCATCATGCAGAACGGTCACTGAAAGTGTCCCATTATTATGTAATCGGACACTAGTGATTGGCAGCGACTTACAAGAACAACACTGAGGTGCAGAGTTGAGGTATTTGTAATTGACCCACAGTGTAACAAATACAAATGTCTGCTGAAATCAGACAATGAAGAAGAAGAACAGTCCGTTTTATATATAGCAAGAAAGATACAGTTCTAATACGACATAACTAGAGTAGTAAAAAGTGCTTTAAGTAGCATGTACCTGTACTTGAAATGTCATCCCATTGGTTCAGGCTCTTTTATGTTGAAAATACAAGTTGATAACGGTAGTAGATGGTTTAAAAAGTTCCAACTGATCATTCTTAGGAATCCTCGAAGGAGCCCAAGAGGTTTCTTCAAGAGGCTTTGTTGGTTTACGGGGAGGATCTCGGGGTTCATTATGTGGTTCCTGGGGACTATGAGAAGGTTCCAGCGGTTTATGAGGGGATATGAGTTCATTAGAAGGTTTCCTGGGTTCAAGGCGGCCTTTAAGATTTCCCCTAGAGGAGGTTTACGATGGATTTTCAAGTATTCAGGGGTCCCAGCTTGTGCTGAGGGACACCAATTGGTCTGCTTTGTAAAACCGGCGGTCTCATTGTTGACTCGTTCTGCCTCTAGGTGGCTACCAACGGCATCATATCAGCGCAGGACTTGCCCATGGAGAAGCAATACGTCGACGACGGCTTCCCAACCGATTTCCCTGCTGTGGCACCGTTTCTGGCGGACATCGACACCAGCGGAGGGCGAGGACAGATTTACTTCAGGGTGACAGAGACGCCCAGTGTGCTCAACAAAATGGCCCAGGTCGGTTCATGCATTTAATCGAAAAACAAGCCAACACAACTACATGGTTGGATGTTGACTTAAGACTTTAATAAGTACGACTCTGTGCTTTGTAATTAACTATCTGAATTCTTCCCTTTTCAATTCATCTTCCACTAGTTCAGTCCATTGTACATTCCTTTCCTTCTTTTCTCTTTCTTTCACTCGCTCATTCACCATTGGTTCATCTGCTCACCCAGGAGGTGCATCGAGGGTTCCCCGATTCAAAATTCACACCCACGCATGTTGTGGTGGCTACATGGGAGAACGTGGCGGCATACGAGGAACAAACTCGTCACAGTGGACCTTCCAACAAGGTAAGATTAAAAGTTCTTGAAAACGCACAGTCCAGAACATGTCTCGGAAAAGTTCAGGACGTCCTCTGACATCTTTCTGACATGCTTATTCACACGTGTCTCTCAATGCGGGGGGGGGGAGATATCAGGCAGCAGGACATGATGTAAAAAAAGATGCTACTTGACAGTATTATGATAGTTGTTTGCCTTAATATCAACGCTAAGTGTTTTGGGACATTTTTACAGTATAAACAAATGACAAGCAGAGTGGAGTCTGAAGCATAGGATTGCACTGGTTGCCTGACATTAACATCAATGTCTCAGCGTTGGTGAATTTTCCTGAATATTTCATGCAGCATTGTCGCATCCTCTCACTTCAACTTCATGTGGAAAATTCCTCTAGGGGCCTGGCAGAAGAAATTCCTGGTAAAGTCGGGGTGGATGGGGGGGGGGGATTCAAATGTGTTTCGTTCACACATGCAGCTCATCTGTAAAATTCTTGAAATTTTCAGGAGTTTTATGCATGTGTGAAAGCATCCGATTGACGCAGGTAACGGCCTCCAACTTGACATCTTTTTGGATTGATTTGTGATGGGATTAGTTGTTCTATTGCCACGTCAAAGGCCAACGTATCCCTCAGATGAACGTTGAAAGTTCTCGTGAGAGACGATCCCAAATTCCTGAAGGATGTGCATCACTTGTAATCAGCCAAGGGTGGGGGTCCTATTTGTAATTCCCCTTCCCCTCCTAATCTGCCTCTTAACCTTTTCAAGCGGTCAGAGGTCATCTTTTAGGGTCATCAAAGTGCCTCCCGACTCATTATCCTCTCCTCCAATTCACTCACAGGTAGACGCAAACATGCTCGCCCATTCCTGCTCACATGCTCTGTTGGCCATCGCTCCCCTTCCTGTTAGTTAGCTTATTATTAGTTAATCATTTGGTTTGCAAAGACATCATATACATCTTCAAAACAGGATTATTCTCAGGGGGATTACTTGAGATGTAAATAGCATTTTTTCTTGTTGGCCTTGATGTGGAGCAGAAACAGAGTCAGTCTTTTACGAACAGCGCGATGCACCTGCACCTTTCACCAAACACTCGTTTTCTTTAGCTTCTTTAACCTTCTTTCAACTCTCCCACGACCCGGGAGCGACGCACACTTCACAGTCGCACTTTATCTCACTCATCCATCATTTCCTTGGGATCGTCAAACATGTCATTTGGTACTAATTAAAGGGAAAATTTGAATTTTCAGTCAAGAAATGCAGCTCTTAAAGCCGAGCAAGTAACCTTTCATTATTCACTTATTTAAGATTTTGCTCCCTGCATTCGATGAGATGCCTAACTTCAGACAAATGTAACAATTTGTACGTACAGATAGTCGAATGAACCCTGATAAATCAGTCTTCAGATAATTAAAGGGCCACTCAAGTAATTCAGTGTTGCACATCCATAAAGTCTGGGCGCTAACATGAGACACATTTAAAAAGAAAAAGGAGTCCACACCAAGATATCCCATTTTTAGAATCTGCTGTGGGTGCATAGACATCAGGTCCTACAGTTCCCATCATGCAACTCACCTGCATTCTGCATTAGAGCCTCCTAAATTACTTACATCTTTAAACGACACATTGCAAGTTGAAGCAGTCAAGACAAACTTAAATGACCCTGATCATTAACCCCGTCACCACTTACATCAGCGTTATGTCCTGAACCTTCATATCAACCCAAATACATTTGAACGTTTCCAAGAAATGACAGCCGTTTCAAGTTATTCTCCAGAACAGAATCCAAGAAAAACCGTGCCTTCTGAATTTATCGATCAAACAAACGTGTGTGTGGGATAGAGGGCTTGAAGGGAGTGGCAGATTTAAAGAACCCCCCCCTCCCCAAGAGATCTCGCTGGCTCATCTGTTTATTCTTTTTTTCCAAAATCTTAAGGTCTGGTTTCTTTTACGCCTCCTTTGAGTTCTGATTAATTGAAGGCAAACAAATCTGTCATAGATTCTAATTCAAGGCTCAATATTGGTCTATTCTTATATTCTGTTCAGGCTCTATTCAATGTTGGGCAAAGGCTGATTTTAAGGTAAAAAGTGTTTTATTACGTGCTAAAAAGGGGGATTGTTGTGTGATTTAAAGGGCCTGACTCGCCTGTCAGATTGAAGCAGTCGGGGTCCCTGCTGGGATTTACTTCAGTGGGTCCCTCTCTGCGCTGATAGCATCTCCCTTTGAAGTGATTAGCCAGAGGTGCTGGGTGGGGTGCGCTTGGGGGGAGTTTGGTATGTGTGTGCGAACTGATTAACTTGAGGTGTGTGTTTGTCAGGATGTATATTAAGTGTGACGAGGGAGGGGGTTTAGCATTTTGAGGGGGAAGGGGGCAGACTGTGTGGAGTTTGGGAGCCGGATACTGAGATGAGAAGAAAAAACCCCCCCAGTAATTTATAGCGATGGAAATAAGAGCAGAAGAGAGAAAGTTTACATCCCTTATAGGTGGGTTTGTGTATTCTATAAAATGAGTTTAAAAGAGGCTATTACCATAATTGGAAAGTAATTGCTTGACTCGAAACCTAAAACACACACTCTGTTGTATCTACCACCATGTAGCTCAATTTGCTAATGACCAGAGCCATTTACACCGAGCCTGGCCTTCTGTGTTGATCTTATAGGAAGTTTTCCTTTGCTAACCATTCTTCACATTAGTTCACATGTCATGTTTTTGAATGCTGGGTGCGCAGAATGCTACGTGTTGGGTCAGAAACAAACGTGCTGAAAAAGCACATTATCTTCAGAAAAAACTGACGCTTCATTATATATTAAATAAAAATATACTGCATGTATCCACTCAAGCAACATTACCAAATCAAAATTACTACAGGATTTCTCATAACAAAAAACAGTTTCTTCAAATTGATTACATAATGAGAGACACTTTTAGCCATGCTAGAAATGTTTAGCAAATATTTAGCAAAATTGGAAAATTTAGTTTATTGACCCCTCCTCACACGCATACACTTGTACATCTGTGCTACAGATTGTCATGCAATTTGCAAGATCCTTTCCACTCGCTGTGCTTGTTTACATCTGCGTAGTAGAGCAGGAAGAGCAGCCCGTTCAGCCTGGCCTGGAGCAAATCTATGACTATATGACAAGTGGCTGCATGGCAGTACAAGCCAATATGTAAAACTATACGTAAATGTATTAGTGATGAGTAATTCTTGTGCGGACTAGAGAGGGTGATGACGTTGAACTTTATATTGGTTTTAATGTGCACATAGTGCTAGAATAATAATAATAATAATAATTTACACTTTATTAATCCCACGAGGGGAAATTCGGTTTTACACTCTGTCTAACACACACATAGGCCGAGATACACACTCATGCACAAACAGGGTTCTAGTGACATGCATTAATGGAGAGGTCTCAGAGTGAGGGGGCTGCCCACAGCGAGCGCTCCAGAGCAGTTTTGGGGTTCGGTGCCTTGCTCAGGGGCACCTCGGCAGTGCTCAGGAAATGGACTGGCACCTCTCCAGTTACCAGACCAGTTTCCGGACTTGGTCCGTGCCGGGACTTGAACCGGCGACCCTCCGGTTCCCAACCCAAGTCCCTACAGACTGAGCTACTGCCGCCCCAATGCCTGAAGACCACCTTCTTGTATAATTATATAGTGCACTTCTTCCTAATATTTTACAGTGCGTATCAAAGACAATAAATACAGTAGTTAAAAGCTTACATAGGCTGCTCAGTGTTATCGAGGGCTTTGTGGTGATGCATACCAAAAGAGGGGCTCAACATATAAAAACACTGGAATGGAATTGGTATGTGTGGTATGTACACAATATTGCAAAAGTGTCCTGAAGTTCCCCTCCGGAGAGCATTACTGCGTCTGAAGCAGACCTCAGAGTCTCTTCAAAGCTGCATTTTGCAGAAAGGGAACGTGTCGGTGGTTGGGGAGTTTCTCGCTTCATATTTGCTGTTGCGGAGGTCAGACGAGGCTGACTGAATGAATACATGGACTCCTCTGTTCGATTTGGTCCAGCACAACAGGCGCTATTGTTTTCTTTTAGTTTGTATTTGTTGTTTCTAACGGGGGGCCTAGCGGTGACACAGGGGGAATCCCTTGAATTTTGTGTGTCCTGGTTAAAGAAAAGTGTTTCTAAAGTTCAGCTTTCATAGTATGTTTTATTGTTTTTATAACAGTTTAGACAAAACAAGGGTTTGCGTCATGTTGTGGCTTTGCAGCTCAATAATATAGCCACTAAAATATAGACTAGGATGTTTTCTGTCTTAACTAATTACTAGTACGGTCGTCTTTCTTTCATTTGTAATTGTGGGAAAGATGTTCATGCTTTGAAAGCTTGCAGGATCTAAGAAAAGCAGATTTGGTTTTACCCACCATGTGCTCTTGAGTGGATCAAAAAGCTGCTGCAAGACCTGACATTGTACAATTTCCTCAAGATTTAAAAGAGCAGGGAATCCTTCTGACCAGAGCGAAACCTAAAACAGGCATACCACCCCCAAATAAATTCACATGACAACAGTGAAATACTGACTGCACTGTTCCTGGCCACACGCCTGGTCTCTGTGTGTGTGTGCATGTGTGTGTGCGCGTGTGTGTGCCAGTTCCCACGCTGTAGGCAGTTCCGTTGTAGCACTCTGGTGAGGCTGGCAACTTGACTGCAGCTGCTCTCTGTCTCTCTCTGTGCCTGTTTGCAGCTGTGCTGCGGCCGCAGAGCTGAAAAACCAGCGACCAACAAACAAGTGTCATACATTCATCCTAAACCTCCCTCTCTCTCTCTCTCTCTCTTTCTCTCTCGCTTCTTTGGGATGTTCCTGGCCAACCAAAGTGGGATGCCGCTTTAGATAATTATAACATGATTCAAACCATTTGCTCCAGAGCGTTGAGTCACTTATTCGAAACACAGACAAGATGAGCAATCAGCTACATTCTCCCTAAGTCATTGGCTGACTAGACTAAACTATATAAAGACAGAGTAAACCAGCTCAATATATAAACACCACTAGACAAGACCAAACACAAGTAAATATGATGAGACTACACTAAATGAGACATAAAATCGCTTCCACACAACACCTGCTCTGTGTTAGCAGCAGCTGTCAGGTTTTAAGATGTATAATTAAACCATGTCATGTCATATAGAGCTAAGTAAGTTGCATGTTTGCCGACTAACAGTTCCATATTATTGGACATGTTTTTCATTTTTGTGTTCTTGCTTTACATGCATAATATTAGATGAAAGGATCAATGCCATTTTATGTGTGCATGCTAAAGTTTTAATAAAGTTAGAGCTGGCTTAGCATTAACAATGGACAAAGGCGCCGAAATCTATCTGCTGGAATCTCTTACAGCTCCATATTAAATAAATATATACAATTGTTTTATCCACATAAAAACCTATTTTTGTTGCCCGGAAAAATGTCAGTTTTATTACAATATTTTGACACAAACCTTTGTGAGATTTCAACTTGCTGTTTGTTATTCTGCTTTTTGTACAATACAAATTGATAGCATGTTATTACGCTAACTAACTTTACACGTGCTTCTAGGCCTAATGCTAAGCTAACCTAATCTTTTGGTTGTTGTATGAGACTATTCATCAATTTTTTTTGCGAGAAAGAATGTAAAACAAATATGACGCTTTTTCTACTTCATGTGTCTTTCATTGACTTTTAATGCAGTATTTTAATAATTAAAGTGTGTTCAGGTGCTTCCTTGTTGTGTTAATGAGCTGAATTAACTTTCATGTTTCACTGTCGGGTATTTACAGACTTCAAACCCACAGCGTGCTGCAGATAAACCTAGCAGACTGATGATGTTACCACTTAAATCTGTCAGGAAGATCCTGACAACAAACATTTGTTAGTCCGTCTGGGCGTGTGTCTGGTCAGTGTGAGGAGAAAAAAAAAAAAGGTGTGACAAAACCCTGCAGGAAGGTCGAGGGTTGTAGGTGACGGGGGGGGGGGGGGGGGGGGGGGCACACACTCACACACTCACACACATACTGAGGCACACACTCTCTGAAGGTCTTTGATGTGTGCTGCCTACAATTTGTTGTCCTCCAGCTGTGAGTCTGTAAAGCACACGAGGCTGCTTCACACAGGCCGACTCTAACGAAGCAGATGACCACACAGAACGAGGAGGGTTGAAGGGGAGACCACAAATTAAAGGAGCAGTTTGACGTTTGGAAGATTACGCTGATTTTCTTACTTGCCAAAAGTGAAGTTAAAAGGTCCATACCACACTGATGTCTGAGACTAAAGATGGAGCTGGAGTTTGCAAAACTGGAAACGGGGTTGAGCTAGCTTGGCTCTATTCCAAGTAGAAAATCAGCCGAGTAGAACTTTAATGAAAGCAACTTTTACACTGTTTGTTTACATTTTCTTGTTCAGACAATTTGACCCCCCACCCGCTATTTGACATTTTCATATAGTCACATATCTCTTTGGCTGTTCTTAGGAACAGTGCTGCTTTTCACTAACACCACTTTACAAAAGTCTGTTTCATATTGCATGTCCACAACAGACGCTCAGCCTTCATTACATATTCAGACATTTATATTGATCCAGCAACAGCTTAATACTGGTGTCCCAGTTTGTGAATGCACTTTGCGTTTCGGCGCAACAATAGTGCGGGAGAGCCAGAGCTTCACATACACAAACAATCAGACTGCGCCAATGTTCTCCTGTCTCGCCCCAGTAACACCCCTGTTTCTACCTCCAAAGGCGGCACAGAGAGGGGATCGCTTTGTCCCTACATTTGTACTTCTGCAACATTCATTCAGAGCCTAGGGTTGTATATTATAAGAGTTGAAACAGCAGTCTGATTAGGGCTATATACTTATTGCTACTTTATACGATATTTTGAGAGAAACACAGTTTTCTCCACAGATAACATTGTTTTGAAGGAAATTGTGTTTGTCTCCTCATATTTCTCTGATAGTGAAGCAGACCCATGGCCTCTCGTCCAACTATGCCAACCCCCCTCATCCTTTTATCTCTCTATCTGTCCAAAGCTCTCTCCCTCGTCCCCCTCCTCCTTTTGCTTCTCATCTTCTCTCTCCCCTTCCCAGGAAGAAGGAGGGGCGGCCGGGGAGAAAAATACAGACGTTTACCAGGGATATTAAGGACAAAGAAAATAGCAGATCCCCTTTTGTAGCTCCAGCTTCTTCTCCTCCTTCCCCATAGACTCCCTCCTCACTAATTACACAGAGCCTGGGGGCTGCAAAGTCCTACCCGCCCACAAACAACAAGATAGTTTAAAGATGTTGATGTAAACAATTAAGAACACACACATACATTCACATGAGAAGAGTATAGGTGGAGGGACATCTGTGTTGTATAAGTGTATGCACCCCATGTCTCACATTGTAACGATGTCTGGTTCGAATGCTGTAACATCATCATGAAAGATGTCCAGACACACAGGAAGACAGCTGTGGAGATCAACATCTGGGCTGGGGGCTGAGAGATGTGTGTGTGTATGTGTGTGTGTGTGTGTGTGCATTTCTGGGTCTGTGTCTTGTGTGTTTGTGCAGATAAAGTGATTTGGTCCCAAAGGAAAACAACTTGGGATCACTCACACAGTCTTCCCTTCATTCACCAAATCTGAGTGTTTTCTAAATGTGGTTTCTGGCAGGATGGGCTAAACGCGCCTACTGACATTTAGCAAATAAGTTCCAGGAGTAACAATCCAATGTTTAGCAAGGAAGTTCACTGATTCATCCGATTCAGTTTATTTACCTTGTACCCTGAATGGAGGTTTAGAAAACCCACATACTGGGGGTGGGGTTAGTATGTCAATAATTGGTGGTGGTCGGAAGAAAGGGGGTTTGAAGGGTGTGAATTCAAAACATGTCTCCAAGCAGAGCGAGAGAGGAGAGAGGAAGAGACACACGGAGGAGGAGAAGAGGTGTGAAGTTTAAATATGAGGTGTGAGTGTTGGAATCATCACTTTGTACACACAGGAGGTGACCTCATCTCTTAAACAATATTTTAAAGACACTTTCCTAGTTATCTTATTATCTGCTACACTTTGGGTCATCAAGGGCAGAAGATTAAAAAATAATTCAAAAATATTTTTCTTAGAAATAAATGCATTATTTTTTATTTGCATTTTGAGTGGTAATTGTTTATCAATATATAGATTCAATCATGTCCATGTTACTGTTGCTGAACAGTGACCCCTGTGGCAGTAAGTGATTATTACAAGTTTGTTGTACATGCCAACTCTTCGACATTTGGGAAAAAAGAAAATCCAGGAATTTACGCGCTGACATTTACTGTTTCTCTTCCGTTTCAGATAAACACAGTCTCTCGTATCTCTTCACAGGTCAACACGTTCCAGGCAGTAATTGGTTTTGATGAGACAGACTCGTACGTGCTCTTCCTCTACCCTGAAGGTGGCCTGAACTTCTTTGGGACGCGTCCCAAGGTAAACCGTTCAATTAAAAAAAGACAAAGTCAAACTCACGATACTGCCACAGATAATTATTGAGGAACGTGTTGTTTTGCATATTTGTACCCGTCTGTAGGAATCGTACAACGTTGAAATAGAACTTCCTGCGAGAGTTGGCTTCAGCAGAGGAGAAATCACATATTTAATCTTCTCTCGAACTGAGGGACCTCACTACAGCGTGACGGGTGATGAGCAAACTGTGAAAAACCTCTACCAGTAAGTACAAATCCTAAAAGTTGCCTTAAGCATCTGGCAAAGTATCATAATGGATCCTTAGATAGCGAAGCAAGTGTTAGTGGTGATCTTAAAGCAGCACTATATTCACAGAAGTGAGCTTGCACCACACTTGAAAAACAGTCAAGCTATAGTAGTACAAGCTGATAAGAGGTCTTGTTTTGGATGCATTAAATGTGTTACATTGACTTTTACATTAAAAAAAAGCTTTTCAACGTTGTAAATTTACTCAGACAGAACTCTGCGGCTGTTTTCTCACTCTGTAGGGTTGGTAACACAGGGATACCAGGTGTTTGGCTCTTCCACACTGGAAACCGCTACTCCTTTGACAACATAGTTCCTGCATCCATTGGTGGCATCCTTGCTACACCGCCAGCTGGAGGACATGGTCTTTCTCAGGTATTAAAAAAAAAAAAAAAAAAAAGTTGTCTGGTTTGAATCAAGTTTTTGTTACAATTCAGAACTTTTTATTTGTGATAACACTCCTCCATGTTTTCTGACTCCAGGACACCACCACCCCTGAGTACGCAGAGTTCGAGGAATACCCAGACAACACGTTTGACCCCGACAACCAGGACGAAGAGGAGGATTACCCTCTGACGGGCGGGGACCCTGAATTCCAGCCGGCCCCCGCTGGTGGGGAACCGTCCGAGTCCCTTCAACCAGCAAGTCCCAACGCCCCCTCGTCCCCTTTAGAGGATTCTAATCAGTATGGTAGCGAAGATGTACCGCTGACGTCTGAACCCAGGTACAGGCCCGAGCCAGAGCAGAGGCAATATGCTCCGCCAATTCCAGATGGAGGTTCGAAGCAGACTGAGGAACAGCAGCCACAGGTACCACTAACATGTCTTTGCAAAGGAAATGGCAAGGATCCCATCGGCCCAAAATAACTATAATGTGCCTTTCTGTGTTTTGCATTATTAAGGAACATTTAACAAAGACTAGAATAATGTTTTTTCTGAGTCAAACTGCAAGCATTTCACAGCTGCTACGCCATTTATCTTTGCGACGCAGACGGCGGTATGGCGTGGCATCAGCTCAAGTGCTCTCAAACATCACTGATTGCATTTAATAAGAAGAAATGGGAGACGTTTTAGCTGCGGTTCAAGCCGAGTTTAGTCATAACGATTTGCAACTGGAGCTACTTTTTGTAAATTCTGTGGTTTTCATCGAACGCTGGTTTTGGAGGCAGTTATAGTGCCGCCAACGAAAAGCTGGCTAAGCTGCCATCATGATAGCGTGAACGCGCGTACACAATATGTGAAGTGTGCGCAGATCGTAGCATCTGGAGAGAGTTAAAAAGAATTGGCTTAGCTCTCAATCACAACAACAAAATGACATATTCCCTCTGTTTGTGTGTATTTGTAGGCTCCTCTGGAGGTGGTGGATGTCTACCCCCCTCACAGAAACGAGCCTCCTCTCTCCCCCGGAGGTCACGTGGTCAGCGTGGACGAAGACGATGTTGATTTTGACACAGGAGGTAAGAGACAAACCGCACGTTTGTTTGAAATGCACATCATCCGCACACACGCGCGCATGTTTGTACGCAGTCCTGGACAAAAGTCATGAATGGACGCACGCTTTGAGAAACAGAAAAGTAACTTTACCTCGCCCTCTGCTGCAGAGCTGCTCAGCAGCTGGCAGCACAATACAGCCGTTGTGCTGGGCAGCTCCCAGGTGTGTGTGTGTGTGTGTGTGTGTGTGTGTGTGTGTGTGTCCTGCACTCCCTCCCTTGCAACTACTCCCACAGGCTTTTGCTGTAAATAAGAATGAGTTCTCAGTCACCCTGCCTGGTTACATAAGGCTGTGAGAGTCTCTCTGTGTGAGAAGTGTTCCTCTTATTGAGTCAGTTCACTCACTTTGGAGGGATTTTAGTTTTCATTAAAGATGCTGAGAGAGCTATCTGTCAACGGTTGGAAATTTCTGAAAGTTTAACAGAAGTTTTTTGGAGTAACGCCAGCATCCCCTAACCGGCAGTTTGTTTGGTCTCATTAAACTTTCATTCATGCTTGTTGTAATTAAAAGACCATTTTATCAGGCGCTGCTGAAAAGTTTGTTTTGGAGGAAACGTAAAATCTGAGACAAAGCTTCGTGTTCCACAACAACAACATTTTGAAGACTGGGATTAGTGTTCAATGAACTGGCGCGAGTGTTGAGAAGAGTTCTGCATCTGGAGCCCAAATCAGCCGTTAAGCAAGAAAAAGAAAAGACATGAAATTATGCAAACTGGAGAGATCAAAGTGTTTCTGGAGAAGTCTGTGTTTCTCATTGTTTCGCTGTCTGCTCAGCAACCTCTTCAAATGCTGACTCTCCAGATTGGATTCTGTTTATTCCAAATAAACCAATAACAGCGAGTGGCTGGCTGTGCGACAGAGGATCGTTCTCCAGAAAGAGTCGTCGTCGGAAAGGGTTTGGAGCGCACGTGGAAACTGTGTGTGCACTTTAAACTGTACTTTCACATCATGTGCACATCTTCATCTTCTTTGTTTGCTTTAAAGAGTGAAGACGTTATCTGATGAAACTGTTGGATCTTGATCAACGCAATAAATGTGTTTTTATCTGTATGTGTTTAGCTCTAAAAGTCGACGATAGATATGGACTGATATATCGGAGTCAACATTTTTTCCTCTCCCTTATATCTGCACCAAAAATCCCATTATAGCTCAGCCTTAGTTCTATGATAATTGGATTTCAAGTTCAGCGTCTTGCTTGTTTGTGTCCTGGTAACCATGCCGACTGAATCCGAGTGTCTTATGTTTCACTTAAAGCGTTTGTCCTGTTGCAGAATCAAAACCAAAAAAGAAAAGTGTTGCAATGGTGCGACCCGGCAGACCAATCACAGGGCTTGCGTCATTGCGATGCGCGGTTACTTTTGTGAAGACGTGCACGTCTTGCTTCATGCGCATAGGTACAGGGTGCATGCTAGGTTGTAGTTTCAACGCAGAAACAGAAACCAAGTTTTCCACCAATCAAAACGTCTCTGTGTGTGAACAGAAGACGTTCTTCTTCGAGGACAGCAAAGGTCACAGCATCAAAATGAAAACACAAGAATGCTGAGCGAGCTCTTCATAAAATACACTCTTTATTATTCTCTACATGCAATCTGATTACACTGATGATTTCTTCTTTCTCCCCTGTCTCTCAGTGATTCAGTACACGACAGAGAATAAGGAAACATGTGCCAGGTACGTCGTTATTCACTCGCTGGGACAATAAGGGTTCGAACAAACCGCAGGAGAAAAAGACCTCACCGTTTCTTTCCTCCCTTGCGTTTGCCGTTCTAGATTCCGACAGCAGTGCGCCCAGAATGCCTTGTGCTCCGACTATCCCACAGGCTTCTGCTGTCACTGCCAGCCTGGCTTCTATGGAAACGGACGCCACTGTCTACCCGAGGGTAAGAGCACTTTTCACCTGTTGGTTTTTGAGTGTGCGCTTTTTTTTTTTTTTTTTTGCGAGTGCATGTAATCCCTCGGCTTGGTCTTCCAGGCGCTCCTCAGAGAGTCAGCGGTAAGGTGAGCGGGACGGTGAGTGTGGGTTCGACTCCGGTGGCGCTGAACAACATCGACCTGCACGCCTACATCGTGGTGGGAGATGGGCGAGCGTACACCGCCATCAGCGAGGTAGGAGATTGAACGCTAAACATTGAACTATGGAAAGAATCTCAAAAGATGTTCTCCTTTGTAAGCTCTGTGCTGATTGGTCAGGTACCTGAGCCTGTGGGCTGGGCTCTCATGCCCCTTGCACCAATCGGAGAGCTGTTCGGATGGCTGTTTGCTCTGGAGCTGCCCAATAGCCAAGCAGGATTCAAAATCACAGGTATACTGGGTTGTGTGTGTGTGTGTGTGTGTGTGTGTGTGTGTGTTGCTTTGTGCATACTGCATCTGGAGCACATGTGTGGAGAGATGGGGTAACTCCTTTGCTGTGTGTGTGTGTTTGTGTGGGTCTGTTTGTGTGTGTGTCCCTCAGCCAGCTGTATTGTCTCCAGGGATGTGATGTGATATCAGGCTTCCACCTCCCCTCTCTAATAGAAAGCAGCTGTGTGTGTGTGTGTGTGTGTGTGTGGTGTGTGTGTGTGTGAAGACATTCCTCCTTGTATGATTTGTATCTTCTGTTGTGTGTCAACAACAATATATATATATATATATATATATATTGATTTTTATATTTTTATTTTATCACCAGGTGCTGAGTTCAGTCGTCATGCAGAGGTTATCTTTTACCCCGGCAACCAGCACCTGTCAATCATCCAGACGGGCCGTGGCCTTGACGACCACCACCACCTTACTGTGGACACGGTGTTGAGCGGAAGCGTGCCCTTCCTGCCCCCTGGAGCTGAAATCACCATGGATCCCTTCAAGGAGACCTACCAATATTACCCATCTGGTAACCATAACAACCACATGAGACAAACACAAACGACGGGCTGTAATACGTGACGCCTGCATTCGCTCAACCCTTCTTCATCTCTGTCCCTTCAGTCGCCACCTCCACCTCAGTGAGGGAGTTCACGGTCGTCTCGGCCGAGCGAGGCTCCGAGTCCTTCTCCTTCCAGCTCAAGCAGAACATTACCTACCGCGACTGTCGGCATGACAACCGCGCCTCGGCTCCGGAGACTCTGCAGATCTCCATGGAGAGGGTGTTCGTGATGTACGTGAAGGAGGAGCGGATCCTGAGATACGCCATCACCAACAAGATCAGCCCGGTTGGAGGTGAGTGAAACTGAGAAGAATGTTCTCAAGTCAAAAGATCAGCAAGTTAAATCCATAAAAAACTCCAGTTTGTGCTTTTGACTCGGATGGACATCGATTTGATTTGCGGCTGGAAGTGTCTCTCAGTTTGCGTTGATTTTGATTGGTCACCTTTAAAAGTTTGCATCTCGAAAACTTTGATCCAATATTTTTTTCTCCGTTAAAAAAACTGGGACAAAAGTAAACTGGATTAGTTGATTGTTTTTAAAGCTTTATGTGAAAGCAAATTCTTTTTTGATAGAAACAGAGTGGAACTGCGAAGAAAAGACCGAAATAGTAAACCTTAATTAATTCCTGGAGAGCACGTTGTTCTTCATCCAGCGGTCATTCGAAACACACTCGAGAGGCAGGAACAGTTTGAATACATCAAACCTAAAAGGAACCAAAACAGACGAGGACACAGAGACGCTGACTCAGCATGTGGGCTTCAAAAGAAGACAAATTAAGAAATGCTGCTGTAGCATGTTTGTACAAAACAGCTGATGTGAGTTACTCAGGATTCTTAAATAGAAAGGCGCTTTAAAGAAGCAGTGTCACTTTGGATCATAAAGGTGACGTGTCAGGACAGACTAGCTGTGTTCAGTGTCGTATATAGATTCATCATTGGCCTGTTGCAGTGTCTCTAAGCGATTGCTTTAATCCAGTCCTGACCATCACTGTCAGTCTGTAAGCTGCCGAACACGCTGAAGGCGTTAAAAACGTGAGGTTTTTATCTTCCAGAGCCGCAAACTAGCGACCAGACCTCGAAGTAATTGTTACAATGCTGCTCAGAAACCGCAGCCAAAACCACGGTGCTGAGTTCGAGACAGCTCGCGTTTAAAACACCGACTGACACCAGAAATGATTTGAAAACATCTGCGTTACCTCCGGTGCATCGTCCGCCAAAGTCTGCAGACGCTCTGAACCACTTCAAGGATCCTCGCAAGCCACAGTGTGCGTCACAGCTGACTTTTCATATTTCTCTAGTTCGATCTGGGTTTGGCACGTTATCGGCGTGGACGCCGCAGCACGAGCTCTTGCAGCAGAAGTAAGATTTGAGCATGATGCAACAGTGTAAGGAGAAAAGAAAATCGCTCATCTTATTGTTGGCTTTGTTTCCTTTAAGTACTTTGTGGCAGCAGAAACATAAAACTGAAACCGCCACACTTTGTGGTCACGGAGAGAAAGTTTGGCCACGTTTTCACATGCGCACTTTTGAAAACATCGAAAATGATCGTCCTGAAATAAATCAGTTAACGCTGAAGCGGCGTACCGTGGGATCCCGTGACCTGGCCCGCGGTCGCCGCACATCATGTCGCGTCGTCAGTTAGCGTCTTCCTCCCGGACGGAGACTTTTCAGGCTCGTAAGGTCCAAACAAAGAGCCACAGGAGCAGCGATTCCTCACACTCGCGTTGACGGCACTCCTATTTTTTGTGGTATCTGAATTTATGACACCAAATTTGAATATACCCCAGTAACGTTTTTGGATAGCACATTGAAAGAGAACTTTAGAGCCAATGAAAACACACTCTTTAAATCTAGAGGTTTTAAATCTATAATCTGCATCTCTGCTCCGCCGTATCTCTTCTTCTGTTTAGGAGTGTGTGTGTGTGTGTGTGTGTGTGTGTGTGTGTGTGTGTGGCAAGCAGCTTGAACATATCTTTTCCTATTTATGTTTTCAAGACAGATAAATCTTTATCGCGTGTGAGTCAGCTGGACAAACGGAGGTTGTTGTTGTTTTTTTTTTAATGGCTGTTTCTCACATCTCTCCTTCTTTATCTTCAACTTTCTGTCACGTGTCCCCCCCCCCGGGTACTGAGACGTGTAAAGCAATACGGCATGAACTCGCGTCGTGTTCTTTTTCTGTCAACACTTTTCTTTGCCCGCTCCGTCTGATGGGAGCCAGGAACACGGCGACGGAGACAAGGGGTCGTCAAAAGATGAAGAGGAGAAGGATGACACTAGGAGAGAGAGAGGGGGGAGCAATATCCCCCCCCCCCCGTGTTTGAATTCAGCCCAAGTTTCTGTCATTGAAACGTCAACACGCTGATTATAAAGGTTATGATGACACGTCTGACTCTCACACACACACACAGTGATTCACCCAGAGCACAGCTGGAAGAGCTTTCAGGGATCAGGGGTTTTGTAAACACGGGTTAAGTGGTGTGTGTGTGTGTGTGTGTGTGTGTGTGTGTGAGAGAGAGAGAGAGAGAGCGTGTGTTTGTGTGTGCGTTCAAGGGTCTTACTCTTTCTGGGAAATAATATCCCAGCCAATGACAGATTTTCTGGAGAGGGGGGTTGCCGGGTAGAATAGCTGCCCTCTGATGTCATGAGAATTGGAGGAGACCTTCAGACACTGAACTGTTCAAAGTATCAACCTCACTGTAGAACTGAGTGAGCAACCAACTCCACAAAACTGCTTAAGCCACGTCACAAGAAGGTTCTCGGTTAACGTCACGTCCAGGGGCCATTCTTGGGTGTGCTGGGGCCCCTAGGCAAAAAGTCATTGGGGGCCCCTACACCTAGCGTTTATCATTATTTCCCAGACAGGTAACTCCTCTTCATTTTCCTTCACTGATACATTTTGGTTTTCACAGGACTAATGCTGCAGCCCTCAGCAGGGCACTGAGTGTAAGTGTTGTCAGATGGGGCCCGATCAGGGAGGTTTCCGACTGTCGTTGCGAAATGTGCACGTTTTCAGGCAATGAAGCGCCAACCTTCTTTTTTTTTTTGTGAGACAAACTGCAGAGACTGAACGATTTGTCTCAGCCAGCCACATTGTTGTGTTGGAGATAGCTACTGGGGCCCTGGGTTATCTCACTTGAAAGCAGGCGCGCCATGTGCAGAGGCTCAACACACTGGTTTGACTCCTGATCCTGACACCGTTTGCTGCCCGTCCCCCTCCCCACTCTCTTTCCCCACATGTCTATCGTCTGCTGTTCTTGATGAAAATACAAGAGGGAAACAGAGGTTATACATGTGCTCCAGTATTAAGCCAGTCAGCGTTGTGAGAAAACGCCTCGAGCTTTGTCAAACGGGTAAATTCACCCGTTGAAGTTTTACGGCCTGATTTTTGTAAAAGCGATTTAAGACGAAGCAGCAGAGGTGCTTTTGGACTCCGAAGTTTCCCAGAATGCCGCTCGCTATCATCTTTATAAAAAGATCTTTCCTGCCTTTTTTAAACGCCTTCAACTTTACAACACAGACGCAGACCCTCAGTTTATAACGCAGGTATTCTGTGACATCATCCAGGTACCTTTTTATAGCTTTCAATGCCGAGCCCCAGAGGTTGGTTGACTACTCTAAATGCTGAGTAATATCTGAAAACACATAAATACATGATTATTAAAGAACTTATTCAGTCATTTTGGTCCTGGAGCAACACACTGCCCCGTGAAAGCTGAAAAAAACCCCTCTTTTCCTCCTTTTGAAAACCACTGTCTTTTAGATCCAGGTCATTCCGCGGTGTCAGTAAAAGTAAACGATGATAGATATAAGAGTTCAGGGTTTGCACGTAGGATGCTTCCAGTGATTTAAAGAGGGGTCACGTCACCTCAAACCCCCCCCTGAAAGAGTTACAGCTACGCCTCTGTAGATGAGATGCCTCTGAAAGCTGGTGTGTATTTGTGCGGAGGAGTTTAGTAAAAAAGCTACAGGTGGGAAACTGCAGTGCATGCTTTGATGGCTTGTAGTGTGTGTGTTCTCTCTCTCTCTCTCTCTCTCTCTCTCTCTCTCTCTCTCTCTAATTACCCCTCGGTCTTCTCTCCCATCCACATGCATCTCGCCCTCTCATCTCCTCGTCCGCTCAGCCACATTCAGCACTTTGAAGAGTCTCTCTCTCTCTCTCTCTCTCTCTCTCTCTCTCTCGCTCGCTCTTTGATAATGAGCCAAAGTTGGCCTCTGGCTGTCGGTGATGGGAGCAAGCTGTGTGTGTGTGTCTTGTATTTTATAGCTGATGATGGTAAAGAAAAAGACCATCCTTTAACACTTAAACTTCATTTTAAAGCTGTGATCACAGATTTTTTTTTTTTACCTTTCTTGTTATTGTAGAAGAATGCTCACATGTTGGCAATATGGCGGGCTGGACTCCAAACCCCCAACAGGGACGACCTTTTATTTGAATAGTAGCTCAACTCATTTGATACGCTGCGATAGAAAGCGCTCGAACCCAAAGTGATGAGACACAGTGTGCTACGAGACACGACATGTTGCCGACGGTAACTCCGGCAACTGGACTTATTGATAACATTAGAGCAGTTCAGTGGATCACAAGTATCTCCACCAGGATGTTCAGCTCCATTCACACCGTGCCATCCATCCTCACGAAGCCTTCTGTAGCTTCTTTTAAGCCAAGTAGCTTTTCATTTTGAGCATCTTTGTCGTGTCCCCTCCCAGGGTTTTCTCGACGCGCCTCTTTTTGTCTCTGTCTTTGATTGTCATGTGCATCGTTACGAGGAAACCCCCGACCACACATCCGCTCACTCATCCGTCTGCCCCTCTCTCTCTCTCTCTCTCTCATGTATACGTGTGTCTAACTCCATCCATATGTTGAGTATTGAGCACGTGAAGGGAGCCGCTTCCTCCGAGGAAGCGTCCTCTGGCAGTTCGTCCGGAGTGATTTCACATGTGCCTCTGTTTAAGGCTGTCTTCTAATCATCGCTGTAATCATTCAACGCGAGCTGGCAAAAGATCCAGATCACAGTTCATCTCAATTAAGGACATTTGTAGTCCTGCAGTTTGTTGTCCTTTTTCATGTCCCTCTGGATGCAAAGACCCTTCATTACCCTGACATCCAGGCTCCGATAGAAAGTGTAATATTCACAGTTTCACGAACAACAGGACTTTTACTTGTGTGTCAATGATACCGACTTGTTTTTCTTCTCATATTTTGCTCCATTTTTGTGGTAAATGGACGACAGTTGTATTGCACAACAGCAGCCAAATGTTAACAATTAACTTTGTAGGGAGATTTTCTTGCTCAAGGACTCCCTGAGCAACCGAGTGCTCACCAACAGCATTCTTGTTGCGTTAATGAGCGTCATGTAATGATTAAATAGGGACTAAGCTAATCTAACAAAGCGTGTCAACCTTCTCCGCTCGTTCATCGTTCCTTCCTCTCGCTGCAGTTGAGCCGTCCGGGCCGGAGCTGGTGAACCCGTGCTACGCTGGGAACCACGACTGTGACACCACGGCGCAGTGTATCCCACTGGAGGGCCAGGAGTTCCAGTGCCAGTGTGCCACTGGCTACAGAGGAGACGGACGCAACTGTTACGGTATATTTGTGGGACTGCAGCCCTGTCTCCATGACACGCTCACACAAACACATGGAGACTAAGTTAAAGACAGCTCATGGCAGCGTGTCTGTGTTTCATCAACATCTGTCCATCGTGTGACAGGGGTCAAGTACAGGCTGCATGGAATGAATCATCTGCACCTCTCTCCTCTCCTCTCCTCCTCTCCTTTCCTCTTCTCTACTCTCCTCCCCTCGTCATCTCGTCTTCCTCTACTCCCCTCTTCTTCTCGTCTTTCTCGTCCTTCTCTCCCCTCCTCGTTTGTTAAACTAAGACTCATACTGCTTTAAGCTTGCCTGGTCTCTCTCGCCTGCTGGCATCACTAGGAAAGGCGCCCCCCCCCCCCCCCCCCACACACACACACACACACACACACACACACGCACAATCACCAGTAATGCCCTTTAATTACAGCTTTTACACTCACATACACACATGCATGACACTGTCTCACTGCTCCTCCTTTTCGCTCACTGCAGACGTAGACGAGTGTGCTGAGAACCAGAGCTCCTGCGGCGCTCACGCTCAGTGTGTCAACCTGCCTGGCAGCCATCGCTGCCAGTGCCAGAGCGGCTACGAGTTCGGCTTCGATGGGCGTACCTGTGTTGGTAAGCTAACGCTCATGTCATTAAACAGATTAACATGCAAGCCAATGTTTTCCCCACACTGTCTTTTCTTGGTTTTCTGTGTCTGCTGTCTTATGTGCAGGGTTAAGCCTGAAGATGTGCTGACTCATTGTACGGCCGCAGATGGATTAGACCATTTGCAATGTTTTATCCCAAGAGGAAGATTATCCTCAGTACAAAATGTCACGGCAGTCAGAGCAACGATTGTTGAGATGTTTGGGTCTAAAAACAACACAAAAACACTTTTCTTTCCCCAGAGAACATGATGTGAGCTTGGCCCAAAAGTGAACCAGAATTAAGACCATTTCAGGCATACCATGGTTATTTATTCACAGTTTCTATTTTAGTTTTTCACTAAGGCAACAGTTAGACTTACGAAACATGATCCCTTGATGGCTCGGCTGAAATTGTTTCAACACATGCTCCCAGCAGCTGTTGTTTTTTCCCCCCCTGAAGTGGTTTGTCTTTGGGCTACACTCCATTTTTTAAGGGGAAAAAAAACAATCAACCAAGAAATAAGCTAATGCCACCTAACCTACGACACGATCCAAGCAATAGGAGGCAGTGCGAGATGGGACGGCATGACTCAATAACAATCAACCATCAAAAACGGAGAACCTACGCGTTGCGTTATAATCCATCCTGCTGTCCTCGGGCATGCATTAATATTGTGATCATCTTTATGGATGTGATCGATCCAAGATGGCGGAACAGATGCAGCGGGTCACAGCTCTTCTTTTTGGTTTCTCTCCTCAATTAGAGTTACTTTAATATATTCTTCTTCGTGAGTTTTTTTGGCTGTGTGCACTTCAGTGTGAAGCCAAATCATTTTGTTGTACCGTTGTATAAAGACAATGATGGCATTCTATTCTATGTGCTAAGAAAAAGGAAACCTCTGTCATCAAAAAAACAACTGTTGCCGTGGTAACAGTGTCCTACACAATTTTTTTTTGGTGACCAAATCATATTACGTTCATGTGCAGTTTTTGGTCACACAAGAGGTGCTTTTGCACCGGGCGTACACCTCTATGACACTGGAGGAGAAGTGCATGTTTGTCCCTGCACAGCCACAACATTTCGTCCACAGCTGCAAAAGCGAGAAAACACAGCGAGAGAGAGAGAGAGAGAGAGAGAGGGGAGGATGGGCGGCAAATGTGAGAACAAGGCTGGGAACTAACGGGAGAAGGAGCAGGGTGAGATTAGAAAGGAGAGGGGGGTGAAAGTGAAAGACAAATGGAGCAATGACACAGTGTGTGTTTTTGCTTCGGAATGTGTGGAGGAGCGAGCGCCTGCCGGTGTGTGTGTGTGTGTCCTGCTTTCACCCATCAGTATGAACTCTTGATGAACTTCCTTTAAACCCTCTTTACCTTCCTTTTCTACAGAAAATATGATATATCACATGATTAAAGTAGTGTTGATGAGGTCAAACATGATTTGGAGGTTTGTCTTGTTCATTTTTTGTGCTCCTGCTTTTTAAAAAAAAAAATTTTTTAAGATATGGATGAGTGCAGCTCCTCTCCTTGTCACATCGATGCCAGATGTGTCAATGGGCTGGGATCCTTCCAGTGTCACTGCAGGCCTGGCTTTTACGGGGATGGCTTCAATTGTGCACAGCAGGAAGGTCGGTGAAATGTCTGCAATAAACTCTGATTGTGCTCGTGTTTGGTCAAACTTGGGAGCGTTGTTCTTTTTCTGACGCTTTTAAATGTTCAGAGCTTTCACTTTATTTAATAGGAACACACAGACCAAAAAAATAAAAGAGTGTGTCTCCAGGTCAGACAGTTCGCCCTAAGAGCCAGTGTGAGCAGCACCGAGACAGCCTGCAGAGCGGAGGGGAACCAAGCGGGCGCCCAAGTGTTGGAGCCTTCGTCCCCCAGTGCGACTCTGACGGACAGTACAGATCACTGCAGGTGGGCACGGTGCACGTCTGACTGATGAGCTGCGTAGAGCGGCGACTCGCTTTTCTCACCCTCGACTCATTCGTTCACAGTGTCACGGCTCCACGGGTCACTGTTGGTGCGTGGATAGCCGGGGCCAGGAGAGAGTGGGAACCAGGACTCCACCTGGTACGGCACCCACAGACTGTGACAGACCAGGTGAGATAAACATCCGTCGAGGGCGCCTGCTCTCTCCAAAAGCACCAAATGAGTAATCAATGAAAGCAGCATCTCCATATCACTACTTTTTCCAGTATTTCCAGTTTTGTCTTTTTTCCTCCCCAGATGAGCCAGAGCGTCCTAAAACTCAGTGTGAGCACCACAGAGACAGCGTGCAGACCAGCAGTCCAGAAGGATATCCTATAGTCGGAGCCTACGTACCTCAGTGTGACACTATTGGGCAGTATGTTCCTTTGCAGGTATGTCACACATGAAGTGTTTAAAAGGACACAACCTCCATCTGACAGAACGCAGCTCTGACTATTCAAGCTAAATATCTTTGTGATTGATTTTGTTGCTGATATATTCTGCAGTGTCATGGTTCCTCTGGACATTGTTGGTGTGTGGACCATAATGGACAGGAGAGAGATGGGACAAGAACGCCACCTGGAACAACACCCACAGACTGTGACAAACCCGGTGAGGGATTGGATCCAAAGTACACGCAGGCCCCGCGTACACCCCGTGTTTTTGTACGGCCAGAGCGCCAGTGAAGTCTGAATGAGAGGGGCCGCGCATAGAAGATGGAGCGCTCAGAAAAAGAAAAAGAAAAAACTGCTGGCGCTGCGCTTTTTGTCCTTGTGGATACCTGCCAATGCAAACGCTCTCTCCTCATTGGAAAAAAAAACATAGAATAAAGACGCCAGCGCTCAGAAAAAAACACGAGATGGACACGAGACCTTAGTGCAGCTTTTTAGTATTTCACGTCCATAAAGTACGGAAACCAGTTTGGGAAAGAAAAATAAAGTAAAAGCAGGATTTACATCCTTCCTTTTGGTCTGAAGTAAATGTTTAGTTCAAAAACATGCAAGCCTACATTTCCCACAATGCAGCTGTGGAGCTAATTTATTTAGACCAGCCCTGCTGGGTAAAAAAAAACAGATCTTCCAAAACCTTTACTTCCAGCTTGTAAAGCTTAAAGTGTCCAAACCCAAGCTGAGATAATGCTTATGACGTCACAATGACATCATTACGGTCATTTTCTTCCAGTTCACAATGTCCCTTAACAGACGTTACACAACATTTTTTCATGGGCTTAGTTGGATTAACCTTAACCAGTATGCATGTTGTGTAAAATCAGTGGAATGCCCCTTTAAAAGCCAATGACGCAATAGTGGGCTTATCCCATTACATATACGATTTCACAGCAGAGTGTCAAATAAGCTGCTGAAGCACATCAACTTATATTCATATTCATCTAAACGCTGACCCAAAACGAGGCCAAGAAAATGCTCCTGTATGCCGATGACACCAGCAATAAGAAGGTGGAGAGAAAAACACAGATTTACAAGCAAGTGTGACAAAGAAATCCAGGCTTTGGTTCCCTGGGAGACAGCTTCGCTCCACTGCACATTCATCCACAGTTTAACCGTCTGATTTCTTATTCTATACCTCCCCCAGATGAACCACAGCGTCCTAAAACTCAGTGCGAGCACCACAGAGACAGCGTGCAGACCAGCAGTCCAGAGGGACATCCTGTAGCCGGAGCCTACGTACCTCAGTGTGACGCCAGTGGACAGTACAGATCATTACAAGTCAGTGCTTTGTATTTGTTCTATCCATGAAACGTCTACATATATAAAACGTGTTGAAAAAACATGAATGTGTTTGTTGCTGTTATAGTGTCATGCTTCCACCGGATACTGTTGGTGTGTGGACAGTCGGGGACAGGAGAGAGCAGGAACCAGAAGTCCTCCTTACACATCAACCAAAGACTGTGACAAACCAGGTGAGGTGTCGACTCAAGGATGCGAGCACATCAGATCTGACAAAGAGGAAACTCTCCGCGTTAGAATGGCAAGCCGAGTGCCAAACAAACAAGTTATCCTGTTTGCTCTCCGCCTGAGGCTTTAAATAAGTGATAGGATACATACCAACATTGTGTTTGTACAGTACTTAACAAATTAATGCTAGAATTAGTGTAGCTTAAACCCTGAGAGATGGAGACGACATCATTTGGTTATATTTATAAAGGAGTTGTTTTTCTGTATGCATTAAGATGTTACATGCTTATGTTAGCTTTATCTTAGGAAGAGCCGTGCTATGTGTGACGAGACAAGCTGCTCGCTTCACAATACAAGACGGAAAAAGAAAAAGGGTTGTAACATTGTCAATCTTCTCCTCTAAAAGGAAGCATTTTCTTCATGTTTAGATATCAATAAAGGGTAACTAGCCCGTAGAAATTGGAATCAAATTTGGAGCTCAAAGCTTTTCTCCAATGCAAATATTCGATGGAATTTTAACAGTTTGCTTTTCAGTGTCTGTAAATTTTTGTTTTTTTTCCTCAGATGAACCAGAGCGTCCTAAAACTCAGTGTGAGCACCACAGAGACAGTGTGCAGACCAGCAGTCCAGAGGGACATCCTGTAGTCGGAGCCTACGTACCTCAGTGTGACACTAACGGACTGTACACACAACTACAGGTTTACATTTTACTACTGTGCTGCTAACTGACAGAACTGATTTTTATTTCATTTGATACTAAATTCAAACATACAATTTTCAGTGTCACGGTTCGAGTGGACATTGCTGGTGTGTAGACAGTAATGGACAGGAAAGAGCTGGAACCAGGACATCACCCGGTGCACCACCTACAGACTGTGACAAACCAGGTAAACACATGAAAAGGCCGACATGTTCCACTGTGAGTGCTTGAAGCTGTTTTACTTACGCCAGTCAGTACAAGAGCGAGCAGGTGCATTATGTCATCGCTCCTCAAGGCTGTCTTTTAAACATTGACCCGTGAACCGCCTAATTCCTCAGCTCAATGACAAGTCAAACAGACGGCACGTTTACGTGAGTGTGTGTCTAACCTTGTAAGTGGTGCACTATCAAGGTCATTGGGTCAATGCGTTGGAATGCGTGGAAAAACAGGTGACATCACTGCCAGACTTGTGTGTGGTAAGAAGCTAACGGTATACAAGGACAGAGTGAAACAGGAAGATAAAGCGTAGTCGGAGGTAAAACAAAACATTTGGATATGTACAACAAATCAACCTGAGCTGGAATGTTTTTGTCAGAAGTTGAAGAGGACCTACCTTTGAGTTGTTTGTGAGAAAACAAACGTGCCCCGAGTGATCCCCTTCAAGATGCGCCTTTTAGAAGAACAGACTTTATGAGATAGGACAGCTGAAGAGAGACAGGAAGTGTTGGGAGGAGAGAGCGGGGGATGACATGCAGTAAAGGGCCGAGGTCAGATTTGAACTCACAGCCGCTGTAAGAAGGACTACAGCCTCGGCACATTTAGTGATCTGGAAAAATTATCACATAACAGACAGTGTTTTGTTTTACACAAATAACTGAAAAAAGAAGGGCTGATGCACTCTGCAACACAGACATGAGAGGCCAAGTTTGATACAAAAAAAAAAGTAGATTCAATAAGTTTTGCTTTCCTGTGTACATCCGTTCCTTGTGTAAAAGAATATTACATCCAAAACTCACATCCTGTTGTTGCCATCTGTTTCACAAATCTATAGATCTTTAATGGTAGCAGAGCTCCAAATTGATCTGATATAACCCATATTTCAAAGTGTTTGTGAGTGATCCTTTTCTTTTCCATCTTTAACAACCAGATGAACCCGAGCCTCCTAAAACTCACTGTGAGCAGCACAGAGAGCGAGCACAGGCTTCCAGCCCCGAGGGATTTTCTATCCCAGGACTGTTTGTTCCTCAGTGTGATTCCAATGGACAATACACACCTCGACAGGTAAGACTCAGGTGTGATGTTTAATGTACAAAGGCGTAATGTCTCTCCACTGGTATTATGATGCCTTATGTTGTGTTTCAGTGCCACGGCTCTACTGGACATTGTTGGTGTGTGGACAACAGGGGAGAGGAGAGAGCCGGAACCAGGACTCCAGCTGGTACAACACCTGTGGACTGTGACAGACCAGGTGAGACTGTCGAATGTTGTGGTATATGAAGGAGGGATATGAGTCGTTCTTTAATAGAGTCGTGGCAGTGCTGGCAGGAAGGATCAAGGTTGTCCCAGTAATACAGAGGAACATAAAGGAAAGAAATTGTAGTGGGCTGAGAATTGAACTATGTGGTACGCCAGTTTATTAAAAAAACTAGGCCTGAAAAAAAAAAAGAAAAACTTTGTGAAAGATGTTGGTGTGATGAATCTGTGTTTCTTAAAGCTTCAGTACAGCCACACAGGTGTTAGTGATTAAGAACCAGCAGACCACTTCTCAGGATTACGTGGGTGCGGTCAATTATCTTGGACTGACTGCTCCACTACCGGTTTATTTTGAACAAACAGTTTGAGAAGTAAGACATGATGACCTGTTATTATACTTTTTGGTGTTTAAGAATGATTTGATCACAACACGTAAGCAGTTTTGTGCATGTGTGAAAAGCCTCATAACATAGAGCAGGGGAGCGTGTGTAACGTAGCCTGTAACATGTTTGTCTTTCCGAAAGACTTCAAATTCAAGTTCTGTTTTTTTTCTCTTCTAGATGAACCTCAACGTCCTAAAAGTCAGTGTGAGCACCACAGAGACAGCGTGCAGACCACCAGTCCAGAGGGATATCCTTTATATGGAGCATATGCACCTCAGTGTGACGCTAACGGGCTGTACACACCACTGCAGGTAGATATCTGTTGGCTTATTTCACACTGTTTTACCCATTTAGTTGTGCGAAGAACATGAGAAGAATTGCTGAGATAAAAACCGAAGGAATCGTTCGCTGTGGTTTCAGTGTTACAGCTCGACTGGGGAGTGTTGGTGTGTGGACAGCACGGGGCAGGAGAGACCAGGAACCAGGACCTCAGCTGGTACTCAACCCAAAGACTGTGACAAACCAGGTGCGGATAAACGCCTCTCTCATTTACACCTCCTGGTGTCCCCCGCTGCTATTTAAACGCTAACGTTTGTATTTCCACGCATTAGTTTACAAATGCAGGACTGCCTCTCTCCGATTTAGGAGAGCAAAAAGATTCTGCTCCAGAACTTCCTCATCATAGTGAGGCGTTGCAGACGTTTCAGACAAGAATATCATCTGCGCAGAGTTGATGCATCATGTTTAGGGCTGACAGTGATGAGACATTAAGTGAACGGCTAACCTGTGAAAGATGGTCAAACTTCAGTGTGTACAGTCACCGCCAACAGCTGCTGTTTTTTTAACGTGATCAAAATGTCCCGCCATTTTTTGTAGATGAACCTCAACGTCCTAAAACTCAGTGTGAGCACCACAGAGACAGCGTGCAGACCACCAGTCCAGATGGATATCCTTTATATGGAGCATATGCACCGCAGTGTGACGCTAACGGGCTGTACACACCACTGCAGGTAGAGACTCTTTTCCGACAGACACAGTGACTTTCTTTGACAGCCATTTTTGAGTCTCTCAAACAAAACAGAAGTATAAATGTTTCCTTTTTTTTTCGCTTCAGTGTTACAGCTCTACTGGAGAGTGCTGGTGTGTGGACAGCACGGGGCAGGAGAGAGCAGGGACCAGGACCTCAGCTGGTACTCAACCCAAAGACTGTGACAAACCAGGTGAGACATGCGGATATACAAAGTCATACAGTGTCATGACATTTGCATAGTAAAAAAAATACTGAAACAGCTTTGCACGCTACCACTTATTGAACAGTTTTTTTTTGTTTTGTTTAGATTCATGCAAAATTAATTTCTTTAGGAAATAAACAGTTTACTCAGAAAAGGAGTCACTTTAATCTCTCTCTCTCTCTCTCTGTGCTTCTCTCTCGCCCACTCGAATATACACAAAGAGGCCGTTCTATAAATTCAGCCCTCGCTATAAATTCCATTTATGACCATCCAAACATCTGAAGTGGTCATTTCTTGGGCAGATGAGCTGTAGGCTGCTGCCGGGCAACCAAACCAAAACATGGAAAGGCAGCCCGGCCAGCTGAGTGACAAAACAGTGTTACACCGCGCCCTCCAGATGCACATCGAACACACACACACACACACACACACACACACACACACACATGCTTGGAGGTTTGTATGTTTGCTCTGCTTCCTTGAAACTCTCGTCACGATTGGCCCTCGAACACTCCCAGACACTGGAGGCTGATTTGGTGATTCCTCTGTAATCTTTTCTTTGAGAGTGAAAGCAAATTGGAAACAATACTTGGATGGATGTCACCTCAAATCTGACCGTTTTTTCTGCCACAAATGTATCAGCGCGACCTCGGATCCAAACAACCAGCCGCATGCTAACTTCTCATGCATTAAATCCTGCTGGATAAACGTATCACACGACATTTAAGTCGCTCTCTTCTCACCCTCCTTTCAAACATTCTCCCAAATCTCCCTCTGAGTTTAGGAGAGAGAGAGAGAGAGAGAGAGAGGCCTGAATAAACATTAGGGGAGCCTAAAGTGGTTTCTGGTGTACTTTTCAAGCTCTCCCATAAAGTGAGTTACTGAAGAGACTTTACGAGGTAAACAGGATTGACAAAAGCAAGACACACACACACACACACACACACTTTTCATTGTCGTGTAAACTCGAGCTGGAATATTATTAGATCTTTGTTGTCATCCTTCTACTTCGATAATAAGTGTGTTGGGCTCCTGTCCCTCTCAGTCCACGTGGCTCCGACCCAGCGTCCCGACAGTGTGTGTGAGCGATGGAGAGCCAGCTTGATTGAGCACTACGGTGGGAAACCCGAGGCGCAACAATACGTGCCCCAGTGCGACGCAGACGGACAATTCAGGTACACGAGAAACACGAAGCAAAAACACACAATCCTTCATATCGGTGACGGGTAACTTGAGAGAGTGATTTTCCAACCGTAGGCCGGTCCAGTGTTACGGAGAGACCACTTACTGCTGGTGTGTGGACCAGGACGGGCGGGAAGTTCCCGGCACCAGATCGCATGAAGTCGTCAAACCTGCGTGTAAGAATCTTTACTTCCATCTCTGCGAACTGCTCGTTCACATCACAAGTATTCTGCTTCAAACATCCCTGAATTTTTTTTTTTTTTTTTTTTTAATCCATCTTTTCTTTCCTCAGGCCTTCCCTCGGTGGCCCCGCCCACAGTGCGCCCATTGCCTAACCCAGTCGTGACCCCTCCCCCTCACACTGACATCACCCTGCTGTACGCGCAGGGACAGAAAATCGGAGCGCTGCCTCTCAACGGGACCCGGCTGGATGCAAGCCGCTCAAAAACACTCCTGACTCTACATGTACTTGTTCATATTACAGATTTGATTTTGTACATTTAATCCAATTCAGAACAATCAACCAACAGAGCACGAGGTGAACAGTAATGTGTGTGTGTGTGTTTGCAGGGTTCCATAGTGGTTGGTATAGGCTATGACTGCAGAGAGAACCGTGTCTATTGGACAGATTTGTCCGCCAGAACAATCAACAGAGCTTCGATGGCGCCTGGAGCCGAGCCGGAGATCCTCATTAACACGGGTCAGAACAAGCGTGCGCCGTATACACACAGTTTTTTTTTTTTGGAGAGTGCGTGTGTGAAAACATCCTTTACACTCCTTCAGTTTGATTGGAACGCTTTATGAAACGGCGTGTGTGTCCTCCCTGCTCCCGTGCAGATCTGGTCAGTCCGGAGGGTCTGGCGGTGGACGCCAGTCGTCGGCTGATGTTCTGGGTCGACTCCAACCCTGACATGATCGAGAGCGCCAACCTGGACGGTAGCGGGAGGCGGACGCTGATCGACACCGACCTGGTCAACCCCAGAGCCATCATAGTGGTCCCGTCGACTGGGTAAAACCTCACGCATGTCGATCTGACCGCTTTTCTTTTGATGCGTCCGTCTCTCTGTTCAAAACAGGAAAGTCACGTCATCCGACTCTCCGAGCCTTGGAGCGCAGTTTAGTGTGTCTCCTCCCTGAGTTTAGAGAAACAAACAAACACCCACACACGCTCTTTGCCATCAAGTGTAACATCCTGGATGAGCTCCACTGAAGCAGAAGGAGATAAAGATTTTCTATCAGAAGAGGCCACAGATGGTTTTCAGCCCGTTAGAAAAACCCACAAAATCAACAGCATTCGACGCAGTGAATCATCAGCACAGCCTGTTTCCAATTCATCTGCACAGTTTGGATTATTTTTAACGCCATTTAGGCGAACGCTTTATTGCCGAGTCTGTAAGGCCGTGACCTAAACGTGACCTCATTAGTGTGAGACGCCGCTACGAAGAGAGCGACGGGATGAGGTGCTGTGGGTGGAGCGTCCCTTTAGTCCTCCATGTTTGATTAACCTGCTCCTGAGTGACTTTTACTGCTTTCTTTGACACTGAGCGAAGAAAACTGGATTTACTAATGCTATTAATCCTGGAGTCATACACACACACACACACACACACACACACACACACACATACACACACAGCATGAGGCTGTCATCAGTCATCTCTCCAGGAATAACATCTGCTTTTCATCATAACAACTAATCACATAATCAACAAGTATGCATGTGTGTTTGTGTGAAAATGTGTGTGCGTGTGGTCGTGTGTGTTCGTGTGTGTGTGCGTTGTGAATACAAGTCATTAAACACCACAACTCAAATCATAAACCCCAAAATGTGTGTTTCATTTTATTGCTTTGACACTTCTTTTCTCACTGAAGGCCAACTGTGAGTGCGTGTGTGGTGTGTGTGCATGCGTGTGTCTGTGTGTGTTTGTGCGTGTGTGTGCGCGTGTGTGTGTGTGTTTTGACAAAAAGCCAAGTCCTAAAGGTAATTACTGCTTCACACGGGTACACTTATGCTTAAGCATGTGCTCTGTGATTTCTGAGCCTTCACATGTTGCCCTTTGACACACACACACACACACACACACACACACACACACACACACACACACACACACATGCACTAACAGAGCTGCACATATGAAAGCACACACACTTTGAAACGTTTAATCTACAACATCTGCTCGTGCGTTCATCATCAATTGATGAACGCACACACACTCATAAACACATTGTGTGTGTGTGTGTGTGTGTGTGTGTGTGTGAGTTGATTGCTCATGTGGTGTGTATTACCTGTCGCTCCCAGTGGACTGCCCACATGTACAGCATCATGTACAGATGAGAAGCACAAGGCGTCAGGAGCAGCCCACACACACTCCTTCAAGCTCTGCTTTAGTTCTTTAATAAAAGTTTTTAAAAAAATCAAAAATCATATAAAACTTATTCACAGCAAATGAAAGAAGTCATTATTCAATATGTTTCATTGTTTTCCTAATATATACAGATGAAACATGTTCCAAAAAATGCACGAGGTCAAAGGTCACATGTTGCTCACAGTAACCTGACCGTCACCTCATCAGCACGAGGCTGCTGCTCCCTGGAGACCTGTGCTCTCCTACCTTTATTCACGTGCACTCGTGTGTGTGTGCTTTTCCTCCTGTCTCTTTATATTAGCCAGATCGCAGCTCAGCACCAAAACAAGTTCATCCAGTCAAACTGGGAGGAGAAGGGTTTGCTCATCTTTTCTTCCTGAAGCGGTCCACGGGACGCCGACAGACGAGATAATGATAAAGATGTTCTTCTCTCTGCAGGACTCTGTACTGGACGGACTGGAACAGAGAGGCTCCAAAGATCGAGAGTTCTTCAGTGGACGGTCAGAATCGCAGGGTGGTGGTGTCTGACGGGATCGGTCTGCCCAACGCCCTCACGTATGACTCGGCCTTAGGACAAGTGTGCTGGGCCGATGCAGGTAAACACAGCTTCCACTCAGCTGCTGATAGCAGAGGCACCAGGCAGGTAGCCCTGTAGCTACGACAAACACAGACACGGTGAGACGTTTGTCATATAACAGGATAAGCACTTTGAGATCCACGGTTTGTCTCCTTCTAAACATCAGGTACGAAGCGTTTGGAGTGTGTGTCTCCTGACGGTTCAGGGCGAAGAGTGATCCACCCCAGTGTCAACTACCCGTTCAGCATGGTCTACTACAGGAACCACTTCTACTACACGGACTGGAGGAGGTAGCCCCATTTTACTTTATTATTATTGGTAGTGATGCAAGACAGTACAATACGAGTGAGAGATGAATGTGTGTTAACATTTAAGACGGTATAAACAAGACAAAACGGAAACAAGCAGGAACTAATGACAATGTATTTTGCAGGGTTGTGTTTGTGTGTGTATGTTTTGTGTGTAAATATAACGAGGGAGAGAAGGGGAGAATAAAAAATAAAAAAATGAATATAATAAATACATACTATACTATCTATAATAAATACATACTATACATAAAAAATACTAAATAAATATATTTTGTCATCTATTTGATTTGACAGCACTGCCATCTCAAATAATTCCTGATCACCAATCAGTGAGCGGATCAGTCGTCCTCAACGCCGCTCTCTCTCTCTTCCTCTCTCGTAGGGACGGAGTGATCGCCGTGAGCAAAGACAGCAGCCAGTTCACTGATGAATACCTGCCGGACCAGCGCTCTCACTTGTACGGCATCGCCATAGCAACTAGCCAGTGTCTATCAGGTGAGAGTTTACTCTTAGAAACACGCGCACGTACTGTCAATCTCCTTCCCCTACTCACACACACTCCTTACAGACTCTACTCAGACGTGCCCTTTTAGCGCTTTATAATAACAACCAAACACACACACACACACACACACACACACACACACACTGACTTGATGGTGCACCAGACAGTGAGCTCATTTGGTGATGTAATCACGTCAGTCAACTCCTACCAGATGTCACCATCACCCTGAAGGCAGCATTTACACAGAGACACTGTGCACAGATAACAACGAAACAGAGATGCAGTGGAGGAGAATGCTGCATTCAAGTCTGATGAAAACACAGGAAACATGAACGTCCTCTTCAATGTCGACACAGTCAGCCACAGCGGAGGAGACATTTCAGCAAAGCTGGTCTTAAATGTTTGTCAAGACAGGATGCATTCAGGCACTAAGTTAAATGTTGGTCAACTGTGTATCCACAGATCACAAGAGCAATCACTGTTGCTTTATAAGCTCTTTAAAAGAAATCACAGAAAATCTCGTACAATACGCTTTGTGTCAAAACTTGAAACTTGTGGAGGGTTGTTTAAATGTTTGTGTTTCTGTGGGAAAAATTGAAAAAAAAACACCAAATATGCATAATCAATATCAAAAACATGCAATAAAATGCACAAAAAAGGGCATTATATTATAGCTATCTGTCAAATTACGACAAAAGTAAGTACCATAATATTTGCTGTTTGACAATCCCTGTTTGACAAAATCTGCCGGTTTCAATGGATGAATGTCTGAAAAAACAGATTATTTTCAGGGGAAGTAAATGCAACCTTTGCTGTATAGAGAAGCTAAAGTTTATTTTTCATGACCCTGCATCCAGAAAAACAGTCATCACACATCTGGATTACACCCACTACTCCACTTCTATCGCTGTGTGTGTGTGTGTGTGTGTGTGTGTGTGTGTGTGTGTGTGTGTGTGTAGCGACTTCTCACACACCCTTGAAACAGACTCAAGAACAATGATTACACAGCTGTCTGCGACCCTCTACTTGTAACGTGTGTGTGTGCGTACATGAATCCACAGAACAATGATTACACACAGCTGTGTGCGACCCCTCTACCTGTATTTTGTGTTTGCGTGCGCCATGTTTGATGTGTTGACGTCTGCAGGTGGCTTCACGTCCTCTCAAAGACTCGCGCTGAGCACCTTCAAAGTACAAAGTCGGCCTCTAAACACAGGATAATCCTTAAAGTGGCACCTGGGCAGATGTCCTTGTTAATGCTGCACACATCTGCAGAGAGCGCAAGAGCTTGACTTGAAAAGTGGTCCGGAAAAAATGGCTAAAACGAGCGTGTGTAAAGGTCACCTCGACACGTCCTGCAACCCTCTCCGATGAAATAAGAGGCCCTGTCTTCAAAGATGTCGACGTGCGGTCTTATTCAGCCCTCGATGACAGCTCGAGAAACAAACTCGGAGCAGGTTTGGGAGCTGAGAAGCTTAAAAGCCGTCATTGTTGAATACGTGAACGCACACTGACACACACTCCTCACACAGATAATTCTCCGTCGTAAAGTGCCGGGCTTTGTTCGGGATGGAGGGTCTGTTTGTTCTGTCATTAAGGCTGCTGCAGCACTTTAAGCTTTCATCCTGTCACGTAGCAGTCAACCAGGAAGAGAACGTCAGAGCTTTAATGCAGCTATAAACCCTGACACAACAGAGGTTTCTTTCTACTTGGAATTGAATGGATGTGTTTAAGTTGTAAAAATTAGACTCTTTGTCCTCTACAGCAGTGATTCTCAACTGGTCTAACCTACCACCAAATCCTTCATGAAAAAAGCCCCTTGAATGTATATTTTTAAAACCATCAGATTTATTTTATTAAAAATTGTACAGTTTGGACGTCAGACGGTGTCAGATAGAAAACATGTTTAAAAAGCACTTCACAGACTTTTGGGTGCCGACCCACCAGTTGAGAACCTCTGTTCTGATTTGAATGTCTTGATTTGTGTTTCTCAGGGAGCAATTAACGACGGACTGTCAGAGTCCTTTTGGTGCTAAAGTTCTGGGGGGGCGATTCCTGATCAGAGGGTAGGAGCGAAACGATGAAGTGGCCCCTTCACTGTCCCTCCGAAGATAGGACACTCAGTAGGGAGCAAGATGGCTTCCCGTCTCCAGATCGACCGTCAGAGCAAATTTACAACCCCTCCACTCCCCCTGTTATCTCACCATAAAGATATAACCCCAAAATAAATGTTCTGTAAATTTGTTTTATACCTCAATTTAATTTTTTTTTCTACTGTATTTTTGTACGTGAGTCTTTTTTTTTTTTTGATAAAAGCTACAGATCAAATTTAAATGTTTGTGAGTAAAGGTTGTCTGTTTTTTTAACGCCAAAGAAGAAAGTCACATCAGGAGCTTTTTAAAGTGTTCGAGTCGAAGTTCTGTTGCGAAGCTGAGTTTGGTTTTTCGGTCTGCTGGCCACAGGGCTTTCAATTTCAGTCATGATTTAGCAGCGAATAAAAAGGCCAAAGTACTATCATGTTTGTCCAATCACATGACTCAAATGTTATAATAATGGTATATTAATGTTTCCCTCAGCCCTGTGTGCCAGTCAGATCAGAGACTGAGACTCTGTTTTTCACACACGATGAAATGACGTTACATCCTTCCTTCGCCTAATATGTTTTACTATCTACTTTTCAAATCTTTATCTTTTTATAAGATGTGATATTTATAACAATAAAATGTGATTTTGGTACTTGACAGACTTGGAGGTTGTGTTTTTATAATGCTAATTATATAAAACACAGGAGACAAACATCTGTTCAGCTGGATTTGTTTATGTTTTTCTCTCACAGCTTTTATTGTTGACCATTTCAAAATAAACTTTATCCATCGGCAGAAAAAACAATTCTCTGTCAGCGAAAAATACAAATATAACCGTCAGTTTTAATATTTCAGAAGCTTCTCTGGTGAGCGGGAAGGTTCAGCCGATCTCTAAATAAAACAGGCTTTCAGCCAACTATTGTTCATTTTCTCAAATGTTCTCAATTCAAACACCCCAATCTCTTGTCACAAACAGAAAAAAAAGAAAGTTCATTGATGTCCAACTAAAATGAAGCATTTTCCTCTCAAACTCAAATTGAAAACTAAAACTCCCATGGTTCAGTTCATCGCTTCCTTCCTCCGCCGCCTCTCTTTGTCCCCGTTCTCATCTGCCGACCTTGCCCAGCCTGTGGTCTGTCTTTGGATCGGCGATGATGGCCTGAACGGCTACGATGGCCTCGTTGATTTTAGTCTGGAGCTCCCTCAGCTCCTCGACGTGCAGCAGGCGCAGGATTTGAGCCGCTTCATTCAGAGTGGCGTCTGAAAGGAAAAGGTTTAAATTCCCATGAGCAGGTAAGTATGCCGTAACCTTTGAACGGTGATTGGCCTTTTCTTACCTCCAGTGTCGAATCCCAGGATGTGCTTGTCCAAAGCGACTGGGATACCCTAGGAACCACGACAACATGACAATTATAAATGTTACAAAGCAGAGACTGAAATCAGGATATCTTGTTTTCATGTTGAATTAAAGGTCCCATAGTCTGCTTTTTCTGGGTTTATACGACACTTTTTTTACAACATTAGCGATTGTGAACGTGTGCACATAAATTAGATATATGAACCATAAAAAGGACATAATATAGGACCTTTAAGATAAGAATCTGTTGCTGTGATTGATGAAGTTTACCTCTCTATTCTGGTTGGCTTTAGTGATTGCTTCTGGAGAAAGTCTGTCCTGGATAAGAATTCGAATGGCCTAAAAGAAGATGAAATGATGGGTCACTCAGAGAATTATCTTTAAAATAATAATCATGATACATGACTTTATTCCTACTTTTAGCATAACCAGGTAGTCGTCATGCCGCTGTATCTTGAGGATGTTGGCCAGAGCTGTCACTCCTGCTTTGAATTCTGGAGAATCGCCTGCAAAACACAAAGATGTGAGGAACAAAGAAGGCGACCCGAATCAAGAGACGCGAGGGCGGCATGCTTGGGACGCAAAAGTGCGAGGACAGGTGGAGGAGCCGGGACGCGTTTCTACTCACTGTCGAGGTTGACGAGAGGGTCCACGGCTTTGTTGCTGTCGCTGGAGGCCGCCAGGGGCTCGCATTTTTTATACTTCTCGACTGAAAACACACAAACCATTAAAACATGGGAGTGAGTTTCATCTGAGTATCTGAGCAGGTGTATGAAGCTATTTTTATTTACGAGTTTTCAACTTTTCTCGTAATGGGTTGGCAACCTTAAAACGCATTTCCACCAAAAGTAACCAGAACTGTTCGCACCAGGGGCTACTTAAGGTAGCTAAAGTTTATAGTTGCCTTCATTTTACATCAGCTGAATAAGCACGTTTAAGAAAAAGAGCATGTACACGACAAATGTTCAACGCCACAGGTTTTTTTTACGACCCCGGAACAGGAACCTTTAAGGGGGTACAACAAACGTCCCTGGGACTTTATGTAGACCGTTGTGCCTGTGGTTGAAATGTGCTGAGTTCCTCATTAAGTCCACAGTCTCGAGGGAAAGTTCTTTTAGATGAAGCGCAACTTTGTTATTCCTTTTCTGATGTCTCCATCTGCTGGTCATCATGAGTGTTGCACTACTGTTCATCTGTGTAAAACGGGTCAAATAAGCATGAAGTACATCTACTGTCATCTTACCATTGTCTCCGTATTCATATCTTACAGCCAAGCCCAGCAACCAGTCTAAAGCCTCCTGCCTCTCCTGAACTGGAAATGGACAGTTCACATCCAGCAGGTACTGCACACGAAAAAAAAAAAAAAGGCTCAATCACACCGAAACAATTATATTACAGAAACATGTGAGCTTGCAGTGTGATGGCAGCAGGGATACCTTCTGGTAGGCTTGGGGCCAGTCTGAGCTGGGGATGTTCCTCAGGTTTCCTCTGTCCTCTATCTTATAGTGTCGGATCTTCTGGTCCTCCAGCCAAACTATGCAGTTTCTAAACTGTGTCTCATCTGAGCTCAGATGGGGGGAAAAGAGAGACAGACATTTAGTAGACCAAAGGGGGGTCTTTGATAACACTGTGCATACAAGTGTTGAAAATTCCTGTTTTTTTAATGTTGTACTCAAAATTAGTTGTGCCGAATACAAGTGTGGTATGCTAAGATGCTGTAGACGAATATTTATAGAAAAAGTCCCATAAGTAAACTAAATTCACATAAAAAAAACTATCTGTAAGTGTAGTTTGGCACTGCGTTGTCTCCAGGCAGTGACGTACACACACGTCAGCACACGCCTAACGAACCTCGTTATAAAAAAAGTCGATATTGTTATCCACACCTTTGCAGTCAAATGCGCCGGGGTTGTGATAATCCAGCGCTGTCAGTTTTCTCCGGAACATCTCGACACAAGACTTGTTCAGGGTTGAAAATTCCTAACCCGGAATGGATTTCTTTCAGCGAGCTGACGGCAACTTCCTACGCGCATGCGCAGCAGGCGGCGGCACTCCACCACTTCCTGTCACAACTATCAAAGTAAAAGTCGCTATTTTGTCCTCATTTATTAAATGTTACTAGACACCGTCTCTCAGTAAAATACACAAATGACCCGAGTGAGAAGCCCAGGATATGTTTGCTACAACAGCATTTTACAGTTTGATTTGTTGGTGGTGTCTCTGATGACACTGCTGATGCAGGATTTGCCTGCTGGAATCTGTCCACTCAGACAAGGCTTTTTATTTGCACTCACATCCTTCTCTATTGCTGCGTTCATGACTGACTTCTGACTTCAGTGAGTTCAAGTCATTTAAGTTCAGATAATCGGAGCACCAACAAACAGCGTTGATAATATGAAGAGTATCTGTAGAGCGTAACTCTGAAAAGTTATATTTGAGCAGCAATGCGTGAATTATTTAACATTACTGTGAAGACGAGTTGTTCGAACTTGAGCAGATGTTTATTTTTCAACCTTTCAACATATTTTTCGAGAAGTGTCCAACACCAAATGAAAGCACCGTTAACCCTTGCTTCTGTTGTAGCTACTCTCAGATGTGCAACGTCTGCCAATTGTAATATTTCTCCAGTTTCCTGCAGAGTAACTCCTCGTCGAGATGGAAATCAGCTCTACTACTAAAACTTGAAATATTTATCTCAAAGCTTGTTGAATTAGTGGCTTCACATCATTGTCACTGAAAATGTCTACCCTGAATACATAAGGTTGTATGGATCAGAAACATAAAAATGAAGTTGCAATGTTGCCTTGTGTCATAAAGAAAGGAGAAGAAACATTGAGAAAAAAACAACTTTATTACATGTTACATTAAAAAAAAAAATCAGAGCTGGTTCAAGGGAAGAACAAAAAGAAACGACGGCTGATGTGAGTTGAATGTGTGTGTGTGTTTAAAACGGCCTCATGCGCGGGCCGAGAGGTGGGACTCTGTTGGGCGGCGTGATCGCTATGTCCAGATAGTCTCCGATCTGGAAGCGCTGAGACTGCAGAGTCATGGAATCATCCGTGCCTTTCCGTCCTGATATTGTGTTGCCGAGATCTCGGAGCCTTAAAAAAAAAAAAAAAAAAAAGGACAGAAGAGGCACGTTAAATATAAAGTGATCAGGAATTCTTCCGACTGTGTATTGTTGCAGCGTGTGATACTAACCTGTAGACTTTCCCTCGGAGGTCTGGGTAGACGATGGAAAAATGGAAGTGGGTCCCCTTTTTCCGGGCTTCTGGATACACTTCCTTCACCAGGCTGGTAAGCTCCTTCAGGGTCGCGTCCATCCTGACAAAAAAACAGAGTCATACACTTAATCTCAAATGTACATCTCAAATCAAAGAGTTAAACCAGACGGCTGGATGGTGAACGGTCTCACCATGTGTATATTTGCAGCTCACTGGAGGGAACATTGCCGCGGGCAAATTCATCCGGTCTGTGATGTCGGCCACAGTTGGTGGTAAATACTCGCAGCAGAAGGGGGCAGGTCTGCAGACAAATACACATTGAACACAAAAGGGTTAGACAAGTCAAAAAGCACAACCATACACTTGTGTATTCAAAGACACGTTTAAACGTTTTATTTTCCGAGCATTCACTGCCCTCAAGTGGACACACCGGCGAACTACAACTCGTCAGGAGGGAAATAAATAAAAGATAGCATTTGCGAGCTTTGCGTGAATACACTGAAACATAACTTACAAACGACCTGTTTTACGACTGATTTCCTCCTGTCCACGAAGAAATTACAACGTAATTTTATTTTATAAAAATGTGAAATGTATCGATAGCCGTAGTTAGCATGTTAGCACGCAGCAGACTGTTAGCCTGTTAGCTCAGGCTGCAGCAGGTTTCACCTTCTCTCGGTCGATGGGCTTCTCCGGCTCTCTCTTGATTTCTTCTTGTGTGATCCGTGATTCAAGGGCCATCGTTATTTTTCACCGATTCTTATATATTTTTTAATCCACCGTGCTCGGCCCTTGTGTTTTTTTCTTTTGCTCGCTGCAGCAGACGGCAGACACGGGCAGTATGGAGGCTTCTTCCGTTTCTGGGTTTCTTTAAGCGAAGTGTTTGCGGAGTCGTTGTCGCCCTCTGGTGTTTCGGAGGGAGATTGCATGCTTCGTTTTCAACTGTGCAAATTATGCAATGTAAAAATATTTTTTTCTAAAGATTGACAGCGTTACACTTCAGATCCAAAATTGAATTTTACATTTATACCCCTGATGTCTAAATTCAAACACTTACTTTGATTCACATTTTATTTCCTAAATGTTTAAATGGACCCGAGCTTGTATAGTGCTTAAAGCGCAAATGAAGCAGAGGGAGAAATTCAGGGTTAAGTGTCTTGCCCAAGGACACATCGTCATGCGACTGCAGGGGCTTGGGATCGAACCCTTGACTTTCCGGTTCAGAAACTTTGACTGTACTTGCTTGATTGCAATGACCACTCTTGAGATGTTCACATACTTTTTTTTTTTTTTGCATTTTAGAAGCTCTCACATTGCTGTACAGACTGGAGCTTGGCTGATCCTGGATCAGTCAGCCAAGTCCACCTACTGAACTGAGACCTGCTATTCAGTCACATGCTGCTCTCCCCCTCACTCATTACACTGTGTGTGTGTGTGTGTGTGTGTGTGTGTGTGTGTGTAGATGTCCGGGTTACATACAGTATATGTGAGTGTGTGGACGTGTGTGTATCCTGACACTGGTCCCCTCTGTTCTCCTGCGAGCTGTCTGATCAGGAGCTACTCCAACAATCAGCTCTATTTCACTTCTCTCGCTCTCTTTCTCTCTTCCTCCCTACTCATTCAACAGCTTGCAACCATCCGCCAGCCTTTCTGTTTCTTTTTTTTTTTTTTTTTTTTTTCTGGCCCAGTTCTGACTGACGGATCACACAGTGGCCCTTTGAGTCGTGTCCTGACACTGATATCCATTCATTGATATGCATCAGGAATAAGAGTTGCTGTTATTCCCCTAATGACTCCCATTAGAATCACTGACGCCTTCTCTGTCTCCGCTCTGGATGTTTTCCTGCCCTTCCACATCATTTCTGCTCACGTCAATTCAAATGCTTGTTTTATTGTTTTTCGACAAACATCTTTGTGGAAGTAAAAGCCCAAGAACATTATTAAAAACCACCATTTCATCAATTTGTCCAACTTGATGTCACACTGTAGGTCACGCAGAATCTGTTCTAGTTTGTGTGTATGACATGAGGAAGTTGGTTCTTTGTTCCCACACTTGAACAAACAGTGAAGGAAAACTCATCGGTTCGAGTCATTGGCAGCACACAGAGCTGCTCTGTCTCGCAGGCTGACTGCTGCCAAGGGATGTTCTGGCTCTGAAAAGTCACTTTGACTCTACACCTGTGTTCTGTTACAGTCACAAACACACACACACACACACACACACACACACCCCTTTTCACAACGTTGCAACCTTGTTCCATCATCCCCTGACTTCCACCTTGCATGAGCATCCTGCACAAACACCACACGGCACGATTAGAAGTTTTTTGTTGAAAGAGAAACTGTGTATAAAAATCATCGAAGTCATTTCACTTTTCTTTTCTCCTTCAACAGTCAGCCAATGTCTGGATTTGCCTCTTTCTAAAAACAAAACAAAAACAGCAACAACATACAGTACAAGTGTTGCATTTTATCCTGAAAAACCCTCACAGGAAGTAGTCTCACAGTCATATGATGCGCTTGACGCTGAGGCGCATCTTTGGTTTCATGCAAAGGAAGCAGGCGCTGCAGGTTTGTGCTTTGAGTACTTGAGATCCAGATTGCCCTCATGTGTGCACCATGTTGACGACGTGATGCTCAACTGTTTGTTTGCTTTTAGAAGATGGAAAGAAACACGTGGAACAGTTTCCTGCAAACAACCTGACTCTCAAGAAACAAGGTGAGGGAAACACTTTTAGATTTGTGATTTAAAAAACAAAGCACAACCTACACACTGAAAGGTCTTTTTTGAAAAGAAATATTTCAAAATAAAAGCCTATGTTGACGCCATTCGTTGACTTTTCACCTTTTCTGGAAGCTTTTTGGCACATGACTGTATGTCTCATAAAAGATGAGATTTGATATATATGTAAAAGGTGTCATTTTAATAATCAGTAGATCAATACATCTATGATTTAGTTTGAATGGCGAGGCTAATTGAGGACTGTAGTAGTGTGGGTGTGTACAGTGTGGGTTCAGTTCAGTGCAGTCCACAGTGGGCGGCGAGGTTCACTAGTTCACATGAATTTTGGCGCTGGGCCATCTCTCCTCCTCGTCCTCCACCTCTTCACTTTCATTCCTTTTTCATCCTTTTTTTCTCCTCAAACTTCTCTTTTGTTTCATCGCCGCTCTCACCGCTGCTTTCATCTCCGTCCTGCCTCTGCCCTCATCTCAGTGTCCCCATCTGATGTGATCCACTCCAACTTGGTACAAAACGCAAACAACTTGTGAGGTTTTTTTTTCTTCTTTTTTTTTCTTCTGGTGACTCCTTTCATTGATGATATTCCTCTCGTTGTCTCCTCAGGATGTCTTGGCCCGCTCTGTACACTCAGTTAGTGGGTGCAAACCGGCACTCCACCAGCCTGGGGAAGATCTGGCTCTCGGTGCTTTTTATTTTCCGCGTCATGGTGCTGGTCGTCGCTGCTGAGAGCGTCTGGGGGGACGAGCAATCGGATTTCACCTGCAACACACTCCAGGTACAGTATGGCACCCCATCAGTGATGTCATCACCTCTACAACAAATCAACGCTTGTGTCTTACTCAGGACTCTGATATATGACACACATGGATAGAGCTGATAGTTTCTGTTTCCCCCACATATCGCTCAAACTCTTGTATGGGAACATTCATAATCAGAGTTCGCACAGTCTGGATTTGTGAAACATCTTTCACAGCAGTGTTCCCATGCGTCTGTCTCTCAGCCCGGCTGTGAAAACGTCTGCTACGACCAGTTCTTCCCCGTCTCCCACATCCGTCTTTGGTGTCTTCAGCTTCTCTTCGTCTCCACGCCGACGCTTTTGGTTGCGATGTATGTGGCCTACAGGAACCACAGAGACAAGAAGAGGCTCCTACAGGTGTGTGTGTGTGTGTGTGTGTGTGTGTGTGTGTGTGCTGTTTGAATTTTTATCCCATCAGTGTTTGAGAGAAACCTGACGTTGCATGTATTAGATTTTTTTGTTCCTGACGTCTCGCTTGTCAAATCTGGTCTTTTCATGTAGGTGATGTTCTTTGTGTCTTCTTCCTTCTCTCGTTTGGTCTTCTCCTTTCTTGTCGTTGTGTTGTCCCTTCTCCTCGAATCTTGTCATATTTGACTTTGGGTTTTTGTTTTTTTACTCCTCTTTTTCTATCTCATCGTGTCTCTCTTGTTTTCTGCCTCGTCTTGTTTTTGTTTTTTTTCCTTGTTTATTTAATCGTAAGTCATGCTATATGTGACAGGGTTCGGGGAGAGCGGGTTTTCTCGGAAACAAAGGCCAGGCGGAGGAATTGGAGACCCTGAAGAGACGGAGACTCCCGATTGCTGGTGCCCTCTGGTGGACATACGCCTGTAGCCTCGTCTTCAGGCTGCTGTTCGAAGGAGGCTTCATGTAAGTTATTCTATTTTGATCGCCGGTTCGTCCACCAGACTCCTGCCGATGAACACGTGCGCTTGTCTCTCCAGGTACGCCTTGTACGTCGTGTACGACGGTTTCCACATGCCACGTCTCGTTCAGTGTGATCAATGGCCGTGTCCTAACCTGGTGGACTGTTTCATCTCTCGCCCCACTGAGAAAACTATCTTTACTGTTTTTATGGCCACAGCCTCGTCCATCTGCATGGTCCTAAACATGGCTGAACTCGCCTATATCGTCGCCAAGGCTGTCACTAGGTAGAGGTAATAATCAGTCAGACAGTCAGGTGATTAATCGACTGATTGGTTTGTCAGTTTTCCTTTTTTTTTAATTTTTTTAATTTTGACCAATATTACAGTAATATTTCTGTATATCACATTGTGATGAGTCTCTTATCAGCTCCTACGAAATGTGCCCTCTCCTTTTTTTCAGGAGTCTCAGAGGTCAAACGAGCCGAAGATCCAACAGAGAGAGGACGCAGAATACGACAAACCAGAAGTTGCTCGTCTGAACTTGACAAAGCAGCAACAAGGTGGATGTTATGCGTGCAACAGACATTTTGAAAGACTTGAAACACTCACGAGCTGCATTCAAGTGGTCCACATGTGAAAAGTACAAATTGTAATGTGACTGTGTAAATACAACTGAACATTTTCTATGATGCCCTGGGTGTTTAAGAGCAAAAGGGTGGAGAGGATGGGATCACTCAAAAACGGAGATTGACAGGAAGTCGTCTGAGATTCTCAATTTTTAGTTTTTAGTTTGTTTTTTACTGGAGCAGAAAATAAGAAAATAAGTGTGAGGACTCACAAGCTTATTCACACGGGTTCCTTGAATTTCATGTCACTGTATATAAGTGCACTAACCTTATAAATAAAATCTTTCCTTACACGTAAGTTTAGTAATCTAATGTGTGAAACTCTGGCGACATCTGCTGGGAACGACCGGTGAAGTCTGGAGGTCCTCCCTCCCCTCCTCTGAGGGACGGGGAAAAAAAGCCAACAAAACAACAAGCTGCCATTATAAACCTGTTGTTCATAAAATATATTTCTGCAAATTTAAACATATAAAATCCGGTAACACTTTAAGGTCACAATATGCCCCATATTAGCATCCTAACTAGTGGCTTACTGGCTGCTTAATTATAAATATTAACGCTTGTTAGTCCCGATTGTGGCGGCTTAAGATTGTAAAGTGCCGCAGAGACTCAGTGGGTATTCCCAAATTCAAAGTCCAAATATGTTTGTAGATTTATGAAACAAAAAATGGAAATAAATGTATTTTTAAACAAAAGGTCAAAAGATGATGATGATAATGGTGATTGTAAGATAATTAGCAGAAACAATATGGAACCCATACAAGGACCAAAATATGATCAATAACAACTAAGGTGAAAAAAAACCCCCAAAAACACACACACACACACACATTATGGCTCCTACAGTCCCTTATTCTAGATCACTACAGTCAACATGATTGGCCATTATCTAGAAGTCCGCCCCCTCTTTTTGCTTATTGATAATCAGTCATGGAAGTTGTTGAACATGAATTATGATCTTAATATGCGTTGCTTAGTTTGGCTCTTACAGAGTAGGCGATAAGCAAATCATTAATGGTGAACATTGTGACCTTCATGTAAAATAGAATTTATCTTTTAATTGTTCCTAGTATTTAGTCTTATACAATTCATAAAGTTATTTCATGTTGTGAAAAGTCAGAAATTGTTTTAAACTGGGTCTGTGCCAATAATAATAATTTAAAAAAAGCCCCTGCCCTATACAAAGACATACACACGCACGCGCGTGCATGCACTCACATACCTCCCCCCACCAACACCCCCCTCGTGCGCCCCATTCACGGGGACACCAATGTGTGACAGTGGCGGATGGCCTTGGCCACGCGGGACGCAGCCGCTGCGCTTCGCCTTCGTGGGACAGGATCCACACGCGCCCCTTTTTTAAAGACTAGACTTGCCTAACGTCTTTTTTTTTTTTTTTTTTTTTTTTTTTTTTTAACTCTCTCTCCCTCTCTCTCTCTGTTACTGCAATTATCACTCTGTGTGTCTCTCCCCCCTCCTCCTCTCCAACTAACCTCACCTACGTTTTTGGTTTGGACGCCTGGAGCGCACCCGTGCGTTAAAGAAAGAAGGAAGAAGTGGGGGAAGAAGCGCGCTGCCGGGGGGGAGACGTGTTCCAGAGGTGAGCGGTAAACAGGTGGATGCTGGAGTGATGGTGTTGGCTGAAGTGGGAGGGAAGAGGAGGGATTATCATCCTTCCACCTGCTGGATTATCGCTACCTCTCATGCTGCGTTCACTTCCCTGTGGGAAAGAAGGCAGACAGGAAGCCACTAATTGGCCATCTCATGAATTTGTTGACGATAGTTGTTGGGTCAAAATGAGCAGAACATTTGAAGGACAGCAAAGCTAAGATGAACTACTTTTTGACATCAGAATTACTATTTTAATGAGAACATTCAAATGATCAAATGTCCCACAGTATAAAATGATATTCATATTTGGTCTCCCCATTGCCAGTCTGACCTTTCTCTGGACTAATGCGTAAAAACGATTGTCATGCATTATTAATAGCTGAATTGAAGTTCGTAATTGAAAAAAAACTAGGCTTAATGTCTCAATTAAAATATGTTCATTTCAATATGAATGCCGTTTATTCAATCACCTTTCACTAAGGGTGATTTAATGGTTGGAGGAGCATAATATTTTTAGACTTGTACATTACCTGGTAAGGCATTCCAATTCATATTTTGTTAAATCCATTTGTGTTGATACTGATTCTTTGTATTGCTGCCTCAAAGTAATAGAGATAAATAAAGTGCAGATGACATTATGTCATGTTTTTCACTAAATAGACTGGCAGTCAAGTCGAATTGACCATGCATGAAATCACATCGATGGATGACATGTGGCTGTTTTTTTCCCCCAGCTTTAGAGGAAACAATGTCAGGTTTTCTGCTTGTTGTAGTATTTAGGTTTGGTTAATGACAGTATGTTGATTGGAGAACTAAATTCAATTGGAAAAATCTTTTGTGATTATAGATTGAAGTTGCTGTGGTTGGAATGAACATTTTCTTATTCCCTTTTTAATTCTTTTATAACCCCCCCCCCCAAAAAAAAATGAAAAAAAATGAAAAAAAGAAAAGAGCTTGGGCACTTGGTTACATAAACTGGGGAATCTTTATCTTTAACTTTTGCAAACATTTAGCAACTTATTTACCTTTTTTTGTGTTCTCTTTTTTGTCCATTACAAATTCTGAACGTAAGACACCTGTACAAGCCATTTTGCACCGTTGTATCTCACAAAGCAGATACATGATGTGTTGTTACCAAATTTCCTGCATAATATTTTTATTCATTTTAAGGCTTTTTATGCACAAATTCAGTACATTTTCCATGCACAATACCCCTGTGCACTTAATGACCCTTAGCTGATATGACATTATGATCTTACAAATCTACTCTCCTTTTGTTGCTGCTTCTGAGTTGTCGTAGCCATTGACCATTTTTAATCTAACAGAGGTTAATGTGGCTGGTTTATGGATGTGCATCGAAACAAACGACTTGGATCACAAACAGAAATGTTTCTCTTGCAAACACTGCCACTGTCTGCGTATCTTACAAAGGTTTTCAGGGTGCAAACGGCAGGCCAAGAGTTAACTGTTTGGGCCGCTGAAGTACAAAGACCTCTGATCCATCAAAAGCACACTGCCAGCCAGGACATTGTCCATCTAGCAGCTTCTCTATTGTCTGTTCTGACAGATGGTATTTCATCACGTCAACACATCATGTAAATGTACACATGCCGTTGTGAGTATATCAGTCGACAGTAACAGAAACGTGTGCATTCGTTGATGTTGTTTTCTCTTCATTTGAACTAAGTGAACACGTTACTGTTGCTGTTTTAGTTTAACAAAGATGTTTGTTATTATGTGTGAAGTTGGCCTTTGAGAGTTGTATGACATCACTCGTGGCAATGTAATGAACTCAACTTTATTATGAGTATCATGTCTCCTTTATGGACTGCTTATTTACTCCTTGGGAGGATAAGACATATAGTGGTTTCAGGTTACCCTTTGCTAGAGGCAGTAAAACGTTGTCGCTTCACATTGGAGGCTCACGTATACAGCAGTAGTGTATTATACTGTTATTGTGGGTGTGTGTATGCGTTTGCGCGTGCATGTGTACATATCAGTCGATCCCGAGCAAACATTTGCCCTCCTCAGCATTCCTGTGATTTGATGAGTCCGGCATTCAACCAGGACTGCTTGTTATCCGCTCAGTCACTTCCCACAGATGTCCAGCCATTGTCCACAAGCCGTCCAGCTCTGTCGGACATGCACACAAATACAAACAAACGTTTGCATTTTCTGCAGGCCAATTAATGTAGTGATGAATTTGGTTTTAAAAATGATGATTTATGAGAAACAAACACAAGTTACATCATGTATGCAGTGAAGTTAACGTTATGTAACAAACATACGCCCGCTGGCTTTTTCTTAAACACTGAAAAAACTCTAAACCTTACCATACTGTTTAATTGTAAAGACCACAGGACCCATAGTAGATCCTTGCGGAACACCTTTTGTAAAGTGGTAAAATCTCTGGTGGGTGTTTCCAGATTTGACGGCTGAAATCTCCCAAACAGTGGAAGGAGTTTTAACGGGTTGAATGACTCAAATGAGAATCTTTTGTGCATTCTGTTTGAAATTTAAAAAAAAAAGCTAACAAGAACATTTTATCTCTTCTATGCAGATCTTGTTTTTCTTCTGCTCTCTGGTCGATGGATTTATCACTGACGATACAACAATATTTTAGTAAGTCTGTTTTTCTTTTTCATGAATATTTCAATCTGGTTGTTTCCTCTTGGAATCATGATACCAGAAGCTGCATTATATGTTTTTGTCAAGAGGTAAACATCAAACAAAGCTTGATTGAGAAAGAGCATGAAATATGAACCTCCTTGGATGGACTACAGAAGCCTTTCAAAGGAGAGATGACCTTTTATCAAGTCCAGTTGCTTTTTTTTTGTCAAGCCTTGAAACACATGCCTTGTGATTTTGAACAAGTAGCAGTTAAGCTCTATGTCTAAGTCCTCCATACGTTCAAAATCTGTTTATCTATTCTCTCTGTTTATCTGAAACTGAAGAACATCTGCTTTGGTCTTTATCTCCTCCTCCTTCTTGTCTTTTCACCCAGACTCTCTTTTCCTTTTCCAGGTTAGAATATCAAGTGAAGCATGGGTGACTGGAGCTTTCTGGGGCGGCTGCTGGAGAATGCTCAAGAACACTCCACTGTGATTGGAAAGGTGATTCATTGACAATCGATTCATTAGATGTGTGTAAAAGTAGGAGGCTACATTAAATTGACCTCCTTCTTCTCAACAAATCCTTTAATCCTTAAATGGCCACCATTTGAGTTTTTTCCCCAATGGCTTGTTCTCCTTCACATTTTGAGCTCTTAAACACCAGAAACAAGTCAACAGATCTGATTGAGTTGCATGGATTCGCCGTGCATAATCAAATGTAACAGACTTATGAAGTAAGCTGAGACATGTGCTCTGATTGTTGCTTCTTGTGTCCTTCCTCTTCCATCAGGTTTGGCTTACTGTCCTCTTCATCTTCCGCATCTTGGTGCTGGGCGCAGCAGCTGAGGAGGTCTGGGGCGACGAGCAGTCCGACTTCACTTGTAACACGCAGCAGCCCGGTTGCGAGAACGTCTGCTACGACGAGGCCTTCCCTATATCCCACATCCGCTTCTGGGTGCTGCAGATTATCTTTGTCTCCACGCCCACCCTCATCTACCTGGGCCATGTGCTGCACATTGTTCGCATGGAGGAGAAGAGGAGGGAGAGAGAGGATGAGGTCAGGAAGGCCGGGCGACACCAGGAGGACCACGACCCTCACTATCACAACGGAGTGGGTGATGTCGGAGGAGGCGGAGGAAAGAAGGAGAAGCCCCCGATACGTGATGAGCATGGGAAGATCAGGATCCGAGGGGCATTATTGAGGACCTACATCTTCAACATTATCTTCAAGACTCTGTTTGAGGTGGGCTTTATCCTGGGACAGTACTTCCTCTATGGTTTCCATCTGAGGCCACTCTATAAATGTGGTCGTTGGCCCTGCCCCAATACTGTGGACTGCTTCATCTCCAGGTTAGACAGTAGGATTTTATTCTGATTTTGTTCTTCTCGTCATACTTATTATTTTTATGCTTTTTAAATTTGCAATGCAAGTTCAGATTTTCCAAAATCTATTGCATGTTTATATTACTTAAGATTAATGCTTGAATTGACCACTTGCAAAGCCCAATCCCCCCTATCTATTTTTTTTTTTTAATATATATATATAATGATTTTGTATTTCTGCAAGATTCTTTGTCCCACATGGTAACATCTGCTTGTCCTGCAACACAGGACAGAAACGTTTTTTTAAAATAAAGTGCTGTTCCCACTTTGACAGCTTCAATTAACAATGCCATTCTGCAGAAAGAGCAAATATGGAGAGTGCAGCCTCAGCGTGGTTCTGTTTTTGCATAAAGATTCTTAATGTATGGTATGCCTACCTTTTACTACTTAGGTTTGATGAGGTTTAGCAAGAAAGAGCATTGGAGCTGGCTGCAGCGATTGCTGTGAGTAAGTAGAGACAGGCTCTGACGTCCTGATGCCAAATGCCTCTTATAGAGTTGGCTTCTGTTGGGGTAGACAGCAGGAGGGTGGCATTCCAGTACCAGGGTTTCATGTAGAGCTATGGAAACCCGTATTGTATATTCTGTAAAGTAAGTAACTCTGCTTTATGGGATATGGTAGCAGATGTTGTTAATGTTGGAAATAGATAAATCAGACACAATACTGTCCAGGACTGCAGGAATTGTTTACTGTTTGGAAGTCTCTGGTCAAGGTGGCAAAGGGAAATGTAAAAGTAATGGCTTCTCGTGCTTTTGATGAGGTTGTAGAAAGACAAAGAATCTCTTTGAGGGTTTTAAAGTCAAGAGTGATTGGTTGGTTTCCCTAAACGTAACGATGCAGCAAACACTACCTTGTGAGGATTGATGCTCCCAAGAAAGTATGTTATTCTTCTAGATGAGATTGAATGCTTAAAGCCTGCTCTGACTTTTAAGGAAATTTAAAGTGTGACAGGCTTCCTTCTCTTTATCACAGTTGCTATTATAGCAGATAGGGGAAAGGTTTGGGGAATGGTCAATTTATACACTGTAACCAGGAGTAAAACCAAGACATTGTCAAAGATTGTTTAAAAAGTATGCTTTATTTTCTTTTGTTGTACCTTTTCTGATACACACACATGTACACATGTGGATTTACTGCTTGTCATTGGTGACTAAAACCTTTCTTTTGTCACAGGCCCACTGAAAAGACAATCTTCATCATCTTCATGCTGGTTGTTGCCTGTGTCTCTCTGGTCCTGAACCTCCTGGAGATCTACCACCTGGGCTGGAAGAAAGTCAAGCAAGGGGTCACCAACGAGTTTGTACCTGACCGCGAGTCACTGCTGCTGGGTGCAAATAAGGCAGGAGACGCTGACACGATTCCCGTGCAGAGTTCCGCTTCAGTGCTGGAGTGTTTGCCAGTGTATGCCAGTGTGAATGTTGTTAGGGTTGGAGATGCTGAGGAAGGAGCCTATGGTCCAACAGATGGCTCCAATGCAGCGAGCTCCTCAGACCCGAACACCAACTCCTTACCTGCCAGACTCAAGATAGAGGGCTCAGGGTCCTACCCAGATGAGTACCTATTGGAGGCCACGCCCACTTCTTTTTATCATAATGGAGACAAAGTGAGTGTTGGGAGTCATGAGCAGGCGAATGATCAGAATTGGAGCAACATGGAACGAGAGCTCCAGAGTCTGGATGGAAAATACTCCCCTCCATCCTTCCCGCCCCCTCTTCCCTCCCCTCCCACCTCTGCCTCCTCCTCTCCTCAGGAGGAGACGTTCCCGTCACTTCCACCTGGAGAACAACACTCCATGTTTCCCACACTCCCTCTTCGTACCCCTCTTTCTTCCCTCTCACCAGAGGAGGCGCCGAGCGATCAGGAAAATAATGTCGCAACCGCACCTTGTACGGTTCCACACGATGAGTTCCTCGTGGTTACCAGAGCGGAGATGCATCAGCCCCCTGCTGCTCCAGTGACGGACATCCGGAAGCCGAGTCGGGCCAACAAGAGCAGCGGTGTCAGAGCTCGCCCAGATGACCTGGCAGTGTAGCTAAAACACACACTCTCACACATTTACACAAACGTGCATTGATACACTTTTTTCACATATGCACAAAAGTTAGAAAACACACACACACACACACACACACACACACACACACACAAGCATGTTCTCCAGTAAGGGCCACATCCCTGAAGGACGGAGGTCCAAAACATGCTCGCATGTACATTCAGCTTGAGGTTGCAGCTTATATCAGAATTCTTAACAAGAACAGAGGTAGGGTTAGGAAGAGTTTGGCCAGACAATTACCGCATTATGAAATCTACTTTTTCCGTATTGCAGTCATTTGCTGTAGATAACAGACAGTTGTTTTTAATGCAACTCTGATCCATAAAATAATTAGGTCCAATGGACATGCTTTGGCAAAGAAGGAAGCCTTGTATTTCTCACTGACTTGTTATTGTGCTAAACTAAGTTAGCAAGGCTATAGCCAGGTAAATCAGAGACACTTTCCCTGGCTTGCATTAGTCACTTATTACCACATCAGGTTCAGCTGGTATCTTATGGGTCTCATTTGGAAATGTCAGAAGCCGCAATGGTCAGGCTGAAATTATCTGAACTCCATGCATAAGCCTAAGTGGCAATCATGAATGGTGCTGCAAAGCTAGGAGATAGCTATGTTTCATATAGTGCTCTTAATCTTTTTTATCTTAATCCTGGCAGAAAATGTGAATTAGAATCTTTATTTTTATGTTTTTATCACTACTACACGCTACATTTTCTTAGCGAATATTTCCAATATGGCTGCCAGAGAGTAAGTTACAACATGGGTGCCAATTACTGTTCTGGCCATACTCTTTCTTTCTTTTTTTTCAAAAGTTGAACAGGAAAGATACGCTGTCCTTTGAACTTAGATCACACACACACACACACACACACACACACACACACACACACACACACACACACACACACACACACACACACACACACACACTTATCTTAGGTGTATATAACCAGCATAAATACACACAAAGACAGATGAGAGTGGTGAAGATGATGATAATGGTGATGATGATGATGATGATGATGATGATTGGACTAACTTTTAGGTTTTGAAGCATAGAAGCGATACTATATTCTTTTTTTTAATTATTTCTCTTTTAATTCTTTGCTGGGAGACATCTAAGGAAAGGTTTGCACTTTTTTTTCTCGTGACATTATAATCGAGCTTAAAGGTCCGTTATGTTGTGTTAAACCTGTTCGTCTGTGCGTACTGAATTCATCCAGCCTGTAGTTCCAATGAAGAGAGAGACATTAGGACGAAGCAGAGGACGAGAGGAGAGCTATAAAGCAGTCCCACCCTGAGACATAGTCCTCAGGCTCCCCAGGCTGTGTGTGTTTAAAAACCTTAATCTTGTATCATTGTTTACAAAATGACATCTCTGCAGTTACATCTAGGTTAGCGTATAAATATGTACATATACAATGACAGGATGTTAAACAGAACTACATACATTAACTACAATTTGCAAAACAAAAAGTGACACAAAACATTATCGCTGATATTTGGCCAAAGATAACTATGCAAAAAGTCCAAAGTCAGAGGCGTTTGAACTACTTAAAAAAGGATCTCAAACAGCTTTTGAAGAAGTTCTTGATCCAATACTTTTACACTTTGCAGACTTACTGAGAAAACAAACCAGTACATCACTTTTCTGACGCTTGTGTTTGCAGTGTGTTACAGAACTGTTGAGTTACTCCAAGCTGATACATATGAGAAGACTCTATAGTTTTTTTTTAGATTAGCTGTAGGTGATACTGTAGCTTGTAGATTTTTTTTAGAGAAAAGGAGAGACATATATGAGAATTTTAAAATTGTTGAAATGTATATTTCTGTCAAGTCCAAAACTAAAATCCCACATAGACTGTTTTTTTCTGTATTTGTCTTTAACTCCTGCCAAAAAAAAGAAAAAACAAGTTTAGATTCAGCAACTTCCCAACAGTAATCAAATAAAATGATGCACGTCTTATTCATCACTCAGGAAAAAAAAAAAACGTGCCTAAATAGCAAGTCAACAACAGAGATTTACCAGTTGAATAGAAGAGGGGTTGGCTCTTCTTAAATACTTGAAAAATACAAGTGCCTAAAACAGCATTTCAATACCACAACCAGAATAACCAAATGAAAGTACGTTTGATACAACAATCAATATGCAAGATCCATTCACATACATGCATGAAACCATCTCACACAGAGTTCCTTTGTTTTGTATATTTGTTACACTCTGATCGGGTGATAATCCAGGGCAATGTTGAGAGTTCAGGTAATTGGCTCATTACTGAGGGCCTCAATCAGTGCTTGAAGGTACGATTTGCTGCTTGAAACAATCATACTGGAGGTCCTGTTAAGTTGCATGAATGGCAACTGGAAACTTTTTACCGGGCCAAATAATAAATCATTTTTTGGCGACCTAAGTAGGCTAGAACAAATAGCTGAGGTTACAATATAAATAGCTAACATCATAGATCATTTATCGCACATTAGCCTCCAGTATTCGTCATCAATACAGTATTAATCACATATCACATAATCATATAAAAAACTGGGGTGTTTTGGTGCATAGTGTTTGCATATGCAAACTGCTTAGTACGATGTATACAGCAGGGCATTTTGTAACTGACCATGAAATGATAAAAAGAAATAAAAATGTACTTGATTTACAATTTCAAGCCATTTTCTAGAGGCCGGAAAAATTCGAGCGAGCGAGCTGTGACCCCTCTGTTTTCTTGTCTTTATGCTTATTTAGGCTAATTAGCTTTAGCTTAGTCTGTCACTGCTATGAAAGGCGTTTTAGCACGATAAAAAACATCATATTTCCAACACTGCTCATTGTAATGGACAGTCAGCTTAATCTCAACACATCAACTTTTTAATCTTCTTGACAGTATTTATTGTTTGATTCACTTTAATTAGAAAGTGCTTTCGGACAAAATTTACATTTTATTGTAGTTCCTATAACTGTGATGTGATGCTAAGTATGGATAAAAGATTTGGGATTCAAACTCTAATGGATTTAGATTTACTGGAGACCTTAGTTTCGGGTTTGCAGGAGATTAGGCAAGATTGTCAATGCTATGTCAGGGTGTGTTTTTGGTACTTGGAAAAAAAAGTATAAAATCCAAATGATCATGACTGAAAAGGATTCTTTATACATAGGTTTACAAACCATATTACAAAGGGGACAAATAAGGAGCAATTATTGGCAATAGGCACATTGCTTTTGTGGTAAGTCTCATGATAGGATATGTTTCAGAGAGTTGAATGTTTACATGTCTCGAGTCAAATAAATGTGCCAATGAATAGTGTCAGCACAATATAGCAACTGAAGCGCTTAATCTACTTTGAAAGAACAGCTGTGATGAATTAAATGTTATTGAAGATACTTATCAAACTCGGAGATATTTGTGCTAAAGATATCACAACACAATGGTGCATGATTTTTTGAGTTTTGCTTGGGAAGCTTACGCCCAATCATAACAAATACGATTCCAACCGCATCAGCGTCGTGACACAACCTGTTTAGGAATCTTGGAAAAGCAAGTCCCACAGAAAAATACTTCATTTTGGACTTTGTCACAAGATATTGTCAGAACAAGATTTCAGTCGTGACTGAGGTTAAACTGTTTCTCATAACCTTATTGTTCTAAAGGGTTCTTAGTACATTTGAAATGTAGAGAAAGATTTGCACATTTGGTTAGTTATAGACCACTGTTATGAGGATAGGAAAATATTAGATATTAGATATTATATATAGAAGAAAAGATTACCTTGGGCGAGGAATATTAACATATTTTTGTTTATTTATGGAAACAACACTAGAAAATTAGACTTGGAATGGACAATAAATTAATCCTTAGTGATTGTTCTTTTTTGTCCTGGTTATGGGTTAAGAGACGTTTGGTAAATCCAGCTTTTTTTCCAAAACGGATGTGCCTTAAAACCAAATGGATAGAAAACAGATGTTGTATGACGGGATTTTAATGGCGCTCCTTCCAGCAAGAACACAGACTCCCCTATCAGTCCCGTTGTAAAAAGACTGTCTTTGAAGAGAAGTGCCTTGCGTCTGAATGTTTTGTTATAGAACATGTTGATGTAAATGTTAATTTACCTCAAATGTTAACAGAACTGTAACTGAATAAACTTTTTGTACCATACCTGTATTATATCATGGTAAGCCTTTTCTTTTCTCTTCCCTTTTTTATCCAGTTGGGATCCAGACATCTAAATAATTTTACTACGATGCGGCATGCAAAGGATCATAAAGTCTGTGTCAATGACGGTTAAAGTTAAGAAGCTGGCCATCCAGGGTCTAAAAATCCTTCAGGCATTCTTCAAGTTTTGTTTACAGAATGTTTTGTCTTCATAAACAAGAAAGGTTTCTGAATTTTATTACCAACAGGAAGCACAAAAATTAAATCGAAGTGGCACCAGTTTTGAACCCTGAGGAACACCATGACTAAATTTGGTATTGACCAGCTTTATCTTTAAATAATACAATCTTATAAGTTAAAATTGTATTTAAAAAGGCCAGCTTAGTACTAACAAAGTTGGAACCATTTTATTTTGGATGAGTTTGGCTATATCAGGGTTTTGTTTTGAATATGCCTAAGTTACATATACTAATGACTTTTGGATAAGCTCACTAACCCTCAATCTTTTTATACCAACAGGAAAAAGTCTTTTATTTTAAACAAGAAAAACATTAGAATTTGAATTTTTTTAAATTTTACTATTATTTCAGTTTCCCTTATTAATGTTACTTTAATATTCTGTGGCTTCATGTGTTTGTCCGTGTTTGTGTGCATCCGTGTGTGTGCAGGTGCCTGTGTAATGAAAACCATTTGTTGTGTGTATATCAACTGGTGTTTCAAAGTGTACAAATGTCTGTACGTTTATGTCCACGTGGCCTCGCCCATTAAGCTGTGCTGAGGCCAGCGCTTCCTTTATGCTTGCTGTAAATCCCAGGGATTGTGGCTGAACAAAAACCTCTCCAGGGAGTGAAAAGGCCTTGAATGACTGCTAATGCCATCCCGACCTCTGGACTGCAGGCTGCCGGGTACGTGCCTGTATGGTCCAATATGTTAATAACTACTTCATGTTTATACTGTATAAACATGAAGTAAAAAAATGTTACCAATCAACCATTTATTTTACACAGCTTACCAATCTATGCATGTTTATATGTATAGAGCTGATTTATGACAAATATCTCAAAATACTTCACAAAAAGAGTCTCAAGACTCAGACAGAGGGTTTATGTGTTACTTACTAACAAACTAATTTACACATTTAAAGGAACTGAAATAATGTTACAGTAACAGCCCTATTTGTCTTGTAGGGTAAAAATATTGGACTATATACTTTGCTGTGTGCATCAAGGAATATTATGTTTTATTCAGACATCTATGGATTTCTGTTGTTTGCACCTGGACAAATATTTAGTTTAAGTGGCTTTACGTTTCTGCTGCCGAGGCTGCAACTCGTTGCTAGAAATCATTAGGAACTCAACACAGGTGCAGAGAAGCAGCTGCTTTTTTTTCAGTTGTTGTAAATGGGCAGAGTTTGGGGTTCACAGTACAAAAGTCTCCAGCAAGCTCTCCTTTTTTTAAAAAGAGCAATCCTTCTGCATTTCTTTCTGCTTGTATTGCTCTGTTTTTAAGATGCTGCAACAAAAAAACAGAAGAAAATACTTCACGAGTTCAACAGATAACAGACTGGAACGCTGCAGAGTATACACACACATCGAGTAAACTCACGTTTTCTAAAGAGTTCAACCAAACTGTGTCCCTTCGGTGAAACTGTCCTATGAGCCTGCAAACACTGTTAGTTGTTGACACATCCAATATTTTTATGTCTTTTAACTCAGCTGTTTCATGTCATAGTGAAACACATGAATTTGTACAGTAGGACCTCTTGTGGCCAGACTCTGACATGACAAACTTTCTACTGGAGTTTATTTATTAAAGTCATCTGAAACAGTTAAACCTCTGCAAACATGCAACCAAAGAAATAGCTTTGGAAATCCATTAGATTGTTTTCAATGAACACAATACATTTCACTCAAGATCTTAAGTTTTCCACTTTATTATGTTAACCAAGTCAAGCATCATAGTGTTTGGATTTATTTAAACAGCCTGGATCATTGTAAGCATCAATACAACGACAAGCTCGCTTGGTTTTCTTTGGGTTTGATGTTTGATTTGTAAGCGTTCTTTCATCGCTGATCCCTAATCCTGACATCCCATAATTTCTGAGGTAATATTCAGAGGCCTGAGGGGTAATAGGGACGGAGTCAGCATTTGAACGTTCGGAAAATGGAGATACTTGGAGCCCATGAACAACACAATTCCCTGTGAACCACAATGACCAGCATCAACGTTGTTCAGTCCTATGTTCATTTCAGAAATCACGTTCCTCGGCGTGGTGGTTAATGTGATGGAAAGCATATTTTCTCCTGTTGGAAGATGTGTGTTAAAATGTTAATCAAACAATAACATTTTTGCTTTCGATGTAAACTTTTCCGATCAAGCCATATTTCAAGAGTGATAATATTTCAATAAGTTTTTACCCAAAATCTGCAACAACAAGACACACAGGCAGTCAACAAACTGACCTTGAATTATGTGAACGATGTCTTCATTGGGACAGGAAAATGCAGCGTCCACGTGTCCATCAACGTTGAGCTCATCCTTCAGAGTTTTAGGGTAACCGTCGATCAGGGTGTTTTCAGCTCCTTCTTTATAGATGAAAACCTGATCATCCTGTATGCATTCAGAAGCACATGAGGGATGTTCTTTCAAACTTTTCCAAAAAAAAAAAAAGGTTTCCGTTACAAAGCGAGACACATTTTTATCGATTACCTTAATCATGTAAATTTTGTCAGTGTAGGAAAACGCAGCATCGACCCCGCTGGTCATTTCCCTCCAGGTTCTGGTGATGGGGAAAGCGTGGAGGCCGTCCCGGCGGGAGTCAAGACGCATGAAGTTTGACCCTGCGCACATAAAACCGTGGATTTCGTGAACGTTTACGGTAGGATAACTGATTAAAAGACACATAGCATGAAAGTTATTCACAAAGTTTCTTTGCCCTTAAAAGAGCTCCTAAGATGTAAACGTGTTCGGAGGAGTGAGGAAGACTTTTAACAGGATGAAGAGTTTCTCAAGCTGAGAAGAAAATATATACATTTGTATTAAACATGACATACATTTTTGACTCATAGTTGGGCTGAACAGACGTTCAGATGATTTGTGCATCCAATCACTGATTAAGGCCCTCTACAAGTGAGCATGGGATTTCAAGCATCTTGTAAGCTAAATACTTTAAAAGTATGTCTTAAAAATGATCACACAGATGCTAATTCCATATTGTTTATGCTTACAAAATGTCGGACTAGATTCTAGGTTTGACTTTTTTTCTCTCTTTTTTTTTATTATCATCACAGCTCCTGAAAACATGTCATCCCGAGGAAGGGGGTCAACCACGTCTCCTCACTCAGGTAAAAGTTTTCTGTTCCTCGCTCAGAGTTGCTCTGACAATGTCGCTGACTCCTTGCTGGGATTTTTTAAGCTAAATTTGGAGCTCTCAAATGAGGCTGGCTGCAAAAGCCCAGAGGTCACATCCTCGTGTGATCAAAAAAGCCTGTTTTTACACATCCGTACTTTGATTTGACTTTACCTGCAAAGTAATATGATTTTCCGGTGTCATCAGAAGTAATAGCATCCACTTTGACATCACTGCATTTAAGGGCTTTTGAACCATCTCCATGACCTGCAGAGAAAATGCATGTTCACGTATTTCGGTTTCCTCGGAACACAGTAACACATAACTCGGTTTTTTTAATTATTTGTAAACCCACCAAAGTTTGGGCACCTCATGAAGTAATTGCGGGCATCCTTAGGGTAGGAACCGTTCACTTCTCCGGTTAGCGGGTGGAATCTGGTGAAGTGGTGTCCATGGAAACAGTAGTAGTGCTCCAGCCAGCGGAAAGCAGAGGTACAGACGGGCAGGTGGGGCCACGTCTTTGGTTTCACTGTCTTTGTGTCGATATCATACGTATACACATCGTGCCCTAAGGAGATAAATTCTTTTATTTGAGTTGCCAGCCATCGCTACTAAGTCACATGAAATGCAAAATATTCTCTACTTGTGTTTCCATTTATCCTTTTAAAAGCACTAAGTTTGACCTCATTTACAATGACATCAAGACACAAACAAGCATTCAAAAGATGATTCTCAGTTAAAACAACTGCATACTGTGGTGAAGTAGCTTTGAGATCATTGCCTAGACCTATCCAGGAGAAACAACAGTGTCTCTCTTAAGAAAAACCTAAAGCCTAATACCTAAAAGCATCTTAAAAATATGAACAAATCCCTCCACTAGGGGGCAGTATTACATCGGAATATTGACACAACACGCTGTTGTTGATGTCAATTCTCAAAAGTCAACAAACCTCTCTTCTACAAATTGTGCTACTTTCTTTTTTATGATGTAAAACGTGATTTTAAAACTTGAAGCCTGAAAGGTCATTTACATGCCAACGCACCTTTGAAGAACAGGACTGAGTCAGATCTACACTCTCCTTTAGGACACTCCACAGCAGCATCCAGGTGAGAGGGGACACCTGGGAAATCGTCTTGCATCTGTTTTGGATACCCGTCCTCCAGAGTGTGGTTAAAATAACTGAAGACTTTATCATCCTGGAGATTACACCAGAAAAAAGGGAAATATTGGCACTGTGTCGCTATCAGAATTTCTAGTGGAACTGCACCCCAAAAAAACAAAACAATTTTGGATCATACCAGGAAGAAATAGATGTGATCGTGGTCGCCTGCGTTGTCGGGGTTGTGCATACGGAAGGCTGCATCGACGTGGCCGATGTGATGGATGTCATCGAGCTCCCTAAAGGACTCATTGGAGAGCTGAGCTGGGCCATGGAAACCTTTCCACAAGTGGCTACCTGAAGGGCAAAGGTCAGAAGGATCTCATTGCACTTCATGTATTAGCAGTTTCATCAGCTTTAGAAGTTAGAAATTAGCTTTGTTATTTGATCTACAGCCTTGAAAGTAAATAATCTTGATATGTCATTGTAAAAATACAATGAAATAAAAAACAGCGCCACACCTTTGAAGAAGAAAGTCATTCCATTCTCATCTGGAGTGATGGCATCAAACTCAAGACCTTCACAGCGATCAGGGAGCATGGCATTGACCTCTTCTTTTAAGAGATAGAAACATCGAGGTGAGAAAACATGTGTACGTGTGAATGAAGGATAGTAGTCGTGTATGATTTGGTGATTTTTGTGCAGAAGAAAGTTTTAAAAAGTCACCTGTGGCTGCATCGTGTGGGGGGCTGTGTGGTATATAAAAAAAAAGGCTTGTTATTTGTATGTTCAGGGGTCGGCACACCTCTGAAGTAATATAGGATTGCACTCATGTATTTATTCAATTGATCCAACTGCTGAACTTTGTGAGCTAGCAAATAAAGTTATGAAACCCCTTCACAGTGACATGCTCATTTTTTTTTCGACAGTTCAAAATTAGAGGAGTAGCAGACATTTGCAGAGAATAGTTAAAGGCTTAAAGAGACAATAATAATTCTCTAATTTTAATGAAAAACATTTTTGATGAAAACAAAGTTCAAATAAAAAATATGCCAAAGATAAGATTGAAGCCCTCATGGAAACAAGAACTCACAGGGTTGTTACTATATATTGGTTTAAATAGATATATCTGGTTAATTTTGCAATGCTAAATTTAACAGCACATCCTTATAATTGGCTAGATTTGAGAACAAAGACCCCAAAAGGAAACTTAAAACCAAAGTTTTAATTAAGTTTGTTCATATTTCCTTCACATAACTTCTATTTGGACTTTAACTTTTTTTGTTGAAAAGTTCTCGCTAAATCTCAAAACAAGCACATAATCTCAAAATTGACCATACATGGACTATCAAGAACAGCACTTATTTAACTTAATGTACCTTAAAAAAAAAAAAAATCCTAAAAAGGACGTCATACTCACAGAGGTGCTCCATTAGTCAGTGTGAGTACAAAGCACAGGAACAGGGTTCTGGTGAGCAGCTCCATGCTGTGCAGTCGTGATGAGATCCTTGTGAAGTGGAGCCGAGTTTAGCAGTGCAGGAGCGGACCCTGTGCTCTTTATACTGAAATGTGTGTGTGGGTGGACAAGATTGAGCTGTGTGTTTGTTTGGACTAACCACATGTTGAAATTTTGGATATTACAAAACCAGCTCAATCGTGATCATTTACAAGAATATTGTACAACAAACTTATTGAAGTCTTTGTTTTCCATTAATGTCAATATTATGTGCAAGATGTCTTTAATATTGAATGCATTTTCCCAAGAGCACACAACTTTAATAAAGCTGTTTCAATATTTGAACATTTGAATAAAAGTTAAAAAGGTAAACATTGGCTTCACCGTTGGTGGTTTTCAAGTGTATTCTATTTGATTAATTAGATGTGACCCATTTCTTTCTATTGCTGATAAAAAAAAAACATGTTGAGTAAGTCAGTCAGTGTCCGATGTTCCACTTTTCTATTTTGTTGAGTTTTCTGGAAACATAGATGATTTGGGGAACGTGTAGAAACAGTACATCAGAAAAAATACAAGTTAATGAACATCCTTTGACGTTGGGGGTTGATGTGTGGCAATGTGGTGGCTCAAGAAAAAAAAACACAAGATTGCAACATGAGATTTGAATCCAGTTTTAATCATCTGAATCAAGGACATGATAACAAATACAAACCAGTAAGCCTCTTCTAGTCTAAAGTCAACTTTAAGTTTCAGTTCTGCAGATTGATTGATTATTGATTTAATAAAATGATCTTGATACCGATATTGATATTATTCGGGTACACAGCATGATGAGCCAGAAATCATAGCTGTATATTATTTTAAAGGATACATGCATGGAGAATGACTTTAATGCACTACATATACTGAATAAATGTGATTCAGAAATAAAATACTCATGTTCTACACGTCTTGGCTCAACTAATTATCACACTGAAAAGTAACAAAATATGATTATAATCTTGGGATTCATTTAATTTGATCTAATCTATTAAAACAGATAGGAGCGAGGCGCAGTTAGCGTGTGCGCCCCATGTCGGGAGGCTATAATCCTCCAAGCAGGCGGTTTTCCAATCCGACATGTGGCTCCTTTCCTGCAAGTCACCCCCCCTTCTCTACCTAATTTACGACTCTGTCTAATCTCTACATTAAAGGCACATAAAACCCCCCAAAAAATCTTAGAAGAAAAAAAACCCAGATAGGAGGTAGAGGCGTATTCTTAACTCATGAAAGTCCATTGTATATTTCAGAGATATTTATTGCCTGCTGTTACAGATTTCTTCATAGGTGATAAAAATTAAAATTCACTTGATTTGTTTTCATGCCTTAGTTGTCCTCCGTGGTTCTCTTGTAGCGGTAGATCTTGACGCAGTGATTCATGCTGTCTGACACGACCATGTGACCATCAGGAAGAAGTGCCAGACCTCTTGGGCTACTCAGATTATCGTTAACCAAAGGCCAGCCAACTCCTTTGGATGGGTAGAGAAGAACACGATGGTGCTGTTTGCCCCAGTCTGCCACCAAGACATCCCCATCGCCATCAATGCAGAGACCCCAGGGACATGTCAAGACAGGCCCCAGGCCAGAGCAGACCCCAAGGATTCGAATAGTGTTCCATCCAGGCTCCAGGACTCGAATGCATGGCACACGCCCAGTCTCATTTCCTCGCTCAGATACTGCCATGAGCCCAGTGGTAAGACAAGCTGCCACCAGGTAAGGCCTGTGGAACCCGGTGACAACTGTGCGCTCCAATCTAGCTCCAGTTTTTGGGTCTAGCTTAAGGGAAGTTAAGGTGCCACGCTTGATATCAGCAACCAAGAACTCATCTTGACGAGTTACAGTCACCCCTCTTGGAGCATCCAGCTCTTCATTGGTGGAACCAATCAGCGTGCCTCCAAATGTTTGTAGGAGGCGTCCATGGCGACTGAACACCAACACGGCTCGTTCAGCGGCACAGGTCAGCGCAATGAGTCCCTTTGAATTCACAGCCACATCAAAGTAGTTGCAGATGCGAGAAGATCTTTCTGTTCCTGAAGGAGATACTTGCTGTACAACATTCTTCTGGAAATCAGTCACCTGAATGCGGGCGTTTCCACAATCCACCACAAAAAGCTGCCCTTTGAAGGTTGCATGGACACCACTTGGTAGGTTAAAGTCCGTGCGGCCTGATCCTTGTTTCCCAAACTGTTTGACCAGATAAGCCGAATCGAGAGCAGTTGAACCTCCCTCCTCTTCCATGTCCCTTAATTCTGGCACAACACTTTCTTTCTTGTCTTTGTTGTACTGTTGTGATTCCCCGACTTGGTGTAATTTGTCTCCTTCGATTGCAGACATGGAAAGAGATCTACTCACTCGGTTTAAACCCGGTTCATCTTGGGCTTGGGATCTTGCTTGCTGTTTTTCATAACTTATTTTATTGAGAAGGCTTGAAGGTTCAGTGGCAAGACACATTCGGTTGAACTTCCTGATTCTTTTGCCCTCACCCTTGTCTTCATCAGTCAAAGGCTGAAGTTTACCTGAGAGGTCAGCTGTGGACATTGAGCGGCTGTGTTCTTTTTTGAGGGATCCATTACTTGGAGTATTCACAGTATAGGTGTAACAGGAATACTCACTGTCCACTGGGGATGGAGGGCTTCCGCTGTCCACTGAAGATTCATTTGAGGTCTTGCTCTGTGATAGATTAAACTGAGAAAGTGGACTTTGTCTGGAGGGTGAACTTTTGCACCTTATCTTTGGAGACATTGCCACTTTACCGCTTTTTTGAAAAGTTTCTTCAGGTGGGCAGGATGGCTCTTCACTTGACACAAAGACAAGGGCCTGTTGCCTCCTCTTACCCTTCATTGTGGAGCGCCTCTTTGTTCCATTTCGTCTGCCATGACATTCATCACCTTCAGATTCTCCTTGACTGGAAACCGGAGGGATTGCAAGGAAAAGGTCCTGCCCCTGTGCTTCTGAACAAACAGACTCCTGCTCTTCATCTTGGGAGGACTCAGATACACTGCGATGTCTTGGGATTGGGGATTTTAAGGTGGGTGACTTGGGCTCATCCTCATTCTCTGTAGAACTTGACAGAAGTAGCTTCCGGACCACTCGCATGTTCCCGCTGTTTCCCTTATTGCTTTTATCTGGACTGTACCTCTGTCCAGCTCTGTTTGTTTGGGGCTCCTTTCGGATTTCAAGAGAGGTTACATTTGAAAATGCTGCATCTCCTGAATGCAAGGCACATTTTTGTCCTTGGACACCACAGACACCAATAGGGTAGGTCATACCTTGCTCATGAACTTCGACTTCCCCGAGGCTTAAGTTCTTGGAACCAGGACTTGGTAAGAAACTGACTCTTTTCAGTGTAAAAGAGATCTCCCAAGGTTGAGTGATCTCTGCCACTCCTCTTTGGAGTTGATTTTTGTTAGATCCACCAGCAGTACTGCCCCATCTTTTTATCTGCTCCTTTATTTGTCCCATTTTTCGAAGTTGCTGATCAACAAGTGACTGGACAACTCTCACTGCCGCAGCATTCTCCCTCTTCACCTGACTAAGGTGCCGTTGGGCATCTCTGTGGTCCTGCTCGACCTTCTCAAGAAGTCGGCGCTCCTCTCTTTGAGCTTCAATCACAGCATTGTCCAACTCACAGTTCACCTCCTCCACCTCCGCCTGCTGTCGATCCCTGAGACTCTGCAGTTCTTGTTCTCCTTGCTCCAGATTGGAAAGCGCCTGAGTCACCCAGGGAGGTGGCGACGTAAGAGATATGGGAGTAAAGATGGACTCCTGTGAGGTGAAGGATAAGGGAGGGGGGGTAGTTACATCTCTTTGTTTAGGTGTGCTGTGTGTCAGAAGAGCTGTGAACCCAAGAAGGGCTCTTCTTTCTGAATGAGATCGCATTAACATTGTCGTTGGTAGATTTGAAGAGTCGTCTTGACAAGGGGGTTCAGACTTTTATAACATTTGCAATAGTGCCTGTAAAGACAAAGAGAACATGCAAACATGAAAATTTAGTTGAACCAAATCTCTTTCACCATGGCACTGAAAATGCCTGACTCACATTTTAGACATTTTAAACATAAAAGGTGCAGATCCCTCCATATATACACTTTTTTTTCAATCTTCACACAACCAACTTGAACAACAGATAAAGTTTGAAACAAGATGTCAAGGTTTGGAAAAATATTACAAAGGCCGAGTGCATTCTCAGAAATACTATCGATTGTAAATGTTTTGAAGACTTAACATTTGATTCCTAACATTTCCCCCCAACTTTGCCATCCTGTAATATTTTGCAAGTGAACTTGTCCACCCTCTGGCAAAACTATTTGGCCTACCTGTTGATTCAGCTGTATCACATAAACCCTGTGAGGACTGTTTACATTTCTGTCACTGTTTTAAAACTGGGGCACATGTTCCCTTTCGTTGCAACTTTATCCACCCAGCACAATATTCAGTTTCTCACGAGACTCCAAAGTGCTCTCAGGTATCCACTGTCCTGTTTTCCTTGAGGTCAGCGCTGTAATCAGATTTCAACACTATTGGCAGCCACTGATCACAACAACAGGTAGTAGCCTGAATTGGATGTTAATCAAGGTTTCTGAGAGGACGTTTAATACACATTTATACAGAACAGAGATTGGATTGCAAGACTTATGCTGCACTCTCAAATTAAATGAAATGACTTTATCAGTATTTCAAGCATTTCAGAGATTATATGATCATAATGTGATAATTGTAAAAGTACAGGCAGAGGGGCTCATGAGGCACCCTTTACCGAGTTACTTCACTTAATGTCACTCATCAAGAGACCTCAACACTCTCAAACAGTAGCTTCCGAATGCAATACAGACCCTCATTGTCACTTTGGTGGAAACAGCCGCTCTTATCTTCCAGAGGCATTGAAACTGAACCCCGTCTTTCATGGACAACACGAGGTATGAGAGATTTTGCCAGGAGAGGGGTCAGATCTGTCTTCATGACCACGCAAAATAGATCATATTCTGACGATTGTGTGAACAAGCATGTATGTTTTAACAGTATAGACCCAGTTAGAGAGGCTTTGACCCCCCTGGAGAAAAGCAACAGGGTGAAGATGAAAGGCGGAGGTGTCAGTTTACCTCTTCATGTTCACAATAAGGTCCCTCTGGAAACACGTGACCTAAGAGTGTTATATCTGTTTCCCATGTTTTAAAAAAGATGTCCAAGATTTGATTTTTTCTGTGGGTATCTGTTCTCGATCTTAAGGACAATTTAAAATGGAGCATAAATAGAACATAAATGGGAAATTAGTTGCAGAAAATCGTGGCATAACAATCTTATTCTCCTATTTAGTAAATTAAAGGTAAAAAGGATCAGTCTTTCTATCAGAGTGAGTTAAAAATGCAAGTAACGTGTCGGAAACAAATCCCTGTCACTCTCCAGGACTGAGTCCACTGGGTCGTCTCATGTTTCCCCACTTTAATGTTGAATGAGAGGAACGAGTTGCTAAGTTACCGGACGGCCTCAGCTGAGGTGCTGAGACTATAGAAGAAATGATACCATTCATAATTGAGATGATCACGCAGGATGTTCAGGAGCATTCCAGCCTATCAGATCGAAACAATGGAGCCATTCAGCTCAAGTTAACATTGCATTAAGCTGGCAGGTAAAGGACTCTTTGCAATGTTGAATGAAATGTCCTTCTGTTCGTTTTTGAAGGAAATCTGTTTGCAGCAAATTACCAAAACAAAGTATTAAAATTGTGTAATGGGTAAAAACCCATAAATAAAGATTCAAGATGCAAAATTAAAGAAAAACAACTGAGATGACACCAAAAGAAAGTTAAACATGTCCTACCTATATTCCAGGTGTGTTGCTTCCTCTGCTGCTCTCTCGTTTCTGTCCTGCACCCTTCACTTCTTCCTCCCTCCACCCCTCTGTTTCTCCCCCTCTTTTCCGTCTTCCCTCCCTCTTTCTTTTCATGGCTCCCTGCATACAGAGTGGTTTAAAACGTGTCACTGCAGTAGATCCTTCTTGTCCTTCAGGAGTTTAAATTGTTTATCAAATAAGGATGTTTGACCCACTGACCGAGTGTGTGTGTGTTTTCTGTTGAAAACACAATCTTTAAATCCTAGATTACATCGTTGTCTGGTGCAAACATAGAAATGAAAGATTTAAGACAAATCACAGTTTTGGTCTTTGATTCTATTTGGTCGAAGTGTTAGACGGAAATGTAAAATTATATGTTTTATGTCTGATAGATAGATAGATAGATAGATAGATAGATAGATAGATAGATAGATAGATAGATAGATACTTTATTGATCGATGTGGAAGAGAGATCTAAATACAGGCTGAGGACGTTGTTGCAGTTGCAAGAAGGGAGGAGAAAAAAAGAAGTGCATTTGTGTTGAAGTGGTTTCAATCGCTCAGGGTCTCCTTCAGGTTCTCTAAGTGTGCAGACATGAAACATGACCTGGATATCTGAGAAACTCCACAGACACTTACAATACAGCATAACGCTTTGCACAAGTGAAGTTGGAATTATCGATAAAGAAGCCTCAGTTCCTGTTCCCTTTTTTTAGATTGGTGATACTAGGTTAACTCATTAATTCCACTGAAGTTTCACTATTAAACCTCTAGGTGGCAGCAAATACAAAGCCGCACAGCTTCAGCAACCTGTGAAGTCAATGCATTTGTTTTGAAAAATGAAATTCACCTCAAATAATCAAATTATAATTAAAGAATGTAATACGTCTGGTCCAATGGATTTACAGACACTCCGCAGGATCGTGCACATGTCAGGATGTTTCCTCACGTCGCTGCTTTCTCATACCAACTTAGAAAAAGTCCTCCATGCATTTATTCCTTCCGGATCAAACTTTTGTAATGCTGTGTAACATCCTCAGAGGTATCCACAGGCAGGGCGTGCAACTTCTTGGGGGCCCAATCCAGTAATCCCTGAACTTTTGATGCCTTTTGTGTTGGGGGGTGAAAAAAGAGCCACAGGTCAGATTGAAACCCGGGCCACCTGCTCAGAGGACTAGATTCTCTTTACATGGGGTGTGACTTAACCACTACAACATCGGGCTCCCCTGCTTCCAACACGTTTGGGACATCATTACACCCTCAAATTTCATGGTGTAGATTTGAATGGGCCTTTTTTTTTGTGACTAAGCTTCACTTGATGCGTTTAACTCACAGGACTGTCACAGCTTCAGATTAGTTTGTTGTCCTCATGTGTCATGTTTACCTCCTTTCAGTGCATAGTCTTGGTACTTTTTTTCTTCCTTCTGGGCCTTTTCGTCTTGTACCTTCGTGTCAGCACTTTTGATGACCTGTACCTGTTTTTTGACCTCGCCTCTTGCCTTTCCTTTTGGCCACTTTAGCCTGGATTATTGGATTTCTTTTTTGAGTACAAACTTTGAATCTCCCTCCAACCTTTGAGTTGTGCATTTGGGTGTGACAATGATTACATAAAGAAGTATACTGAGAAGCATATATTTCCACTTCTCATAGGATCCAACATCTTCTTACCAATTACCCACACACACTTTGACGCTGCCCCCTGGTCACAGATGGGTCCTGAGCCATCAGAGTCTCTGGGTGTCACACGAGGTCCTACAGGCTGTCTGCCTGGTGTTGTGACTGATTATTTCTGTCTCCTGCTCTGTCAGGACGGATGTGAAATTATATCGGCCTAAGGTGGCGCTCGGTTATTGATACGGCCGTTAAAAGTCTCCGATCCAGCTGCTCGCCTCTGCAATTAAATCTGATTCCAGCCTCTGTGTGTGTGTGTGTGTGTGTGTGTGTGTGTGTGTGTGTGTGTGTGTGTGTGTGTCAGAGAGTAATGGGAACAATAGTTACTGTAACACAACAGTAATGTGATTCAGCATGGCAGCATAACAACCATATATATAAATAAGGGCGGGTTATATGACAGGGAAGTTAATGGGTGATTATTACCAGTGTGAGAAAAAAAAAATGGTGGCAAACTTGTTGCAAACAAACAATGAAAAAAGATTTCACAGATGGAATTAGAAAGGCGGTCAAGAAAAAAGTGATATTGCTCTCTTCTCTTCCACTTTGCATACAGCAGGCGATATTAGATGATGAATATGGTAATGGTCCTCATTCTAGTGGGACTATCTTCTTTCAGAGGGGAAGATCTGGTTCTGCTGTTAGATTCGATTAATTCCTCTTCATGCCACTCCTCATTTTGGTGTGTCCCCCCCCCCCCACCCTTTATTCTCTAACACTTTCAGGCCTATGATATTAGACGAACAATCGCAGAAACAAAACGAGCTGGAACAACCAAGATGGGAACAGATGGCACGTAATTGCCTGGTGGAGGAAGCCAGGGAGTCAATTTTTACCCGTCCTGGGGGAGTTGCAGTTGCAGAAAGGGAGGAGGGAAAAAAAAGAAGTGCAGGTGCATTTGTTTTGATCTGATGTGGCCTAAAGGAAGCATCTGAAAAATATTCATCACACGCAGATTAGGGAGAGGAATTTAACAAAAGTGCTGTGGGTGGGAGCCGGGATGCATCAGGGCGCTTTCATCGGGACAAGAAAGACGTGTGGCTGAGTCAACGGCAGCAGATGCATCACCAATTATGACCACACGGAAGTGTTGCAAAAACTGTTAAACTTTCAGATGCTGGCAGTCTGTCATTACACTTGCCAACCTAATTTTAGGCTTTTGTGATAAATTGGCACGATTAACAATAAGAAGCTGACTGTTAAAAAATAAATTTTTAGTTGCAGTTGTGTACATTTGTTTTTCTTTGCATTATTTAATTCATTTGTCTAAATGAAGTAGAACCATTGGCCAGGTGTCCCTTGGAAAAGAGGTTTTTAATCTCAATGGGACCAACCTGGTTAAAAAAAGGTTAAATAAATAAAAAATTGGCTTTGGCTTTGCTGAGAGAAAAAAAAAAACGACTATTTTTCCAGTAAAAAGGAGGACGAATCAGTGAATTTAAAACCTGCCCTTTGCCCATGATCAAGGATGTTTGCGTTCGAACAAAAAGAGTCAGCTGCTCTACCATGTGAAGCGCTCACAGATTGTGTAAGAAACATGGACAACATGACAGCTCACCAAAAGTGAAGCCAAAACATTTGGACTTTTTTTTGTCTTTCACAGAGAGCAAACAAATTCCCCTTCAAGCATGAATGTTAAACTTCGGACACGGGTAGAAACCTCAAGTCAAACCCGGACCGTCTGGACACTTGTCTGCCTCTTTGTTGTCTTTTAAAAGCTGGTAAAGCTATTTCCCATTTGACGAACACAGCTTTATTTTATACTTCTCTCTTGTCTCTTTTTACGAAGCTTTTAAAGTCTTTACGTTACAATTTGTGTTTAAAGTCTAACGAAAGTTGATTTCAGCAGGTCCGCTGTGTCGTGACTACAAAGCCAGCTAACACTATTTATCTGCTCCCACTTCATCCCTGGACATGAATCAGTCACATACTGTCCTGAGATGAATTCTCCTTTCTTTCTTAGCCCTCCAAGCTCTGACCACATCTGTTCAATTACCAGCATGGAAAGTGCATTACCATTGGCTTTGTTGTTGGAGATGCTTGATTTTCTTAGTAAAAAGCGGATGAATTTATAATGTTGTGATCCCCTCTGTTGTGAATCTCTTGAGCGGGCCGAGCCCCGGGATCAGAATGAGCATTTTGATGAGCTATAGGCCGTCTCTTCCTCTTTTTTTTTTACAATCCCAAACTTGCGCTGGCCGCCCAATATCAAACTAATAAATTACAGCCCCCGTCTCCCACATAACTCGCTGATAAAAAAAAAAAAAAAGGGTCTGCCATAGTGTGCAGCTGTGACCCAGGGTTACCTAGCAACAGGTCATGCCCAGACGTGAAGCACAAGGTAGAGATACACCTCGAAGGAGCAGGAGAGGAGGGAGGGATGGGAGATGGAGGAGATGGAGGAGATGGAGGAGCGGGGTGGGGATGGGTCTCATCCTCACTCTCTATGACCCTTGACAGATAGAAAACGCACTCAGAGGAAACGGCGTTTGATTGACAGGGATATTTGAGGAACCTGAGACTCCTTTTGTTTCTCCATTACCTGGCTTAGGCTGGACTCTGAGCTGCTTTATGTCTGGAAGAAGTGAACAGAAAACTAATAAAGGGAGTTTTATGAAGCTATTAAAAGGCAAATCCTATTATAATAAACTTCTTCATTCAGATACATACATATTAAAAACGCTCTGACTTTAATTCCTTCTATGTCCATATTTGAGATGAAACAAGATAAAAACAATCTGATTTTGTTGCTCATAATTCCCCATGAAGTGTCCCCTTGTTTCCTTCTCTATCTCCTGTATACATGCGTAAACACATTCGCTACACTGAAGTACACAATCAGCTTTCTCAACCTCGCCGCCCGGAGAATTGTCTGATGAAAACCCTATCTGACAGGCCTAAAAAGATTGAGCAATAGCACGAGAGACGCACATCCACAGCGGTGTACAATGTCTTTGCCAGAACAGTGTTGCATGGAAATGAGTGTTCACGTCCTCCCCCTCCTCCTCCGCCCTTCCTCTGTTGCCTGTGCGACAAACCCTCAAGGGGACTCTGCAGCTGTGTGGGGTTAGCACATGGTCGAGTTAGGGGCCACACACACACACACACACACAAACACACACACACACACACACGCTGCTGCGACAACAGCTTCTCATCTTTGTAAATATGGAATGTGTATGCTGCGTAAACTGGAGTAAATAGTGCTTTAATGACAATAGTTCTCGCCTGCATTTGGAAAGATGCGGCTGTTTTAAATCTGCAGATACCATCATTATAAATGTATTTCCAGTGGAATAATATTTACACACGCAAATAAAACCTCACCAACAAGTAGCAACAACACTCCTCACTTCCCTTGATTTCAACAACGTGTACACGTCACATACACAAAGCTTAAAAATGCTAATATTACTAAGTACCTATACTTGATGTTAAAACTGTTTTCCGTTCACCAGCAAGTCAAACGTTGACAGATCTTTGCGTAACTGTAACTTAATAAAAGATCATCATGCTGCAGCCTTGTTTAGTTTTGGTGCATTTAAAGTTGATTTGAAACGATTGATCTTCACCAGAATTTGTAGTTTGAAGTCGATTTTATGCAGACAGACATACAGACAGAAGGCCTCTGGTGAAACAGCAAGAAACCATTTGAAGCTTAAAGCTAATCAATAACAGGGCTGGGTCTTAGCATTCACCATTAAACTGGTCCTGTAGCAAAACTACTAAACTGAAATATTGATATTGGCTTTGCCGTCAGTGTTTAAGAAATGAAGACGTAAGTGTGGAGTGGAGTTTTGTTATGCACAAACTAAAGAGAGGATTCAGCTTCCCTTTGAGTCCATTGAAGGCGTGACGTGCAGCCTGCAGACAGCTCTCTCTGCTTCTCTTGAACCTCGTCAAGACAGGCAGCAGCAGCGGAAACACAAAGATACAGACGGAGACACAAAAAGAGACAAACTTTCACTTTCGATTTGAAATAATTTAAGGAAACCAGCTCCTTGAGTTTAGCAACAGATTCCCAAAGCCCTTTTTCCTCACTTCTCTTTGAGCATTTGGGACAGAGAGCGTAAAGAGTTCTTGAGAACGCAAAGAATACAGTTTGGTACTTGTCTGCATGATAAAAACACATCGATAGTGAGGAAGCAAACTTGATACAAAGGTGTACTAGTGAATGAGCCTACGCAGCACCAGAGCGGGCCACCCAACCCCGTGAGGACAACTCACAAGGGTGAGTCAGAGCTTTACAGTTCACAGGAATATTTCATTAGTTTTGCTTATCGGACAATTATATATTAAAAAAAATGGGAGTAATAATCCCTGATTCCGAGTGAAGTAAAGTTTATCTTAGAAAGATGAGAAACGAAAGTAAGTCGTAGAAATTTGCATTAAAGTTGATCATGTGGAAACTCAGTTTACAGAGTTGGTGTGTTGGGCGACATGATGGGGGGGGGGGGGGGGGGGGGGAGAGATGTGCGTCTCCTCATGCAGCTAATGGACAGCATTCACACGGTTATAATCCGCAGCTAGCAAACATGACGTATGCCATCAGGGGCTGGTGTGGGTAAAATGGGCATCCATCACAGATGCTAACAACTCTGATTAAAAATACATAATCTGCAAGCGGCCCCCTGATACTGCCGTCAAGCCATTTTGGCTCTAATTGCAATTGGTCTCCGTTATGATCAAAGGCAAGTCACACCTGCTCGCCGCTAGCTTTCGTTTCGCTGATTACACTTTCAAATTTCATCAACGTCAAGCTGAAAGATATGAAACTATGTGGTAAACCTGTTTGCTTGTGGTCAACACCATCACAAGTCCTAACCTCATCTTTTACACCTTCCGCCTGCTTCACACTGTTAATACTTATTTTTGTCAACGTCCAACCTTTTTCTTTTTTTTTTTACAGTGCAATTTCACAAAAAGAGAAAAAGAAGCTGAAGGATTTAGAGAAAGAGAGCAGCCGTGAAGGACACATTCGAGCTCGCAATCCAGATACAAACACAATGTGGGGGAAAAAAAAAAAAAAAGGCAGCCAAATCGCCCCTCTCCCCTTTACTTCCTCACCTGAATCTCTTAGGGTGTGTGTGAGTGACAAAGCATCGAGAGAAAGAGCAGCAAACCTAAACTCTCAAGGTTTTGCACCCAGCGCTTACCCAATTTACACCTCTCCCTTTCCTGCAAACCCTGCCCAGGAACCCCTGTGACAGCGCCATGCTAACCGTCACCTCCCTGCTGGCATGACCGTGTGTTGCGCATGTGTGTGTGTGTGTGTGTGTTAGAGGAAGACATGTTTAAATGTGTGTGCGCAAGAAAAGAAAACAGTAAAGCGCACTGTGGATGTGTGATGTCCTTGTGGGGGAGCATGTTTTTAGACCTTCAGACTGGCTGCATTTGTGCAAAGATTGAGAAATGAACATTTAAAGGACAGTTTTTTTTGTTTTTTTTTATTCATTCTAAGCCCGAACACTCTCTCACCTTTCAGCAGCGGACACTTCCAGCCAATCACCTCATTCTCACATGCCAACCGACTGCTGCTCACCGCCCTCATCAGCTCCGTCTTACAGTATGTACAACAGTCACTTCACTCTCTTTCTGTTTGATTGTTCTCTGGCTGCTTGTTGGGATTATTTCCCTGACTTCTTGGGTCTCTTTGCACTTTTTTCCTCCTTCTCTTTTATTTGGGTTTAGCGCAAACTATCACATATCAAATCACAATTATGTGAAGGTTTAAGTCCTGGTTAACCCTTGGGAATGTTCAGTCTTGGAAGTTGTAAACGTAAACTCCTTCACTCAGCTTCTCGTAGATAGATTTTATCTGCGACATGTGCTCTCCAAAGGATGAGTTGAAAGCAGCCCGTCTCATTTTAAAATCCTTTATTTATCCTGCACATTTTTAGAAACCCTTACCCTCTCTCTCAGAAGCCTGCAGTTACCAGGAACTTTTTTTGTGCAAGGTGAAACTGTTACAAACAAATGACATTTGGTGACACAAGAAAAAAATACCATGTCATTGAAATCTAAAGTGAAATCAGTCAAAAGACAACAGGTCGGAAAATGTTCCTGACCAGTGATGAGGCTTTATTTGGACTGACCTCGCCTGGCTGTTTCGAAACTTATCAGCTGTGCAATAAGCGCAGAAAGCTTTTGCAAAATTTGGAAAACAATTAAATTGCTCAAAAACAAAACCCTGAGCATGACTTAACGTCTCGCTGCTTCACGGTCAAACCTGAGCTGAGGACGGGAGAAATAAATCAAGACAAACGCCGCGAAAGAGAGAAGACTCGATATCAACAAATGCAATATAGTGGAGAATTTCGGCCATAGAAAACACAGTGATTGGTCACTTGAGAGACGGATGTTCGATGTGAGGTTTTTTTTCCTTTTTGTTACTTTGTGTTACTTTCCAACATTACAGACCACGAATTAACAAAGTTGCACAGGAATGTAAGCGAAATAAAACAGAGTCACATTTCCATGCCAAAAAAAGAATCTGCACACGAACACCATCGCTGTGACTCGAAACAGTCACTTCAGGTGATGAGTAATAGACTTTTTTAAACCCATAAAAACCTGACTAACAGGCTTTGAAATGATGTACCTACAGTACGCAGGGCCTGTTAAAACATCTTGACAGGATTAGAGTGGAGTTAAACTGCTTTGCAGGCGCAGTTAATTGAAGCGGATGAGGTTTTTAATAAAGCGTGCAGTGTTAGCAGCTGACAAATGGCTGCGCTGACACACAGGGGAAATTGCATTTAATGGCATCAGGTATGTGCTTTGCTGGAGCTTATCACATTACACTGGTGGGTGCACACACACATACACACAGATTTGCACACACACACTCATGCATAAACATACACACCTTGCTTTCATCTTCATCTGCAGAGTGTGTGTGTATGTGTGTGTGGGTGCACGCTGGCCCACATAAACACGCACGCACATTAGTTTACGCTTACCTGAGCCATTCAAGGTGTTTCCCCTCGTGGATTTCAATTATGGCTCTGTGGCGTTCCTCGTGTGGAGCGTATACGTTTGATCGACAGGCCCAGGAACACTGGACCTGCCACTCTTACATTGTGGGATATGCAGGTTAGCTCAGGGAATATGATTGGTGGACGCAACTGTGATGGGGCAGGAAGTAGTGCTTTTTTCTGGGTCTATTTTTAGTGGTGGATTCATCTACTTATTGCGCTTTAGTGAGTATCTGGTGCAACCGAACTTCTTATAGGGGATTAAATCAAATGAATTAAAGCATGTGTTTTTTATATTAACAAAATGTCACTCCCAGCACAAGGCGTAACTTATTTATGTTTTTATTTTTGTCTTAAGCTAATGGTAGTTCACTTTCTGTTTTTATACAAACTTGATTTTATCTTGAAAGAAAATTAGGAACTACTTGTAGATTGAAGGTAACATAATAGGCTATAGGGTTGGTCATTTTTTTCCAGATCCAGATTTTGGTGGAAATTGTCTTAAGGTCCTGACAGAAATTAATAACTCATGCGCTCTGAAAAAGGAACGATGAAAATCTGTCATCCGAAGCAGTTTGTAAGCATGTGAAAAATTTGACTAATGTCTGCCATGAGGTACCAATCTGATGACCCAATCACAGCCTCCCTGTCTCCCTGCTCGCTCTCTACCTCATGCACGCACGATCCCACACTCAAAGCATGAGCTTTTGGGCTTTCATACAAGTACCAAAGCTAGCCAAATATCACATAGACAAGTTATCAGAAAATTAACCTTAATTAAACGAATGCTGTTGTTCAAATACGTGAGGAAACTCTTTTATTCTATTTCATTCTGTGATCGAGTATTCACCTTGATGGATTGATGCAGCCGTAAAAAAAAGGAAGCAGACTTCAGTGCAAACATCATAAAGCTTCAAAATATATAACGTACTGTCACACGGGGTGGAGCAGGATGAATTTAACAACCGGGAGAAGAATATATAAAATGGGAAGTTCAGAATTGGGCGGCTGAGAAGGTTGTTTCTCATGCCTCCGAGGTTGTGTATCCATTTGTTCCTGATAATGTCTGGATCCAGCCAAACAATAAAGGCAAGAAAGTGTCAGAAAGAACAACAAGACAACATGAATTATTTCAAGTGATATGTCTGCAGACCGCTGCATAGATGCCCTTTAGGAGTTGTCACTTTGATATCTCACCCAGTAGTGCACAACACACACCCACAGCATCAGAGTGTGGGCCTGTACCAAATCCCTCATATAAGAGGACAATTAGGGTGTCTCATTTTCCCCTAATATCAATCACACAGCTCATGAATAAAGACAATTAGGTCCTCACGATTCCATACAATCACATCTGCCCTTTGAGCTCCCCCTATGATTTGGGAGCGATGCCTCTTGGGTATTTTGCGGTCTCATCATGGGCGACTCAGTGTGAGCCGGCGCAGTCAATAATAGGAGACAAAACAGAGGAGGCAAGCTCCCCCCCCCCCCCCCCCCCCGTTTCAGACTAGATCAGATCCTCCGGACGCGTGTCACTCTTCATTAGGGAGGCGGGGTAGCAGGGGACGCCCTTAAGGTGAGGATGGCCACAGAGAGGAGCGAGAAGGAAAAGGGGGGTGGGCGGGTGGGTGGGAGGCGGAGTGGCAGCTGTGGACAATGACAGAATCTGTGGCCAAGGGCCCCCCAGGCCAAACACCAGCTCTCCTCCACCCTGAACTGATCTCTCGCCTCTAGACCCAGCAAGAGAGCGAGAGAGAGAGAGAGAGAGAGAAAAGGATGGCGAGGAGAGACAGAAATAGACCAGTCACACTCTGTGGACTTTCCATCCGCACTCGCTGTACTCAAGACTCTGCCTGACACTGATGTACCACACCGCGTCAATGTGTCTAATGTCATATTCATAGACGTGAGATTGGTTTTCCTCAGGCATGGGTGGGTCCGCTTACAGCACAGCAGCTTGGATAATGTCAGGTATTAATCTTTCATAGCCGCCATTAAATTAAGCACTTTGATTCACCAATTATTAATTTATACTGATTGCTGCAGTGTTGGTGTACATGCTGGCTGAGGCAGTTACTGGAGGAGAGCCCTCCCTGGGAGTGCCATTTGGGAGGACAGTGATCTTTTAACTGGAAGGAATAAAGATTTCTCCGAGTAAATGTTTGAACTATTTTACGTTTGCACTTCAGCTGACGGATCACGCCGCCTTCTGCTGGCTTCTTCCTCAGATGGGTTTTCAAGCCGAGGTCTGAAACTATGGATTGATGCGCAGGTGTGCAGAAGAGGAGGCAGCCCTTCTTTCACGTAGTTCATAGCTCTGAAACCAGGCGAACTGATTCGTAGTGCCGATCCAGGTCTAAGGAGGTAGATTCAGTTGATCGCTAACGCTACCAGTTCAGATTGTTTATCCTTATTCCTCGATTTGTTCAGATGTCAGATCATAATATATCTGGTTCCGTCAAACCACCAGCTCAAACCCCAAAGGCACACCATGACAGATTCTAAAGAAACAACATTTTCCTCTCAAAGTCTTTCACTTTGTGCTCAGTTTTTGGTCTCCACCAACTCCTGAGTGAAATAGCAAAATGTGGATTTTTTTTTTTCATACCTACTTATCTCTAAATGTTTAAATCCAAGTTGTTGGGTTTTTTTTTAAAGGTGCTATTAGATCCATCGGAGTGAGTCAAAGCACACTGCAGAAGAAGAGGAAGTGAAAGTTGATTCATGTTTTTTGGTAATCACTGTTGGTTGGTTTCGTCCTTGGTTTCTGGGAATGGATGCCCATTTCTCACTTCAGTGATATGAGCCTGAAAAAAAACCTTGATTTCCTTTTGATTTCTTGCAATGAACTGGTGCGAAGTTTGACCAAACTGTGAGGGAGACCGCGCTCGGTGTGGGGAGCTAATCATCTCAGAGCAGTGTCAGGTGTGTGTGTGACTGATTGGCCCTGATTTGGCCCAGGTGTGTGAAGGTTATACCTACCCCAGAGCTGCAGCGTTCTGTGGCCGGCTCCTTGTCTCGCCATCAGAGACAGTGAGAGGTTCTCCCTGTGTTTTTCGCGTCCTCTCCAAGCGTTTTGCTTCTCGTCAATTTATTTTTTATGAAGAAAAGAGAGCCTTTTTGATTGTTTTTAAACTTTTAGTTTTTTTATCCCCCTCATTAAATCACATCCTTACATGAAACAATCACTTCAGCCAATAATATCAGTACTCCAAACGAATAACACATCTATATTCAGTTAGCATTAAGAGGATATTTTGGCTGACAACCATATGCTGCTTTGTTTTTTGTTTCCTTTTATTCAACACACTGAGAACTTAATGCAACGGATGTTTCAGCAACACGCACGTTTTCATCATCAACCATACATCAAACTAATAACCTCATCTGAAAGTGGACAATGGGGGGATGTGACGCTCCGCTGCCACGTGTAGGTGGCACACACTCGCCTTATTAGCCAGGTCAAACATAATCAGAGATAGACACGGCAGGGCTGCTTAATTATGGCTGGCAGCTGGCAGCGGGGGCCTTCCTTTAGGGGCCGTGTTATGCCCATGCATGAACCCCCACCACCACACACAAAACACACACACACACACTGCCCCAAATGTAGAATAAATCTAACCTCCCTTTTGTTCTGAGTGAAGCATGTGGCAGCCCCTTCATTTAAATCGGGGATCAAAATGTGGTCAGAATTTGGGATTAATAGAGGGGAATGGGGCATTAAATTAGTGTAATTGCGACTTAACAGCGTTGCACGCGTGAATGTGTTTGTTCTTGTGCGTGAAAGTAAGAATAAAAAAAGACTCGTCAAACAAGAGGAAATCACTCTCTCAGAACAACACCAACGAAGCACCTGAGCTGTTACAGGGCTCCGATTTTTCAATTTCACAACAAGAGGACTTCGAGCAGCCCGTTTGCCACACTTTTGGATGTATTCACATCACAGCTTCCTCCCGACGAGGCCTGAAAAAAAAACTCCTGAGCTCCTGTCGCACGCAGCTTGTAAATCTGCACTTAAATGAGAGCAAGCGAGATGTCCGACTCGCGCCTGCCCGCCTGCCTGCTGCGTCACCGAAGAAATACGGCTTCATGAAGTTTGCAACCAACAACACGTGGAAAAAGAAGCGCTCGCAGGCTGACATACTGGGGTTTTTTTTAAATTGTTCCTACACTGAAATGGTGCTCCCTGCAAAAAAAAAAAAAAAAGCAGCTGTGTGTGCGAGAGACAGAAAGAGAGACCCTGTTTGAAGCCACGAGCAAGTGTGCTTTCTGATCTCCCAAGGCTGTCTCTCTACACACAAACACACACACACACACACTTTCTCGCGCACATGCAGACCCCCTGATTCAGCCTCCTCTGGTATATTGATCCATTTCATTGTGCCTGAATGAGATGCAGACAGCATCCCTGCGCCCGGGCTGCTCATAATCATGATATAACACAAGGCTGCATTGAAAGCTGCCACAGGAAGGCATAAATCGGATAATGCAGCAGCCAGGGTAATGAACAATATCAGATGACATATCGACGTTGTCATGCACAGCCCATAATGAAACGTAAATGTGTATTGTGTGGTGTCAGGTTTGAATTGGTACATGCCTGCTGCAAACATGTCCTTAACGCTGCTCCATACAGTGTGCATGCTGGGAAGGAAGACCTTGGGCAGAACTCCATTCACACTCAGACCGCTCTCGAGACTCTTTATGTCTGTGGATATATAATTATATGTCATTCGTTGTGAACTTCAATCTACTTTCCTCTCCCTCTCCCTCTCCCTCTGAAAACCATCACATCACTCCGTAGCCATGGCAACTATTCTGATCGATCCAGGGCCACCTAACACCAAATCTTTCACCCAAACCCCCAAAAAAAGTTAAACAATCAGCGCCGTCGTCAGCGATTGGCCAAGCGAGCCAGCGACTCCAGCAGAGGAGGATGATGGGAGTGAGGCGTGCTCTCGGCACCTGTCACTGTCATTGTGAGCGGAGTCAAGCAGGTTGATTTCAGTTCACTCACATCCCAAATAGTTCCTCAGGCCGGGTGTTTTTAAAATGTGCTCTCCAATGTGCTTTAACTGGAACACATGGGTGATATATTTAAAGTCAGTGTTGCTCTTTGTTGACGTTGAACTTCGCTCTTGTTGTGTTTTCCTTTTTGCAGTGCATTTTTTTTTTCATCCATATAGGCTTGATATTCTTTTCTTCTTTCTGGCTCTTGAAGTGTGTTTCTGTATCAGGTGGTTTGACAGTATTTCCCATGTTTGGCCGCTTTTTTCTATTTTTACTAATCGTGCTCTGTTTTTGACTCTTTCTGATTTACTTTCCCGGTTTTTCTAAATGTGTATATTTGCTGAGCATTTCCACATTTTGCTTGTTTTCCTGTCGCTGCAGCGTATTTCTGAATTCAGTTGTATTCAGGCATCGCAGTGATTTATTTATTTTGTTTGCCCATGTGTGGCCAAATCGTTGTTTTTTTTTAAGCGATTTAATCCTTTCGCTTTTTTGTTTTGAGCTTTCCCAATCAAGCGCACAACACAAACAAAACAAAGAAAATAAATCGGATGCAGTCTTTAGTGACTGCCCAGCAGCTGGAGAGGGTGCAAGGGTTTATGTGAGGAGGGATGTGTCACTTTTACTTTATGTCAACAGCCATGGATAGCTGGTCGGGGTTAAGGGTTCACGCTGTGATATTTCGCCATGTCTCAGTTTCCCTAAACTCGCAGCGTTTGAGTCAGTGTTTGCATCCGGAAGCAACGCGACGTCTCTCGGTCTTTCGGTCTTTTTTTTTTTGTGTCCCTGCGTGTAAAAAGAGAGACAGGAGACCCTTCGAAACAAGCGAGAAACAAACACAGACGAGAGAGAAAGGGCGAATGGAGAGAAAGCTTATTACGAGAAAACAGATGGCCCCCCGATTCACAGCGGCCCCACGGGGACCTGGAGGGACAACTCTTTGCACCTCCGGGTTACCAGCGCTGCGGAGAGGGGTGGGGCACTTAAACACGACTCCGTGTGTGCGCACTTTTGTTTGTTAACTTGTAAACAAAAAGCAAATTTGTGACATCGCTGGCAAGGCGCCACTCTAAGCTCGATGCGCTTTAGAGATTTCCCAGGAGTTCATGTTTAAAGACTTTTTCATTTGGACGCTTTGTTGCATCTGAAAGTGGATCTGGAAAGACAATAACAAGTCGGAGATGCAATGATGTCGCCTCAGAGGAAGAGTTGTTTCTTGTCTCCGACGCGGACGCTGTGAAAACCGTCAGACTTGCATATTCAAGAGAGCGGAATAATCCCTTTTTTTAAACAACACCACACACATTTTCTCATCACCTTTTTATTTCATCAAACCCGTCACTCAGAATCAGCGCTGGACGGGCTAATGTCACAACATCCGTAAAATGAGATCTCACACGCGCTCAAACATTCACACCCTTTCCAATGAAATTGTACGAGTGGACACACACGCACACACACACACACACACACACACACACACACACAAATATGCACACGACAGGCAGTGAGTGGAAATGAAGGATTTGGAGTTCTATCCCGTTACATTATGCAGCAGATGGCGTTCAGGCCAAGCCCGGCCAGGCCTCTCCCAGGAGAGAAGGAGCGAGAGAGGAAGAGGGGAAAGATGGGGGAGGTGTAGAAAAAGAGGGGTGAGGGACAAAGCTGTTGTCTTTTTTTTTTTTTTTTTGTGTCCTTACTTGCGTGGATGCACGTGTTTGTTTCCTCTTTTACGACGGACTCCCTGTTTGCTCGCCCGTGGGACAGAATCCTCCTCGTCTCGTCTCCTCTCCCCTCTCCGTTTCCTCCTCTTTCCTCCCTCCCTCCTCGCCAGCTGAGGCTACACCTGAGCCCAGCCACCAAGGCCCCGACCCCAGCTGACCCACTGCGAAGAGGAGGGAAGGAGAGGACAGAGGCGGGAAAAGGTGAGAGTGGAGCGAACAGAAATCAGTAGGTAGAGAGAAGCTGAGGATAAAAAGGCGCTATTGTTTGATGCTTAAACCACGTCTTTGTGGTTATTTTACAAGATGTGTGTAAAAATGAGGGCGTAAAGCAGCTGTAAACCTCGACTAATTTGGACAAAATTCACACACACATCCACTGCAGTTGACTTGATCGAATGCCACAATCAATACGCACACACACATACAAAGCGGCCCCGTTAAGTCCCCCCAGATCTTTGCCCCTGGCGCTTTTTTGTTTTGTGTTTTCCGAATTAATTGAGCCAACGCTCAAGTACGGGGCCAGATGTCACCGCGACCTGTGGGGATTATTAGAAATCTGTTTCCCTCATTGTTTACGCGAACCCCTTCAAACCCACGACGCCTCGCGCTCATCCCCGACCTGAAGTTTCCGTGAGGAGCGAGCGCCGAACCAGATTGTTAATGTACAAAATAAAAAGTCGCCCTCTCCAAGAATGGACACAATCGACATGTGGGGCATTCTGGGACTTTCCTGTCCCGCCTCCAATGACCGTCTTCTGTGCCCAATGACCACCAGGGGCCTCCTGATGCCCTCCTGCTTTGGCCCCGAACAGCGCCACACTCCTTGGCAGAGCTCTGGGCCTAATGAACTCATCAGCCAGCTGGAGGCCCTGGATGGAGGAAAAGGGGCCACTTGGGGGTGGATAAGGGGCCAGAGGGATGGAGGCAGCCGGCTGGGGCGCTTGGACTGAGGAAGATGGAGGTGTAGGGTGGCTAAAGGAGAGTGCACCAACACGGTAAATGAGGCAGGTGCGCCTTCTGAGGAGAGGGGGGGGGGGGGGGGCTGTGGGCCAAGACAGGAGGGTCAGTGGAGAGGAGAGTGTGGGGATCAAACATGTATGTGTGCTGAACAAAGTGGGATGGAAGGAACCAGAAAGAAGCAAACAACTAACTGATTTTTAGCTCCATCTTGAGTATGGAGTATAGCATAAGGTTAAAGAAGGAAGCTTGAACTTAGAAGTTGCTTGATGCATGAGCCTGTTGAATTTTAGGTTTGGCGTTCGTGTCGATCTTGGCGAACCCTGTGGACAAACGGGTCCCTCTTACTTCTTAGCTTTGCTGTAAATGCCCAGCCTGCAGACCGCACGGCATCCTTGGTGATTGCGCCTCCGTTCGTCAACGCAGCACGCGCCGCAGTCAATCCAGCGTCGAATCCGCTTCCAACACGTGTCGAACTGAAGAGAGCAGATCGATCCAGACAGGAAGTCAGATACTGGAAAGCATAGAGAGATGCTGTCAATTTCAAAGTCAACACCTTGTACAGACCGCCGATCACTTATCCAATCCCTCCGTCAACCGGACTTCAGCACCATGGCGCACCACATGAACAGCAAATCCACCTCAGACAAGCAAAGTAATCGGTTGTTTGGGATCTTGTGAAGTTGCGATGGCAGCTGCTGTCGGCTGTGCTTCAGAAACAGTTTGAGTGGCGCTGGGCGCTGGGAAATGGAGCAAAGCCACGATGCAGGTGGAAACGCAACGCATGCGGGTGCTGTGGAGGTTTTTGGGAGTTCAAATGTTCTTCGAAAAAAAGAGGAAAAACATAAGAGCTTTTATTAGTCTTACCCCGTGCACAGAAGAAACAAAGACTGTTTCTGCTGCATACTTTTCTGACATTGACCCGCTGACCCGTTTAATGCACTAAAAATGTAAATATAGGAAGTCGTCAACTTTGTTACTGATGGTCTTGTTTGCTTTTGTAAGTCAGACAGAAGTATCTGCATTCATTCCAGTCTTGTTTCATAAGCAGTTAAATATCCCTCACAGGAATTTCAACTCACTAGAAGTGCTCTTTTTTTACGCACATCAACAAATCCTCCACTCCCAATCTCCAAACGGAACTGACTGTACTGAATCATCATGTCACTGATTAAAACATGGCTTTCAAATGTTGCGCTCCTCTCACTGGAAGCTCTCTCAGCTCAGCTGTGACACACAGGAAATCACTGCCTATAAAAAGACACAGACGTGACGCCTCTGTTGCCAAACGCGAGCTGCTGGGCGAACGATCAGCAGGGTTTGTGCTGGTTTTTGAAAGTTGCATCTAACAGCTACCTTCGCTAATGAATTTGAGAACGAAGAAAAACGCGGCACGGTAAACAAAACCAGCGATGGACGACGATGTTCGACGGGGTATGCAAATATGGCGGGGTTGTGTTTGTTGCTTCTACCAAACAGAAGGGTAACAAAAAAGTAGGACGTCACGGACCGGCAATTTGGGGATCTTTAGTCAATGGAAACGCCACAAAATACCTGCCTTACCAAGACGAACCAAACTTGAAGCGCTTGGTGGAAACGGCGCTATGGAGTAGCAACCTCTGCCGTCAGTGACATGCGTAGCAAAATGCTCCGCGAAGTGGCGCCGTAGAAGCTCAAGTCTGTTTATCTGTTCGTGTGCGAGCTTTCCTGAGAAGTGGTGCGACTTTCTCCGTGACTTTATTTCATTTGACAACAACGTAGAAGACAGATCAGGAAGAAGCTGTGGCGCTCGAATCGTCGTTAAAAATGCTAGCTTTGGTAAAATGGTCCTGGGCCAACCACGCAGGAAAAGAGAACTCTTTTAAGAAGAAGAAGAAGGAGAAGAAGACTGGGGTTAAGTACAACTCCCCATGAAGAAAATCTCACTCGCAGCTTGTTGTACGCCCCATTTTGCAAAATTATGATTCAAGTTTTTGCAGCACACAGCAGGATCACTCGCTGACTAATAATGCTTCTATCATCACACTTAAGTTAGCGTCATTAACAAGATGCTCATCATCCATCCTCCCCTCTCTTACCGCTGGGTCCCAAGTGCTTTCTCTCTGTTTCCAGTGTGTGTGTGTGTGTGTGTGTGTGTGTGTGCACCTCCATGCAAAAGAGAGTGAGAAAGTGAGCACCTTTGTGTGTCCATATGTGTCTGGGTGGCGGGGAGAATTTGCTCGCTGGGCGCCCTGCTGGGAGCACAGATGGTGCCGAGGCCTGCCACGGCAGCACTGAGGATGGCCACATTCTCACATGGGACCCCCAGCTTTCTGGATCCCACACCTCCTGTTCAGGCCTGAACCGACAGCTCCCCCCCCCCCCCCCCTTCCCTCGCCATTACCCCACCCCTCTCTCTCTCTACCACTCACACACACAAACAGACACACACAAGGCCAGGGTCCAGGCCACTGCCTATCTCACTACGCTGGAAGAAAAGACAGAACACGACACATGGACAAGTTGGCGTTCACGCTCTGCCCAGAGTGTTCATGTGTTCCAGTGATGCAAATGTTGAAAGTTTAGAGGCGTAAATCCTCACTCGCCACAACTTTTACTGTCTCCTTTCCGCGGCGCGCAAACGGCCCTTTCTCCCACTCTGTCTTCATTTTCGCACACTTCCATTTTTCGCCTCCTTCTCTCTCTCTCTCTCTCTCTGTCGTCTCTTCCTCGCCTCTAATTTCTCCTCTCTCACAGATGCCCCCTGTGGCTTGCCGTCCACCTGAGAGAAGCCCCATACATCTCCTGACAAAGTGACTAATCCTTCCCATTTCACAGCTCCATCCCGCTGCTCCCTGAATGTTCAAACCTGTGTGTGTTTGTGTGGGAGATAGGTGACGGTTTTGGAGGATGTCACTCGAGCTCAAGGTGTTTTTTTTTTGTCGTAACAATCGGCTCGGACAGCTGACGGATCAGACAAATCACTCCCTTACAGACGTCTCATCAGGCTGAATCGCCGAGCAACCTTTTGATTCTGTAAAGTGACATTTCCATACTCAAAAATGACATTTTTATTGTCTTTTATGTTTCTGAAAAAGATTCACCCCTGCCTGGCAATAATCACATCCTTTCCAACAAAAAAAAATTAGGTTTCAAATTTGCATCTTATTTCCTCTGAAACTCTGCAATATTAGGCCGCAGCTGGATCGGTGATATAAGCCCTGCAAAGAATAATCATAGCCATAAATCAGTGCGCTGCTTCTTGTGATAGTTCAGAATGATTATGGGATCCACACTGAGTGGGCAGGCCAAACGTTTGTTCCCAAGGTGGTCTTTTCAAAGAAGTATTTCACCCTGAAATGTATAAATGGTGTAAAAAAAAAAAGCTCAAACTTTTCATTTCAATAGCTAGTTTTCGGAAAACCTTCCAGGCTGAAATGTTTCGTAAATGCAGCGATGGTCTTTCCCTCCACACAGGGTTGTGTGGAAACGGTCAATTGAGGATGGTTTTTTTGAATTAATCACACCGAATGTGCATGAAGGGGGTTATTAACATATTTCGCTCGCCATTTCACTGACAGATTCCTTCTGTTTGATGATTGAGATTCAACTTCAACCGTCACAGCTTTGTAAAAGGGGAAAAATACAAGTGTGGCACGTAGTGTTTTAAAAATGGTTAGTGCCATCCAAATTCAAACATTTCATGCGGACACTGAAGCTTCAGTGTTTAGCCAGCTCTGCATCGGCCTTGAACCCGTTTTGCACTCTGACCTCTATCCATTTTTTAAATGTTCCTGCACGTGCTCGAGCTTATTCGAGAAAGGCCTGTGATTTCAAGGTTGAGTAGAACCTGTTGTCTCATACCCAAACAGCCATTTGGGTATGCCTGAAAGGTCCCATATTCTGCTTTTTTTCTGGTTTAATATGCTCTGTAGTCTGTTTTCCGGGTGTCTTGTGTTTTCACATCTTTTTGCAAAATTCAAAATCTGCAGAAACAAGGCTTCTCTATGTCCTCCTGTTAGCAGTAGCAATAGCTTCATGTAACGCTCGGTCCCTAACCTCCCCTCGTTAAAGAATGCTGACCTTGTGTATCAACAAAGACTCATTCCTTGAAACAGAGGGATGATTTAATCCAAGACTCAGCACACTTAGATAAATCTGATGGAGTCTATTACCGGCAGCATGATGACTAAACCAGACGTCATCCTTCTGGCTGGAGAGACCATCCTCTGCTGACTCCTCCACCCTGCAGTTCTCCACCCGGCCTCCACATTCACAACATCAGCTGTGGGATGTAACTGCAGCAGGCACAAACAAAACAGCCTAGGAGGGGTCCTTCATGTCTTTGGCCGAGGGCCTTACGGAGTGAGGAGGGGTCGAGACCACCAAGCATCTCGACTTCTTCTCCGTCTGTGGAGCAATTAGAGTGGAGGGCTGTGTGTGTGTGTGTGTGTGTGTGTGTGTATGTGTGTGTGTGTGAGTGTGTGAGAGTGTGTGTCCGTGGGCTCCAGCTGTCAGGAGGCCTCTGTCTCCTGGTCCTGACATGTCTCTGATACACCCCGCTGTGAGTCTCTGTGTGTCACACACACTGCACGGACCGGGCCGGAGCCCAAGGCGAGCTGTCCGTCATCACACACACACACACACACACGCACACACGCACACACACACATTCTCATTCTCTCTCACAGGCACACTCAAAATGTTCACTGATATGATCCTTCTGGCACCATTGAAGTACTATTCTCTCTCTCACTCTCAGTGTGTGTGTGTGTGTGTGTGTGTGTGTGTGTGTGGTGGCAGTTAGCATGGCGGTGGCTGCGGGCCACGGCAAGTCATCCGTGCTTCCCCTTATCGTTTTAATCACCTCGTTAGGCGCAGCTAGTCCCCACACTCCCTGGCCACTGCCCCTCCTCTGGAACCAGGCCCTGCTGACCTGACACTGGTGCCACCGGGCGAAGAGGGGCATGATGGGAAGAGGATTGGAAGAAGAAGGAGGAGGAGGAGAGGGGGAAAAACTTTTGAAAATTCATGTTAGTACCTTTTTTTTAAAAAGAGGTGCTGTGGGTTATCCCCACCCAAAACATGATTTTATATTTACACCATCCAGATCAGGGTTTTTTTTATGCACGTTTCCTTTTCGCTTTCACAAGAACTTTTCAAGTAAACAAGTAAACATGTTCTATGAAAACTATAACGGAGGGTGTGTATTACTCACCTGTGCATATGACAGGTGCAGCCGAACACAGGTGTAAGGACAGCCACCTGGAGAAATGCACACAGAACAAGGAGAGGCAGCAATGGAGGTCAACTCATTGTATACTCGCAAGATTTTGAATCTGCAAAAAAAAAAAAAACTTTAGTTGTCACATGTTGCTTTTTTTTATGATTTTGCACAAGTAAATAAAGAAATTCAATTTGGTTCAAAATAATATTGCAGATTCAGATAAGAAAAGTCTTGGCTGAAATGGTAAAAATATTCAGTACCTATATAGAGGTAAATAACTCAAAATTATGCTTCTATTGATTTTTTTTTAATTTTTAGATTATGACTTTACACATGCAGGTACATGAAGTAGCTTAGGGTGCGTTGCAGTAACAACTTTTGCAACTGACTCAATGTTTTACAAATGGAGGAGGCTACAATCATCTTCAGCGCATTAAATTCACAAGAACATTTAGGAATCAAATGATCAAAAAGTTTAGTTTAGTTTTGCTTTGGTTCTATAAAAAAAGATCCGATTGAAAAGGATACTGTTGTTCCAAAGCGTACATAACATGTTCAGGTTAATCTGAATTTTCCCCTTAGGGACTAATGCGTCCTCATCTCATCTTATCTTCAGTGACAAATAAAAACACATGACATTTAAGAATGAACCTGTGACTTTAAAGCTTGTCTGATTCTTCCTGAAGCCCCCCTCTGCTGTCCTGCCCCCTTATACCTGCAGACACAGAGACACTTCATAGTTTTAATTATTGCACTGATTGCACGTGCACAAACTCACAACACGGGACGCGCCTGTTTATTCTTCCATCTTTCATCATGCACACATCTCTGCCTTCCCTTTGCCCACTGGAGTCCCACGGGAGCAAGAGCGCTTGAGGGCTGAGGGGCGTGGAGAGAGAGAGAGAGAGAGAGAGAGAGAGAGAGAGAGAGGAGGTGTGTGTGTGTGTGTGTGTGTGTGTGTGTGTGTGTGTGTGTGTGTGTGTGAGAGAGAGAGAGAGAGAGGAGGTGTGTGTGTGTGTGTGTGCGTGTGTGTGTGAGAGAGAGAGAGAGAGGGAGAGGGAGAGGGAGAGGGGGCGGCGTTAGACAATACCATTCCTCAAATATATTCCATCCCCTCCGTCCCTGAAGTGAGCCTTTATTAGTGAGGATCGTTTGGATCTTATCTCGCATATGACACTCGGTGGAAGAAAGAGAAGAGGAAGAAGAAAAAGAGGGGAAGGGGGATTATCCGTGAACTGCCTTCCGATCCGGTGACTCCTCACGCGGGGGAGACCTCGCTTATCTCACCCTCTTTATCCCCATCTTCCACAGGCGGATGGACGAGTAGCCCCGGCTGCACTTTCTCCACAACCTGCACATCGTTTCTATTGTCTCTCCATCGCTGGGATCACGCGTGGGGCTGTCCGATCCTTATCGAATCTTTCTTTTTAATCGACTAATCATCTCCAAGACTTTCGACTCCACTGTTTCTGATAACCTGCACACATATTTCTTGGCTTGACGTTTGACCTCTCGAGGTTCTCATGTTGCAAGTAAGCAGCTGCAAAAGTAAAACTATTTTTTGAATATATATTTTTTTGTCCCTCGACCTGATGTTTGTTTTTTTTCCCCCGACGGATTATGAGTTAATTTGGAGTTAAGGCGTTTTTTTTTAAATTGGTTTGAAGATTTTTTTTTGGTGCCTCAAAACTCCTTTTCAAGGTGAGTGTCAAAAGTGGGGAAAATATGCACAAAAAAAGTTCATTTGCAAATTTGTTGTTGTTTTTACAAATGCGCCTACGATTTATGCGCCTACAGGACCAACAAAACAGGGGATTTATTTGATGTTTTTTTAGTCTATGTGTTACTTTTCCCGTCTTAAAAATCACAGTAGCTTCGCTAGTTTCATGTCCAGCAGATGTCAACATTATTTCTTCCCGTCTTCTGCCTCCATGCTGTCAAGTCACTCCGGCCTCAGCCAAGCAGATGTGTTCATCACACTGTGACAGATGGCCAATTCTGATTATGTTAATTCACTAAACAAAAAACAGTTCCTTCAAAACGGGATTTTTTTTTTGTAATATCAAATAAAATCAAATATTTGATTATAAAAAACAAAGAAGAGGACACTTTAGAATTGGTTTTGCTGTATGTGTTTGGCTCTTTTAAGGCCTTAAGGGTTGAATAAATGAACCATTACACGAGTTTTTCGAGGCATTCATTATTTATGGACTTTAATGTTATTATGCAACGACTGTTTTGATTTTATAGGGGGCCCCGGCACCCAAACAAGCAGTGGGGGGTTCTCAAAATGGGGGCCTCAGGGTTGTTTTGAAAATGAAAAACAATTCTTCTTCTTAGATGTTTTATTTTGAGGTATGAGAACATATATGTTTTTGTTTAGAACATGATACATCTGTATTATAAGAGAGAATGACAGCAGTTGACTTTATGCTTTTATAGAATATTCAATATTATTGTTTTAATTGCTGTTTTTTTCCACATTACAGTTTCCTAAGAAGGAGTGAGCGCCAATAACCGAGAATAAAGATGATGCTGAGCCCGGACCAAGCTGAGGCCGACCTCTCCTGGACTCAGTCCGACCCGGAATCTTTGCTGAACGGCCTCAAGTCAGCCGGCTGCGGCTCGGACGAGCCGACGGATGGCGAGGAAAGGGCAAAATGTCGATCAGACCAGCCCCTGAGCCGGGAGGAGAAGAGGAGGAGGAGGAGGGCCACGGCCAAGTATCGCTCTGCCCACGCCACCAGAGAGAGGATCCGGGTGGAGGCGTTCAACGTGGCCTTCGCGGAGCTGAGGAAATTATTGCCCACGTTGCCCCCGGACAAGAAACTCTCCAAGATCGAGATCCTCAGACTGGCTATATGCTACATCTCCTATCTCAATCATGTGTTGGATGTCTAGAAGTGGACTCCCCCCACACACACACACCAGCACACACACACAAACACACAAACAATGAGACTGAAATGTTGGGTTGGTAAATTGGACCCAAGCATGATGCTGAGGGGTCAATTCAGTATGGCAAGGTTGGCATAAGGATGGTTGATGTGTTAGGGAGATTTACAATATTTTTTAAAAACAGTTCATGGCCGAGATGTTGTGCAAACAGTCCCAATAATTTAAATTTACGAGGAAAAAAAGATGAACCAGTCACATTTTTTTCTTCCTTCAAGATTAATATTACATTTAATTGAGGCAAGAAAAATATCATTTAATGGTTGATTTGTGTCTCTCGAGCCACATTCAGGTACAAACCTGTTGTTTGACGATTTATCGGCTCATATATTGATCCAACACCTGTGACACGACGAGCTCCGTTCATTATAGGAAAAAAAATCCAAAAAGGAAACACCCATTCAACCCCTTAAGTTGCAAATCCCCTCTTGCCCCGGATAATGGGAGATCGCCATACATCATGCATCATGCTGTGACTGACTTGACCCTCATCCTAGCACGATGTCCAGCGCTGGTTCGAAAGATGGCAGTGATTGAAAAGTTTTTTTTTCCGAGTGATAATTCTCAGTCCGGACCGCTCACTGAACTAAAGCATCAAGCGCCGAGTCGTTTGAGCTGTTAGATGCAATAATGAGAAGAACAATTCTTTTCTGATATACAGTGGGAGGAGGATGAGCTTTCACACCCAGCAGTGATGATGGGACCAAATCTGGAAATCTTCACTCTATAATGAATGGCATTCCGACTTAGTGTCATTAATATTAAAGTACAAAAAAAAAAAAAAAAAAAAAAACCTCCTCCACTCACTGTATCGATTTGATGTCTAATAAAACAAACACTGGGGCATGTTTGTGTCGGATATGAAAGGATGTAAACGAAATAGCTGCTTTAGATCTAGTTTTAGATGATGTTTTCCGTAAAGGAAGAAAAAAAAGATTCAATGCGTAAGTGCCACTTATGACATATAAAATTGTGACCTTAATCATTTTTTTTAAAGTGTATGGAATTATTTATTTAATTGTGTTAATATTTAAGGCTTATTTATTTATGTTGATATCATAGGCTGGCGTCTTTTTGTATAAATGTATATTGTTTGTTGCTTCTATATTTTAGACTGTGAAATTGAACTTGGAAAGTGATGGTGTTCTACTCTTACAATGGCACTTTCTTTTAACCCATAACATAACTGATTCGTTTGATGTATGTTTGATGTTTGTCATTATCTTATTTTGGTTTAAATGTCACGTCTATTGTCTATCAATAGCAACGATAAGCACTTCAAGACGGGGTTGAATGGCCCCATAGATGTTTATTTCCCTAAATTGTTG